>NW_025813483.1:7137096-7717096 GCF_021976095.1 Xenia sp. Carnegie-2017
GATTTGGCTTCAATTATTTGGTCACATACAACATGACATAACAGCGCATGCCATAAAAATAAGATCAATAATTTTTTATGATGAACTTCATTTGTTCAGTCCACATTCTCTGTAGTTCAAAATCAACTATGCTTTGTACATCAAACAATGTTAAAACTTTCGCCTTCGGGAATTTCATAAAATTGGGAGGACTGCATCTACTTCTTCCCTCAAACAAGCAAACGATAATCAAGCGTCCAAAAATGCTTGGGGAAGTACCTTATTAAACGTCAGCGTTCATCAGCAAGCCATACGAGGATGACGGGCTCACATCCCTTTCCTAATGTTTTGGAAAGTTTTGACGCATTCCAAGCACCGCCAGCGCAGATACTCCTGTAACCCTTCCCAAAGGTCAGAACGAGCCGATTATGTGTTTTTTGCGCGGCATCAGCGGTATCAAGATTCCACGTGACTGGCGTGGTAGTCAATGGCAACAACGACTCCAGATAGGATTTATGACATCGTATAACGGAGTAGACTAAAAGCGATAGACTATTGCAAACCAGAAAAGCACCACTACTGGTACCAATGTATAGTTCTTTGTTGACCACCAACAGCGAGAGCACTTGTGCTTCGGTGACTGAAAATTTTTTTAACATTAGTAACGTTGGAAAACCTTTTTAGGTTGATTACTCAAAGCTAGTAGTTTAAACGCACATGAGTGGTTGGTGACGTCCTCATTATTTGTTGACAACTAATCATGACGAAAAATTGATTTTGCGCGAGGAAAATACCGCCTAGGGAAAACAGCCTTCAATGAAAAATTATATCAGCCGAAGTCTGATCTCGTGCGCTATTCAACTCTACTTCCTGCGATGACTCGCTCACAGTCCCAGAGTCTCAGGAGTGTTTGAAAGCTTTGTCACAACGGAAAACCTTACAGGCTGTTAGTAAAAAACCGTTTCTCCTAGAAAGCCTTTATTCAAACAGGATGTTGTTTGAACAAAACGACAATCTTGTTTTGAAACAATACTTTGAAAACAAACATTTAAAAGGGCAAGGGCTTGTGTAAGAAAAATTTCGGCATTTCATACCTTTGTGTCTTTGGTCAGCGGTATAGCTATGAGAACCTGGTAAAAAAAGAAAGTTTTCATCACTTAGGTCTGATTATATAAAGCGCTCAGCTAACCTTGGCAGAGGCGTATCGAAATCATTCAGAATAGAAATTTCAACTATTTTACCAACTAAGTCAAAGTGTGTATAAAACGATCAAGATAGATACAAGATCATCTAAAACTGTAAAGGACTTATGATCTTTGCATGTTTCCTTCTGGAACTATAAAAGTGTTTGTGATATTTAAATCAGATGATTTATGATCCATCCTTACTAAGTTGCATATGAAAGAATGTTTTATGCAGTGCGGTGCTTGAAATTAAATGAAGATATGATCTTCGCACTTTGCTGGACAACTTAAGCAAATGTCTCATGAACCTGAAAATTCAGGTGACTCAACGGGATTCGAACCCATGACCTCTGCGGTGCCGGTGCAGTGCTCTGACCAACTGAGCTATGAAGTTACAGTGGTGAGCAGGTCAAATGGCCTGCATAAAACATTCTTTCATATGACATTCCTTTCACGAGAAAACATGAGCCCAACAAAATTGACCTGCTCACCACTGTGACTTCATAGCCCAGTTGGTCAGAGCACTGCACCGGCACCGCAGAGGTCATGGGTTCGAATCCCGTTGAGTCACCTGAGTTTTTCAGGTTCATGAGACAATTGCTTAAATTGTCCAGTAAAGTGCGAAGATCATATCTTCATTTAAGTTGCATACGTTAAAAATCATGTTTCACTTTGTTCTTACGCTACTGTTCTGCTTGCGCTTTACAACAAGTTTTTAATTGTTATGAAAACTGATCACATAGCAAGTAACGAAAATGTAAATCAAAACAACTGACGATAAATTATCTAATTTTCAAATCACAAAACGTCACTATTTCAAAAAGTACGAATGCAAACATTAATTTCAAAATGAAAGTTTACTATAGATTTAGGAGATGTGTCAATGAAGACAGTAAAAAAATTTGTGTTGTATGGTGAAATTGAAAAATCACCAGTCAGTCAATCTCACGATAAAATCATATCAAAATACGAAAGCTAATTAAGCTTTATTCATTCGCCCTATTCACACGTCATAAACTAACCCGGGTTTAACCCAGGTTAAATATTTTGCGTGAAAACACTACTAACCAGGTTTAACTTTAATTAGTTTATGTCCTGTGAATAGGGCTATTAATGGTACAAATGTCTGATTCGTTTTAATTTTATTAATGTAAAAATCAAAATGGCAACTTGCTTTGTATCAAAATTGCAGACATGTGTTTTAAGCTTTCTTGGAACTTTCTTTTATTTAAACTTTCAAAATGTGCTAAATGGATTGGCTATTTTAGCAAATAGAAATCAATATAGAAGCATGTGTAGCGTGAATTAAGATGCGCTGGCAAATTTGTGTAAAAATTTATTCAGCTCCCAACCTATTTTTAGCCCCCATCCCTTCTAATAACCCCAACTTCAATAGTTGCAAAATAATAATCCCCACAGGCGACTAAATAGATGAAATACGGAAACTCACTGCAATTTACCCACTTATCCCTTTCTATCCCCAGCAAGCCACCACTTCCAATTCATTAACATCACACAAAAAACATTAAGATACAGTGATAATGCTCTTACCTTCTTCCGCGAGATGATTCTGCAAGCAATCCACACTATTCAACAGGCATTTCGCACGTGCGTCGTAACGATACACGCACGTGCCAGGGTAGACCGCTATCCATACAGATGTGGCCAGGGGATCAAACTTGTCAATATTACCACTAAAGGTTTGGCAGGTTTGCAATGACGTCACGGCCAGATTATCTAGAATTGGATTGTCTAGTTCGCAATCTTCTGCGGCTATCTCTTGTTTCTCCTTGAGTGTCTCGGCATCTAGAATTAGTATGCGGCCTTTGATTCGTCCTAACCAGACCTCGTACTCTATCGCTACTGGTCCCTCGGTTCCATGGTTGTCCTTAGGCACGCCAATGATGGCAAGACTGTGGGCGAAATTGTCACCGACATAAACGCGTAATGGAGTGAGGTCTTTAGGAGAAGGAATATCACAACTTTCTCGAAATTTACTGTAAACGTTGTCAGAATACGCCATTATTTGCCCATGATAAAACGATACAAACACACAATTACACTTGGGCGCGTGAATCATCGCCATTATTAGTTTGTCGCTCGCCAAAGCTCCCTGGCAAAGCAGTTTGTACGTAATGGCGCAATAGACAAGTATAACACCCGACTTGGTCCCAAGCCACACCGTATTGCCCACGCTGCACGCAACGCGTATCGTGTATTTGTCGAGCACAAATTCCTGTCATGGGCAAAAGTGTAGAGTATTAATTAATCGCAGAAACTGGATGCCTGGGATAAAAAATGTTACCGTAAATAGAAGCCTGGGGGGGGGGGTGTGATATCAAAACAGATATGGATTCACATTTCCTATGGCGTTAGGAAATCGGGGATTAAAGCCCTGTTTACTTTTCGTACCGGATATGCCTTTCGCTTTAACGGTTCCGCGGCAATCCGATACGCTTTGTATCGTTTTCCTGGAGCGTTCCGTTGTCGTGTGAACGCTCGAATCCGATAAGTTCCGCTTTGGCAACTAAAAGTTCGTGCGACTTTTCAAAATGAAAGCAAACATAGAGATACAAACTATGTTTTCAATGAATAATTCCGCCAATAAAAATAATATATCTTGAGCTAGGCATGTTTAAGCTTTTAACAATGTACTATCGTAGTGTGAAAAGCTTCTTCCTAGTGTTATTGTAATGGCAACATATATTCCGTCGTATTTGGACTTTATACTCTTCCAGTCCTTGCGCTCATTCGTACAGAATTGATCCAAAACCTTAAAACGCTCAAGAAAAAAGCTCTACTTTATTATCTGACAAAAAAATTTCTCATTTTCTTACGAAATATTTGAATTAGCAACCATCGTTGTTTTTGCTCGCACATACAAGTACTGGGGCGAATTAAGAACTTATGTTGCGTCTTACAAATCCGGTATCGTGTGAACAGAGTGCATTTTTCATATCAGATTGCTCAACGAATCCGGTATCGTGTAAACAGGGCCTAAGGGACTGATTCTATGAGCCAGGGTAGCCGGGATTCAGTCAAGCGTTATGTGATTTTGGCGAATGGAAACGAATCAATACTTATCATCATATAAATCTTTTCGACCAATTTCACAATATTCTGAATCAATAACTACGCAAAACATTTAAAATCAAAACAGCTAATTTGGCATAACTTGAGAATTACAACAGGAATGACTTGTGGCGCTTAACAAACAGTTGTATTTTAAACCTTGAAGTTTTGGCCCTTTTCAATGCTTCGAAATCATTTCACGCCACACTGAATCCCGGCCAGCCGGGATCATATGAATATCCCTAACACTTTAGCTTCAAGTTCAAGTTTCACCAAATTCACATCAACACAAAATAAAAAAATGAAAATAAGTTTTATTGTCGAACAAAGAAAAAGGCAAGGGGGGGGGGAGGGAAGGGACACCAGCTGGCTAAAAACATGAAACTTAGGGGTAGTACTCCAGGCTCCACAAAGTATGCCGAAAATAAGGAAGAGAGTAGATACATTGTGAATGATAGCCTACCTCCATGTGATCCGAACGTCCATTACTGAAAGACAAAACATCCACAATGTCTTTCGTGACACCTTTAATAAATTTACTGTGAAAAAGCCACACTTCTTTACCCACACTGAGTTGCCCATCTGCGCCTTGTCCTGTCGTTGAATTAAAATGTATTAGTTAACCATAATTACTTAATTGAATTCATTGAAACCAAAACCGAGAAAATATTGCGGAGCCTTTATGGCGAAATAAAACAATTCTCACCCTATTGAAGACTACGGTATATGGTGTAATTAGCGTCCAAGGCGTTAGACAAATTCTAGCTGTTCTAAGGGAGGCGTTTAAGAGATAAGAGTCGTTTAATATAGAGTTTACATAATTTCTATCACTCTAAAGTGAACAAACGAAAACAAAACTAAGACTAAATGCACGGTTTCTGTGCCCAATCAACAACACATTATGATAAGGATATTATCATAATTGTAATGTTGCTTGTGAGTGTTGGGGGGAGGCGTTTATTAGATAGAGGCGTAAAATAGAATCTCACTCCTCGACGGGGATAGTTCGAGACGTGCATTTGATAGGTAGCGTTTATTATATCATTTACGGTGGCGGAAATGTTTTAAAGACCAAGGCAGAAAGAGTGAATAAGACGAATTTCAGTAAAAAAGGAAAATCCATACGTAATAATAGTTCAAGAGAAAAAACATGTAAAAACATAGTGTAATGTTGCAATCAAAACCATAAGCACTACAAGAGTCGTTCGTCACGACAACTTGGTTCGTTTTTATGGCGCAACGGTTTGTAGCAACAAATGCATATCAATTTGATAGATTTACTCCATTTATTCGTGTTTCTGAAAATAAACATAATCACTGTCTCCGAAAGTTTCGTTCAACACGAGCCTAGCCATTAAAAAATCAGACGAAATTCAATGAAAAAAGCCCCGTAATTTTACTAATCACGTGATCGACTCGTGATAGGTCACAGAAATTTACTGAAAGCACTTGACAACGCACCTGCATAGTCACGTGATCGAGTTGTGATAGGTTTAGAGAGACTTGTCGCTTCGTTAAACGTTAACACGTCAAGTAATCTTGGAAACTCCGAACACGTCGATATTGAATAGATTTCGTTGCTTGACGGACGCTTCTCGGGATTCTGCGACCAGCACCATAACATTAATTCTAATGCAAACACTGGCGCACGTTTGTCCTGTGGAAAAGACGCCTTTTATTGATTATTTCTGCTTTATTGGCAATACATATTCGTGAGACCTATTGGTTGAAATGTCTTAAGCAATACAAGGTACATCCGGGGATGAATCCGGGATAGTTTTGTAGATTTGAGAGGAGGGAAGGAGATCTACTTTGGATTAGATTTTGGAGGCTAATTCTTGCTGCACCAAGTCAGAATTTTTTGTTAAATTATCCTATCTTTTTTTTATTATGACAGAGACATATTTGGAAGTGTGCCAGTGTGCTATATCAAACAGCAAACACAATTGGTTTTGCTTAATTGTTTGCTTTATTATTATTTGGTAGGGACATTGGCACCCCCCTCCTGCACCCCTTTCAAACCAAGGCTCTTCACCCCTCTCCTTAAATCCATCTTTGGATCCCTCTATGTGTTACACTGTTATTCAACCCTCTTTAAAAGGATCACATGAATTATACCCAAGAATTTATTTTTTTGGGGAGAAGGAGCGTAAACTACGACCCGGGTTTTGGGACTTGAAGAATCGGAAGATTTTTCGCACAGTTAGAAGTTTGTAATAAATACAGATAGCAGCATCAAACACACATTTCTAAAAACCAAAAACATTACACCGATGAAGTATGCTTGAGAGGTCGATCAAGTAAAAGAATGAAAACAAAGTAAGCAGTGCGTAGATTTGAATAACCTCGACATGAGCTGAGTATTTAAATAAAGCACAATTAACAAACATAAAAATAAACGAGACGCCGATAAAAACTTTATTAAAACATCTTTAGTGAAGACCCAAGGTCATTTCTTATTGTAGTAACGGAAATGAATTCGAATAGAAAAAACACAAAGAAATTTGCGTCAAAATGCTGCAAAATCAGTCTTTCCTTTACACATTTTTTCATGCAAAATGCCCTCTTTTTCGTTGTTCGGTCAAAACGACTAGCAATAATCAAGGGCCGTTCCTAGAACGTTAGTTGGGAGTTGGGTGTTTATTCATATATTCATGCAGTTTTGCTCAAATGATTTCTTCTGAAAAAATTCCAAAGTTTTACAAAATGCAATATCAACAATAACATACCTTTGACGTTAACAGTGGTTGCTTCCCTTCGACTACCATCTGTTTAATCTGCGCTTGGTTCAGATCGGAGAATGGTTGATTCAATGTGATTAACTCGTACATAAACATCCCGAATGAAAAAGAATCGACCTAAAAACAGAATCGGTTTTTATCTAATGCTCGGGACTCTAAATCCCATAGAACACACGTGATCATGTTCTGACCCTTACACATCAAATTGCTTGCGAACATTTGTATGTTTCTTTCAGTTAATAAAAAATGCAAATCCCCCTTCTTAAACACTTTAAGAAAATGTACTCTTTGAAAATAACAAACCGAATCTCTTCACTGAGATTTCCGGTGTTTGAAAATGCCACCCAATGTGACAGATTATTTTTTACGACTTAAATTCACCAATCCGTGTTTGCATCAGACCATCCGTGTTCATATAAAGTCAGGGCGAACACTTGAAAATAAGTCATATGATTTTGGATCAATGTAGCTATTGTAAAACGTTTTAGTGTTTCTATTTTTCTTTTTAACGTCACATCGCCTGCTAAGAGATATTATGTTTCAACTTGGTCATCAAGTTCCAGTTTCTGTGGTTCCATTATCCAACAACACTTAGTTATAGAAACTTATAACCAACGATGTACCCACAATTAAATAAGTAACAATTGTAATGGACACCATTAGAGCGAATGCTTGAGAAACATGGCAACTTGCTGCCAGTAAGTTTTTTCCTCTACGGAAGTTTTTTTATGAAATGGAAATACATCGAAATGCATGCATGTAAACAAACAATATAAATTCAAAAAAGTATGAAGCAGGAAATAATAACTACAATTACAGTTATAGTAGTATGAGCAATCAATTAGCATGGTTTAAGCACGTGGAATGCATGCATGTAAACAAACAATATAAATTCAAAAAAGTATGAAGCAGCAAATAATAACTACAATTACAGTTATATTAGTATGAGCAATCAATTAGCATGGTTTAAGCACGTGGAATAGGATGTTGTGAACAAGAGCTTGAGGTCCTTGTGGCTAACTATTGTGCAATACTTTAAGTAAATACATAATTTTGGAGGAAATTGTTTGCATATGAGTAAAAAAATTTTATGTAGGTTTGGTGAAAGCAATCTCAGGAATCTTACCAACACAAAATTCCTGTTTAATTATTCTTCGAAGCACAAAGCTTTACAGCACTAGTGGCAAAATGATAACACACAAACCTTATCAGTGTAGGATTCCCGTCCTGAATATTTTTCAATCTCCGGTGCCATAAAACCAAGTGTGCCACCAAGTCCTTTAGCGCCAGCCATTGACGCTGACCTACTGATACCGTAGTCGGCTAACTTGATCAAGACAGTATGTGCGCTCTGATTGGGTGTAAACGGCTCCGGAAATTCCCAAACAAGAATGTTTTCGGATTTGAGATCACGATAAATAATGTGACGCTGGTGAAGATATTTCAGCGCAGCGGAGCACTAAAAAATGTAATCAGATAAGAAAATATGGGGTTAGGGTAAACGATTCCTAAGCAAAGCAGCAGACACGACTAAACTAGATGTATAAATAATAAAGTTTCAACATGATGAGATCTTTCCTGATGAAGGCATCAGACTTTAGTACATAAGAACTCAAGTTTTAACATCAGATCACTCCTTATGAAGACACTAGACAGGAGAATATAAGAACTCAAGTTTCAACATCAGATCACTTCTGATGAAGACACTAGACTGGAGTATCAAAAGATTCAACTTTCAAAATCAGAAAACTCTAGATAAAGACATTAGACTGGAGTATATAAAGACTCAAGTTTCAAAATAAGATCATTTGAGATCAACGACTGAATTCATTCACCAACTTTCATACCTGAACTACACATTTTTGAAGAACAAAAGGATCAAGTCGTTGTCCTGCTCGCTTGTAGTCCGCTAGAATTCGATCTAAACTCTTCTTCGGTGCGAACTCGAGGATTAAAGAAAGCGGATTAAGGCAGAATCCCCTCAACTGGAGAATATGCGGGTGATTTAGATTGACCAGAATTGACAGCTCTTGACGTATGGTTCTGGTTTAAGAAAATTTGTGCAGAAATTGGTTTATAAAAGCAGTAATGAATTCGAAAATGTTCAAGGATAGAAAATAGGAGTTAGTGGTGTTACAGATGACCACATGGGAAAGGTGAAGTGGGTGTAGTGATGCTGTAAATGGCCTTGTGGAGAAAGTGGAATGGGATAACAATGTTGTAGATAGCCACGTAGGGATAGTGGAGTAGGGTGTGGAGTTGTAGATGGCCACGTAGGGACAGTGGGTAGGTGTGGCGTTGTCGATGGCCACGTAGGAACAGTGGAGTAGGGTGTGGCGTTGTAGGACCACGTAGGAACAGTGAAGTGGCGTTGTCGATGACCACGTAGGGAGAGGGGTGGCGTCAGGACGGTCATGGACAGGGGACAGGGGCGAGTGGACACAGGGAGTGGATGGGGTCAGGATTGTATGGCCACGCAGTGGATAGTGGGATAGTGGATGGGTAGATTTAACAATGGAAAGTGGAGGGGGGTGGGGAGGTGGATTAACAATGGAAGTGGAGGGTTGTGGACAGTGGATAGGGGGGTGGACAATGGAATGGAGGGTGGATGGATGGACAAGGATGGATGGATGGATTGTGGATGGAACAAGTGGAATGGAATGGATGGACAATGGATAGGATGGAGTGGACGGAAATGGAGTGGAGTAGGGTGTGGACAGGATGGGAGTGGAGTGGAGGCTGTGGCGTTGTGGAGTGGCCATGGATGGAGAGGGAGGAGGGGTGGTGGATGGCCAATGGGTGGGTGGATGGACAAGGGTGTGGCGTTGTGGATGGCCACGTAAGTAGAGTGGAGTAGGGGTGTGGCGTTGTGGATGGCCAAGTAGGAAGAGTGGAGGTAATATATTAGGACTTGACGTTTTATTGGGAAGAGGTAAGAGATACTCAATAGATAAATCATAGAAAATATCAATCTGTGATGCATGTACAAGCATCACGATGTTAACACTATTAATATTTGAACAACATAGGCAATCTACTCCATTTATTTTACCACGTCCAAACGTTAATAGCACACCATTAAAAGCTCACCATTTCACTACCCCATCATTAGCCCTTCACAATTCAACCATCAACCTACATTATTCAATCTCACCATTCAGCAACACCGTTCAACCCTAACCATAAAAATTCAACCTCTCAAACTAACCTGTACGCCTCAGTAAAACCAAATGTGGCACTTCTTGAATTTTACGTTGCAACATTTTGCCTCATTCTTCTCCTCTTCGCTCGCATTCTCGTCCACAGCAGTGTCCAGGGGCATTTTTAAAGCGACCTGTTCAACACTCCCATCATTAAGCTTGATCTCAGCAGCATAAACGGTACCAAATGTTCCTCGTCCCAGCTTCTTTCTTCGATCAACGCAATTCGTGTCGATGTTTAATTCCGGTGCAACGTCGGCAAAAACCTAAACAGTTCACAAGCTCGAAAAACATAGAATGCAAATATTATTGTTCTTAATCACTGGAAAACAAAAAACGGAATTATTTTTTTAAAGAAACGAATAAATGTTTGTATTGACGGAGTAGAACACGGCTGGCTTCATCTCTGAATAATTATAATTTTCGAAATAACCCTCAAATAAAGGCTTAATGACGTGGACGCTTTAAATTTGATCGCACATATTTCATATGGCTACCCCATCAATACGCTCATCTTATTTCGGCTACTAGGGTTTTCACTGTTGCTGTAAGTGTAATAAGCCTCGCCCTCTAGCGCAAGCCTCATATGCTTTGTTATATTTATGCAGAATGCTTTGTTATATTTAGTGAAACGTTTTTTGTGGTATGGAACTTAGACGTTATCTTTAAATAAAAGTGCTTAATACATGATAAATCCAACTTACTACATCCGGGGCTTCCTCTCGAAAGAATAATTTTCCATCGATGAGGCAGTACACGTGATCAGACGTTTGTGAACTCACGACACACTCCTCGAACGAAAATGTCGCAATTAACTTCGCATCAAAGCTTCCCCTATGCTGGGGACTGGACTGAACGCCAGAAGTCGCTGAGCTAGTTGAAAAACCGTCCGTATCAGTGTCAGATGATTGTTGCTCGTACCCATTCCCGTCGTGGTTGTCTACGCTAGAGGCTGGTGACGACTCACGTGACATTGCGTCAGAATCAGTAACAGCAAAGCCGCTCTCGTTCTCAAATCCAAAACTCGAATCACTTCCGGAAGACGGCGATATAATCCCGTTCTTAGACGATAAAGGCGTTGAATGAATTTGAGGACTATTTGGAGGTGTATTAAAATAGAAAACACTTTTGTGTGAATTTGGCCAATGGTCGTTTGATGGTATATTCTTTGGTTTTGATGACGTCACTGTTGCCGTGGTGATGATACGACGCAAGCATTTTGAACATGGAATAAGCCTATTTACTAAACTCTCACCGTAGATGTTGATGGAATCGAGACCTGGATACCAGTCTTCTAACAGGTTGTCGATATGGTGAATGGTCAAGGCGAGAAAACGAGCAGCAGTTTTAACGTTTGAATCCTTCACTGATTTGATTGAAAACGAGAAGTAATTTTTTGACGGTGAATCTTGCTGACCTTAAATTATGAAAACCAGACGATTTAAATCAAGAAAGTTGCATTAGACTCATTGCAATGGTAAATCTATGGAGATAAAAAAAAAGTATTGATGATGAGTTAAATCATCAGGAGTGATCCAATGATGAAACTTGAGTTCTTATATACTCCAGTCTAGTGTGTTCATCAGGAGTGATCTGATGTTGAATCTTGAGTTCTTATATACTCCAGTCTAGTGTCTTCATCAGGAGTGATCTGATGTTGAAACTCGAGTTCTTATGTACTCTAGTCTAATGTCTTCATCAGTAGTGATCTGATGTTGAAACTTGAGTCTTTATATACTCCAGTCTAGTGTCTTCATCAGTAGTGATCTGATGTTGAATCTCGAGTCCTTTTATACTCCAGTCTAGTGTCTTCATCATTAGTGATCTAATGTTAAAACTTGAATCCTTGTACAGTAAACTGCAGAAAAAAAGTTTGATTTGGTGTTGATAATTTAGTTCTTACATCCTCCTATATTAAACTCCAATCTACTGTCATCACCTGAGTTTCTTCGTCCAAGTGGTTTATTCACGACAGACTTTTCAATTTCCAGCATAACACTGGGAGCTATAATTTCGACAACATTGGACGATGATTTATCCTTTTTCTCTCCATTAATCAAAAGCTGTATTCGTTCACTATCTAAACACAAAACCAAATTGTTATTAAATTGTTACTGCTACTTCGGCTTCTCCGAACAACTTATAGGACGTTCTCTGTTTCCTTAACGAAATTACAATTACCATAATTACATTTATTTGTAAAAAAGTAAATGGTTTGAACCCAGAAGTATCGTTAAATGTAAAATTGACTTTATTACACCGCTGGTTTGTGAATTGTCAATGATATAAACATTATAGTAACTAAAGTGAATGGTTTGAACCTGGGAGTATGGTGACATGTTTGTAGATGTAAATCGTCAAGATTAATGGAGTCCGGAGAAGGACTGTTGGTGTTGGTATTGATCGACAGCAACACCAACAATCTTTCTCATGACTCTACTAATCTGGACGATTTACATCTATAAGTAAAGAGCACAGAATTGAAATGTAAAGAGTACAGTATTGAAAATATTATTCCCTCCCCACGCCTACCTTTTGGGCAACCATAAAATGGGACTCCGTCCTCCAGTTGACAAACTCGGAGTAGTTTGACACCATAACAGGACAACTCGAGACCAGTCTTCCAACACGACCACTCAGGTTGTGCAATTTTTGACTTTTCTCGATGTTCTAATATAACGGATTGTTGATTCATTGTGAAGGACAAGCAATCGCCGACCGCAGATTCTAACTGTTTATCGTTGATCATCCTACATAAGCCCCAGAAATAAATGACGTAATGCAATGTAGCAATGGAAAATTTTTTGGTAGTCTTAGGAATACCAAGAATATCAAACCGAGGTGTTTCTGTACTAACTGTTTTGCAAATATTGACGTTCGCTCCTCTAGTTTTCCTCATTAAAAATAAGTCATCTGAAGTTGCGTCATCTGGATAATACAACCCAATTTTTCCGACAGACATTCGTGCACGATTTTTTGTTTAGCTTTTATGCATTTCACAAAACTATTGATGTTTGCTTTCATTTTTTTTACATTTGTTTCTAAAATTACGTGTAATGGACCGCCGCTCCATTACAAGAAAGTTGTGGACAGACAAAAATGTTTCAGAGCCAATCAAAGCGCGCTACCACAATAAAAGTGACTCTTGCCATAAAACAAATAGATAATGCGGTCTTGAAATAGATGGTGAGTTCAAAATTAGTTATTTTTGAAGTGTCTTCTATGGTAGACGTGCTTACAGGTCAAGTAAATTGTATACAGGTCAGTGTAGACTACCTTGTGATGAGACGAGCCCAGAAACCACTTGGAACGTACGACATCAAGTATTGCCGCCTGATCACTCTGTTCTCGGTATACGTCATCATGTTCATCGCCGTAGCAACAACAGTGTTTAAGCCTGGTGCGGATATATGATGGCCTCTGATTTGTTTTTCAGGCAAAAGAGATGGCACAAGAAGATGATGAGAAATTAACGGTAAAGCCATCTCAAACTTGTTGAGTAGATTAACGTATTCATTGATGAATTGTGATGGAAAGCGATCACTCTTGAAAATGTGTGAGAGATCAGAGGATTTCATTACACCTGAAATTAGAAAAATTATTTTATAAAATACAGTGAAGAGAATCGCTCAATATTTGTTTTTTTCGTTTAAGTTTACATTTCTTATTTAGCATTTGTGTTTTATCAATAGTTTTAGGTACCCAGAAGTATCGTTATATGTTTGTAGATGTTCATCGTTGGGTTCGTTCAACCAACAGAACTTTAGATGGATCCTTAGATAGTCTAGACGACTATCGCAAAGTTATCGAAACGATAGTCAACATCAACATTAACACCAACACCAACATCAATACCAACACCAACATCAATACCAACACCAACACCAACATCAATACCAACACCAAGAACAACATCAACACCAACAGTCAACACCAACAGCAACAGCAACACTAAAACCAACATAAACACCAACACTAACACCAAAAGTCGATACCAACAGTCAACACCAACAGTCAACACCAACACCAATATCAACACCAACACCAACACCAATATCAACACCAACACCAACACCAATATCAACACCAACACCAATATCAACACCAACACCAACACCAATATCAACACCAACACCAACACCAACACCAACACCAACATCAACACCAACACCAACACCAACACCAACATCAACACTAACGCTTACGGTCAACACCAACAGTCAAAACCAATACCAACACCAACATCAACATCAACACCAACAGTCAACACCAACAGTCAACACCAACAGTAGACACCAGCAAAAACACCAATACCAACAGTCAACCCCAACACTCAACACCAACAGTTAAAACCACCAAAACACCAAAACGAACAGTCAACACAAACATCAACACAAACACCAACAGTCAACACAAACATCAACACAAACACCAACAGTCAACACAAACATCAACACAAACACCAACAGTCAACACAAACACCAACACAAACACCAACATTCACACAAACAGCAACAGTCAACAAAAACACCAAGACCAACAGTCAACACAAACATCAACACAAACACCAACAGTCAACACAAACACCAACACAAACACCAACAGTCACACAAATATCAACACAAGCACCAACAGTCAACACAAACACCAACAGTCACACAAACATCAACACAAACACCAACAGTCAACACAAACACCAACACCAACAGTCAACACAAACATCAACACAAACACCAACAGTCAACACAAACATTCCACACAAACACCAAAACACCAAAACCAACACAAACAAATAACCAGCCCTAACCCCAACACCATTTATCATTATAAAATCTTGAAAAAATCTCAAAATAGAAAATATTATTCCTTACAATAGAAAACCTACCATTTTGAACGAAAGGATTTACATCTCTGATAGCAACGACATGAGCCATCATGTCACAGAGCCATTGTGGATCAAGAAAATATAGTCCAGATAACGAGGGATCATCGTAATGTAACAATATACCATTATCGTGAAGAAATTGACAAGCTTGTGCCAGTTCGTCGTCATCTCGTAGTTTTACATGTTTTAAATCGAGTTCATGTTCAACCTTTGTCTGAAAAAATTTGCAGGTGAAGTAAGCGAAAAAATTCTTGATGAAGTGTGTGACTGGTGATAATTTCCTGTATAATGATGTACATGTGTGGTCGACGAATGAAACTGTTGGTGAAGTGGGCGATTGGTGTTTATTTCTTGTATAAACATCTAAAGGTGTGGTGGACAAATGAAACTGTTGGTGAAGTGCGCAACTGGTGAATAAGGCTTACATTTGTGCTGTATGGGTAGGTAATGAGCAAGTATCGTCAATTTTTTTAACTCTTCAGAACAAATAGACCTTTAACCGCACTCAGTGTCCGTAACATTACCTGAAATCGTCAGCCATCAACACAGGAGTTTGATTTGCATAATTGCACTTTATTGCAATGTTGAGAACAGCTTCCTTAACAGCAAGATAACTGGCCGGAATTTTCTGCTCTTCCACTAAGGTATAACCACCTTAAATAGTTAATCCGAATAAATTTCTTTGTTCGGTATGAAAAATTCAATTCTCCATTGTTCATCCAACCTGGTTTTCATACATCGTAAGTCATCGCAGTTCAATGGAAAGCTGTTATTAAACTGCACCCCCCTTTGACCTAACTCCCAACCACTACCAAACCGAAGATGGCATCATGAGATGTCGAAACATGTCTATTTTCAAAAAACTTGTCGTTTATATTAAATGCGCACTACCAAACCCCTGAGTTCATATTCCCAATAACAGCTCTCCTAAGTCAAAACTCAGTGCCGTAGCCAGCCTTGATGATTGGGGAAGGGGAGAGGCGATATATTTATATATGCATGTGTTAAACCGTAAAAAAACAATTGATTTCAAAGAAACTTAATGCGGTAGAACATAAATTTTTTAATATTATCCTCCCAAATTACGAGCTAGCTCCGTAACCCCAAAAATCTTCTTACAATGACGTCGCCAGGTTGTTCGCACTGGGAGGACATTGCTAACGTGAAAAGGTGCGAGACTTTCCACCTTCACTGTACGTTCTCAAAAATGCTATTTTTCTGAGGCAGGCTTTACGATCTAAAAGACACACGATTTAAGAAGGCCAGTTTTCTTCTAGATGTGTGAAAAAAAGTATTCAACTTAATCTTAGAGACAACGATGCTCGAAGATTGCTGTTTATTACACCGACTTTGCCCATGTGGCAGTTTCCAGGCCTTCATTATCCATTGTACAGCCCCTTTATTTCTTTTCATGTTTTAAAATCTCAAATTGATCTTTTGTGAAGCCACGTCCCTTCAGTTTCCTCCCTTGCGACGCCACTGCCCTCTTAGGGGCTGTTTACACGATCCCGGCTAACCGAGATGCAGTGAGGAGTGAAATGATTTTAAGGCATTGAAAGGGGCAAAACTTCAAGCGTAAAAACTAAAAATGTTTGTTAGCGCCACAACTCATTCCTGTTGAAATTCTCAAATTAGGCCAAACATGTTGTTTCAATTTTAAATGTTTTGCGTAGTTATTAAATAAGAATTTTGTGAAATTGCTCGAGAAGATTTATCTGAGGATAAGTATTGAATCGTTTCTATTTGCCAAAATCATTTAAAGCTTGGCTGAATCCCGGCTACCCGGGCTCATGTAATTAGCCCCTTAGCCTATTTTTCTTACTTCAGCACCTACCAATTTAAATTCTCTACCTCAAGCCGACTTAATGCAAACTCTATCTTCCAACCAAACCCCTTATTCCGACCCCCTATGCTTCAAATCTAATAAAATCTAGCCACTACCAACAACTTCACTAGCATTTTCATATTTCCTACCGTGTCCTTTGATTTCCAAAGCAGTATTGTAAATGATTTCTCTCAGTTGACTGATCTGATGACCGGTAGTACAACTAACGTCGATCGTCCGAACAACGTTCGGAAGACCACGTTCGCGGGGGATTCCGACACCACCTCCAAGCTCCTTTCCGACATACAATTCACGAATAAGATTGTGCATGCGATCGACAAATCCGCTTTTCTTGTCTTTTGCAGAAAGTTTGTCGTAAAAAGTCCCGACAATGATGACCACAGAGTCAGGTGCTCTTGCCTGAATTAAATTTTGCAAGATGAGTTCTGAAAAATGTTCGGTGTGTATAAAATTGACCAACATTACTTAAAATTGAACAAAGGGTAGCTTTCGGACCTGAATATTTAAAAGCCAAGAATATAATTTTCGCACTCCATCCTCACCATCAGTCAGTTTCCATATGGCAAGGTATAATGCACGATGTGTGAGAAATAACTGATGAGTCGCGTAATATTCTTTCTACAAAAACAAAAGTCAAAAGTTTCATATTTACACAACTTTCTTCTAAGCTTTAAGATCCTTATAGCTGAAGATGGTACTTAAACGATAAACAGTAGGTAACTAAGCACTACATATCAATTACTATCAATTGACATAGAGTTTGTTTAAGATAGAAAACTGAAATATTTGATCAAGGTGTTCAAATATTCTATTGGTTTGAAAACAAGTGCGTGCCAAGTGTGGACTTTGAATACACTTTAAAACACTTTCTTTCATAACTAACATTATAGATAACATCACGTCGTTGTGATGTACTCAGATATAGTAACAAAATAATCATAGTCTTCAATGTTCTACCAACTAAACTACAAGACCAACAGTGGACTATGATGATATTTCAAAACACAGTTCTAGTTTCTTTCATATCTTAACCTAATAGATAATAACATCACGTTGTTGTGATGTACTCAGGTATAGTAACAAGAAAATCATTGTCTTCAATGTTCTACCAACTAAACTACAAGACCAACTGTGGACTATGATGATATTTCAAAACACAGTTTTAGTTTCTTTCACATCTTAACATCATAGATAAATAACATCACGTTGTTATGATGTACTTAGTATAGTAACAAGATAAGCATTTTTTCAAATGTTCTACCAATTTCGCCTTCTGCTGACATGATCTCTAATGAAAATCAGTAGAGTAAAATGCTACCCAGTGATCACGTTTACAAGTAACAAGTATCTATTAAACCCACGTGTCCTCAGTTTTCTCAAGCATACCTGTCCACCAAAGTCCCATGTGCTGAATATCACACTTGGTCGACTATTTCTAGCGAATACTGTGCCGGCAGGATTTGGATATACCCATTCCGCAACGTCCACACCAACCGTCGAAACATTTTCACTTTTCTTTCCTTTTTCTACAAAAAAGAATGGAACAGGCGAATTAAAAAACACAACCCACATCATGCCAAGGATTCCAGCTCTTCCAAACACGGTTCTATTCATATAACAGATTACAACTGACCTACAACATCAATTGTGGACTATGATGATATTTTAAAACATAGTTCTAGCTTCTTTCATATCTTAACATCATAGGTAATAACATCACGTTGTTGTGATGTATTCAGGCATAGTAACAAGACAATCATTGTCTCCAATATTCTATCAACTGACTATACGATCAACTGTGGTCTAGGATGATGTTTCAAAACAGGGTTCCAGTTCTTTCATAATGTAATACCATAGATAATAACATTACGCTGTTGTGATGTATAGTAATGTTCTACAGAGGTACAGGACTTACTGTGGACTATGATGATATTTGAAAACACAGTTCTAGTTTCTTGCAAATCTTAATATCACAGACAATAACATCACGTTATGATGTATTCAGGCATGGTAACAAAATAATCACAGTCTCCAATGTTCGACTAACTAAACTGCGAAGCAAAGGGTCGACTATTATGGATGAAATGTTAGCAAATAGAAGTCTCTCAGCTTTGACCAAATCAATGTTATACTGAACAAATGTAAGCATGGCCTTCTTTAATCTGATAATTTAACTAATAAACCGTTTCGTTTTAAAATTATTTTAAAGCACAGTTAGCCGTGTCAAAATGAATACATATAACTGTTATTCAAGTTCGTTTGCCTAAAGCTAACAAGACAGCTATGTGCGTTAAATTCCTTAAATACTATAATCGATGATTTAAAATCCCTATAAATGTGAAAATACAGTGTGAAAATGAGACATGGACGCCATCTTGAAAGATGGCAAAAAGCTAAACTCTGATGTAAAACTAATCCTATCAAGCATTTTATAAATCAAACTATACAATTGTACATTAACGCAGAAGAAGCAGATTTACTCGTAATTATCGCCAGTTTTGACACCTTTCTAAATGGCGACTTGCCTCACATACAACTATTTTGAATTTTGGCGGAGTAAGGCATGTAGTAGATTGGTTCCTAGGGCATTGACTTGTCAATGACGATAACAACCGGTCAGCCCGCTTCACCCTCTTCACATTACATGCCCTTACATTCGCGGGTTTTTCGGAAAAATAAAAAATCAACGTACGTGGCGTTTTCTGCAATACTTTTCTCTCATGCCATCCTTTAGTCGTATTTGTATCTCCTTTGAGCTTCCCCAGCAATGTGGTTTTGCCAATATTGGAAACACCAACAAACATAAGTTTTAAGCTTGGATATGGCTGAGCCCTGTAAGAACAGACGTCACAATCCAGACACGGTTTGCTAAATCTACCAGTAAAAAACTTAAAAAAGTTACTTAGTGATTAAATGTACTCAAAAGCCGAAAAAGGTCGAGTAGTACTATGATTGCAGAAATGTTTTAGTCAGTGCTTCACACATTGTGAACGATGGTGTAAATTAAATGTTTTGGTGTTTATGGGGATGCTTTGCGGTGATTTCAAGCTGGAAGTTCGGGCATTGTTTGTAAGACTACGAGTACAGATGACGAGCAAGGTCGAATAACAAAGCTACGACTTTGAATTTGAATACACGAATTCTGTAAGGTAAATACGTTATAAACTCGTCTTACTAGAACAATAGAAATTGAGGAAACCTTGGTGACTAAACTCCCGGCAACAGGCTATTTAGTTACACGACAGATAGTTCTTTAGTTCGTTCTTTACATTTTCAAAACTTAAATAAACCTTTCCTAAGCCCTAATCCTTCAATTCAAGGATGTCCATTTAAGGACATTCAAGTTTTGCACGAGCCCTTTTTGTAATTTATTGCATTTCTGGACAAAAACGCATTTAACGGCATGGCTGCTCCACGATAACATCGTCAATCATATCGTAATTTTCCGAGTGTTGGGTATGGCGTCATTATGACGTAAATTTCTGAGTGCTAAATATGACGTCATTATGAGGTCATACGTTATACATTAACTGTAGGTCGTCTTATGTCACAATATCCGAGGCCTATATTGGTTAAATACCACATCAAAGTAAGAACAAAAACCTCCTAGTTATAATACGACGGCAATGCCTACAGATATATAATTAAATGGAGCGTCCTTTTTTATGTTACAGTAGGGTAGGCATACATTCAAGTA
This sequence comes from Xenia sp. Carnegie-2017, assembly GCF_021976095.1. Lineage (NCBI taxonomy): Eukaryota > Metazoa > Cnidaria > Anthozoa > Malacalcyonacea > Xeniidae > Xenia > Xenia sp. Carnegie-2017. Next base: position 7,157,701 of record NW_025813483.1, read on the forward strand.
TCATAAAACCGAGGGGGTTGAACGGAAAGAACTGAGAGCACTGGTAATATGTACGATCTTGGTCCGATATTTCTCATTGAAGACTCGCGTTCGGTAGATAAACAAATGGTCAACCCAGCTATATTATCACATTAAACACTTACTCATCCAGTATTGATAACAGATATCCGGTGATAGCCTTGGTTCGCTTTTCAAGAACGTTAGGAGGTGGATCGTACAAATTCAATCCTTTCACATTAAGATCCCAAAGATCCCCTAGCAATCCTATGGAAGGTGGCAACTTAGGTACACGTGTCAGCGGATTGTAACTCACATCTAATGAGCCAAGTTTAACTAGTTTGCCAAGTTCTTCCGTTAAATACTCCAGTTTATTATGGCTCAGTGTTAGCGACATAAGATTTGGGTAAACACAAATATCACTGTCAGCATTAGGGGTGTTGTAAGCGAAATGTATTCTCGACAACAGATTGTTGTTCAGCTCTAGTCTTTTCAAATGACGTAATTGTCGGTGCCTACAATGACGACACCACGTTCGCATGGTCGAGGACGTCGAAGTTCGGCTTCGCGTGCGACGAGTTGAGCGACGTTTTCTTACTGGGCTGTAACATAACCTGGAGTGATACAATATTGAGTTTAATGGATGTTACAGTAATTTGTTTAGTTATACGTGTCTGTAAACGCTGATAATTTACACTACAAGCCTAAAACTAGTGGATTAAACGAAAATAAACAAACAACAGAGAAAGAGAACAGTGTCCACAACATAAAATATATAAGAAATAAGATAACGTGTGTTAGTGTAGGTAGTGATGAATGACCAACAAAAAACAAAAGCAGTCTTATACTGTCTAAAATGTATGAAAAAAACTAATGTTAATTATAAAAACTAATGACAACACACCTGTCACACTGGTTGTCGTCATAATTTGGCAAGCATGTCTGTATTTTGTTGAAGGACAAGTCCAAATGGGACAAAAGTTCCGGAATTTCTTGAATTGGCGGAAATTCATCGATGCCGTTGTTCGAGAGAAGTAATTTTGATAACTTTGGAGCCAAACACGTTAAACCAATAGGAAATTTAGTCAACTGGTTGTATGACAGATCCAATTTTTCTATAACACACTCCACTTGTGTATCAAGCTCTTCCTCGTCAGAATCGTCAGCTTCCGGGTTTGCGTCGCCTAGCAACGTCCGGTAGCTTATAATCCTGAGCCGCCTTTCCTGCGGTTTTTCATTTCTCCTATCTTCATTCCCGCGCCTATCGGAAGACGAAGTCGATGAGCTCTGCCTTTCATATGAAGTATTGCCATTAAATCTCGGACTTGACCTGTAAAACACATGAAACAATGAATTACGACTCAACTTAAAAAGGGACAAAGCTAGAGGAAGCCACAGATATGTACAGGGTGTCCTCCCTCACAAAAAAACGGAACTGGCAAAAAAGTTATGTAGGAATGAAAATGAAAACTGCATTAGATAATTAGTCTTTAACAGCTGTTTGTTCTGCTTGGTTGATTTGGTTGAACGCTAGTATGTCCAGGTTTGTTGCAACTTATGGAAATATGATTCCTTTTTTGATTAACGTAGAACATTCCTGGTGTGAATGTTAGTTGCACTATTGTGCATAATAGTTTCTACGAATACATCATTAATTTTTGTGGGTTGCCTTTTTTTGGAGAGACACCATACATTGGTGTGACTTGGGAGATTTTATGCAAGATGTTTAGACTTTTAACATTAATGGGTGGAGGACTTGACCCCCATCCCCTTGCCCCACTCCCAATGGCCGCCACGGGATTCAACGATGAATGCGTTTGCATAAAGGGAGCCAGTAGGTTTATGGAATTGTTAACATAAAGGGGTCATCGATTTCACACTGAAAATTTGTAAGGCCAAAAAACGGCGGATTTAAGTAACCCTTCCTAAACTGTTAAGCAAAATTACATGAAGTAATGCCATTATTTGGAAGGCACCAAATTTTACGTGAAATATCGCGCAATAAAACTTTAAGTTCGGAAATTCGTTAAAGAATTCACATTCTCGCAAGCTATTTTCTAGAGAAAAAAAAACATACATACCAATTGCTACCGCTAACAACATCGCTGGAGTTCGGAAGAACTGGTACATTATCGATGTAGTTGTTACTGAAAATGGCAATCCTCAAATTAGGACTGTGCCAAATATCGTATGGTAGGCCATTAAGATCGTTGTTATTGGCGTCCACAATTCGCAAAGCCGGAAGTAAGAAAAGACAGCCCGGAAGAGTTGTCAGATTGTTATATTGAAGCTCGATTTCCTCCAAATGCGGACAGTACCACACCGCGATTTCCGTACGATTTTCGACAAAAACGTCATCGGCCGAGGAGCTTTCGGCGTCGTTACGACTTTTTCCGACAGGCAACATACTCAACTCGTTGTGGGATACATTGAGATGCCTCAGTGAAGATAGTTGAAATATTTCAATAGGTAAACTCTGCAAACGATTGTTAGAAAGATCCAAGTTGGTGATCAAAGACGCCAACATCAAATTATTCATGGTCGCTGACACCGCTGGTCTAAGAATGGCCTTTGGCGCTGAGTATAACCACGCAGCCTCGATCTTGTGCAGGTCATAATTATGCCAAACGATAGATATTGGAGCCCAGTCATTGTGTTGCTCGCGTAGCTTCAATGGTAAACTGTATTCATGACTTGGATGTACGTCTGAAGAAAAATATGTAACAATGAAAAATGATGTTAACACGAGTCTACGTGCAGACTCTCAACTCCTAAAGGAGTAAGGGTCTGCGCAACTTCGAGAAAGCTGCTACGCCTGTTTGCCAGATTTTAGGAAAAATAATTTATGCGCGAATTAATGTACAAAATATGTCGAAGGCAAAATATAAAATTTTCAAAATAGGTAGCAACTAAAGGAGTATTAAAAGGATTGCTTGTCGATATTTTGTTTTTCGTCGCCATTATCACAGCGTAAAAGTTTATTTTGTATATTATCTTTTAACTGTTTCCCTTTCAAAGCCAAGCAACAAATGTAAATAAGTGGAGACGAACGATTCACAACAAATGGCTCGTCATACACTTCGGTTTCAAAAGCATTTCGATATGTATACTTTAAAAACGGCTTAAAGCGAAAAAATGCAAAGAAAATATGATAAAAACATCGAATTTGATATACCGAAGTCATTTAAAGGTTCACTGAGTCTACATTAGTCTGTGTAAACAGCCCCATGAGCCAGAATAACCATATACGTATGCAAGTTTTTACAAGATTCGGTCGGGCGATCTTCAAAATACCCCCGCTCTAAACTTTGCAACTATATAAAACAGGGGGAGATCCTAACGTAAACTGTAAGACGTAAACAGATGGTGCAAACTGTAAAATTTCGACTTTATTTCTACCTCATTCTTATTTTGAATGGTATATTGTATTGCGAAAATGTCTTTTTCCTGGAAATGTGCATTTTGTTTTGAGTTTAAATTGTTCGCTGAAAGTGAAAATGATGATTGAGACAATTACAATGACCATTTTCCCTAAATCAAGACTGCCAAGATGTTATTTAAAGAAAAATACACAGCAGTAAACCTTTTCCAAGAAGGATGATGGTCATTTCTTCATTGTCATTCGTGGTAGCATAATGGAGACATTTGTTGCCGAAGTCTTGGGCGCCATGATGTAATAGCATCTAAAATAAAATGACGTAAGTGTATAAATACATCACACCAACACATAAGAAGGTATCAATAAAGATTCGAGCATAGATCAATGATTGATTTGGAAACAACAGCAAGGCAGTGGTGGAGCCAGTCCGAAGCAATTACAATGCAATTTTTCAGCAAAATTGGTATTCAATTGTTAAGAAATTTTTCCATTCATTGTTTTTCCAATGATTTTAACTCAAAAATATTTATATTGCAGGAGTAAAAAGGACTGGATTGGCTACTGCACCAGAGCAAAAACAAAAAAAGGGGGAGGGTGGTTGGTCAATTATTGTATATGAAAAGATGAAATTACGTTTTAGATTACAATTTTTTTACGTAGAAAAGACGGAGAACTATACACATTATAGTGCGACACAAAAAAACTGACACTCGATATAAAGTAAACATTTTATTCTAAACGTTTCGACAAGTGTTACATGTCATCACTCGTAAGAATTTGGGCTTGTTCTACTGATGGCGACATGTAACACTTGTCGAAACGTTTAGAATAAAATGTTTACTTTAGACGCAGTGTCAATTGTTTTGCATTTTACTAAAATACTTTTTCGGAGTAGTAATTTTATACATATTATACTTTAGAATGTTTCGCGGAAAAAAAGCTGGGACTGATATACATTACTGGTTAAAATCTGTAGCGGAGGAAAGACTGGGACTGATTTACATTACTGGTTGAAATTTATGGCGGAGGAAAGTCTAGGAATCATTGGCTTTTGAGGCAAGATTTTATTTTTTTTTTGGGAAGAGGGGTAGGAAAGAGTAAAACTCGTTCACAATTCAGTTTGGTAATTTCGGAGAGAGGTAGTCGTCCAGTTTCACATGCAGTCAAATATCAACCTTCCTCAACAAACCCATACCTTCATTATCTCGCTTTTTTTATGAGAGCAAGCAAGCTGGAGTGCTGTCATCGTAGCACCAATGTTTACATCCAACATGTCCGCCATGAGTTCACTAACATCCAGGTACCCAACCATATCGTCTGTCCTCACCGCACAATTTGGATTCGCTTTGTGTTCGAGCAAGACCTCGACAATATCCACGTTTCCCAACGTCACAGCGTCGTGCAGCGGCGTGCGTCCGACCTTCGACTTCGCATTTACGTTAACGTTCGACTTCATCGAACACGGTGTGCAACTGGAAAATCATTATCTGTTGTTCAATCATCATTACCTACACTGACACAAGTTATCTTATTTCTTATATATTTTATGTAGTGTTAAGACTGTTCTCGTTCTCTGTTGTTCATTCATCACTACCTACACTGACACACGTTATCTTATTTCTTATATATTTTATGTAGTGTTAAGACAGTTCTCGTTCTCTGTTGTTCATTCATCATTACCTACACTGACACACGTTATCTTATTTCTTATATATTTTAGGTAGTGTTAACACTGTTCTCGTTCTCTGTTGTCCATTCATCACTATGTACACTGATGCGTTATCTTATTTCTTATATATTTTAAGACTGTTCTCGTTATCTGTTGCTCATTCATCACTACCTACACTGACACAAGTTATCTTATTCCTTATATATTTTATGTAGTGTTAAGACTGTTCTCGTTCTCTGTTGTTCAGTCATCATTACCTACACTGACACACGTTATCTTATTTCTTATATATTCTAAGACTGTTCTCGTTCTCTGTTGTTCATTCATCACTATCTACACTGACACACGTTATCTTATTTCTTATATATTCTAAGACTGTTCTCGTTCTCTGTTGTTCATTCATCACTACCTACACTGACACAAGTTATCTTATTCCTTATATAATTTATGTAGTGTTAAGACTGTTCTCGTTCTCTGTTGTTCATTCGTCACTATCTACACTGACACACGTTATCTTATTTCTTATATATTTTATGTAGTGTAAAGACTGTTCTCTTAATAGATACTGACCAGTGGTGATTTGGATTGAACAGCAAGTTGATAATTTCAATATGTCCAGCAATTGCTGCGTTGTGCAATGGGGTCATACCGCTGGACGTTTCACAGTTAATGTCAATACCAAGGCAGGGATAAGGTTCAGACCTAAAAAACAACAAAAATAAGTAGATAGAATTTGACTTATACGAGTTGGCTACCTTCAAGAAACACAAAATCCGACCGACGGAAAAATTAGTAGGTAGAATCTATGCCAAACGAGTCGCACACAAAACAAACTTGTAATCGTTATTTAAAGCATAGTCCCCCCCCTTTTGCAAATTGAAGTTGCTTCTAACCAACGAAACGCAAAATTTGCAAGTTTACAAAGAACAAATGAATAGAGCCACTGTCGTATGACTCTTAAATATCTTGAAGTCAATATTTGAGCGTCATACGACAGTGACATTTTAAATTTATTACAATTAATTAATAAATAATTATCTGTTCGATTAACTTACACAAGCCTTGTAGGGCCTTGCGACTTTAAAAGTTTGTAAAAGTATTTCGCATATTATTTAAAGATTGTAAAATAAAAGAAAGCATCAATTGTTTTTAATACATAAAATAGAACAGTGAGTTTCATTTAGAACATAAAATAGAATATAAAGTTTTATTTTGAGTATGAAATAGAGCATAAAGTCTCACTTAGAACGTAAAACATAACGCAAAGTTCTATTTAGAACATAAAATAGAACACAGTGCTTCATCTAGAACATAAAATAAAACAAAAGTTTAAAAAGAACATAAATTTTTATTTATAACACACCATATTGAAAAATGAGCTTTCTTATTGTGTTTCTCGACATTTCAAGCGAGGTAACCAAAAGTATATTATATGGCATGAGACATTTGTACCTTTTCTGTTAGCTTCAGGAAGCTTTACTTTCTTAAATAGACTGCCAAAAATGTTTTCTAGCCGATCAAAGCGCGCCATTTAATTTAACCGGAAGAGACGCTTTCTGAATAATATAAACTCATATGAATTTCTTTACACTTGTGGTTATGAGGCATTTCGCTTAAACAAAAATTTTGTTTTGTGAGTGGAGTTCTCCTGTGATATTCTTTCACAAAATACATGCTCCATCATCGCAAGTCTAATCATGAACAGCTTAATGTAATTCTTACCCATCGTCGGTTTGTAATAACAACTTAGCAATTTCAACATTTCCACACCCTGACACAAAATGCAGAGGATTGTTATTCTCTACTTTCGTTCCATGTTTGGCAAGATTCGGAAATCGCCGTAGTAACTTCTTCACGACAACCACATTCTGGTTCACACATGCATAGAGGGGATATTCCCGAATAAGGGTTACACGTGCCCGATGCTCCAGAAGCAAGTAACAAATCAACAGCGTCCACATTTCCATTCTCGCAAGCCCTGAAAAATTACACAAGAGCGCAAAAGTGAACAGTTGCAGGGAGAGGGGAGACCCTTGCAGTTACAGTTATAGATACACGGATATGACGTCATTAGTGATAAGAACTAAAATTTAATATAAACTTCTAATCTCAAGATATCGGAACCTAGTGGTTGGCAAATACAATATCCTTGACTACCGGAAGTTATTCTCTGTATTTTACAAATACCTGTCTCGCAAAAAACCAAGAGGTTTTCGCTATGGATCTTTAGATGATAAAAAAATTATTGATAATTGGGAGAAGGGTTGCTGTCGCTTGGACTAACTCTCTTTGCTGAATAAAAAAATAGATTTGGCTGACAGCTTTGCTCTCTCAAAAGTGCTGCACTTATAGCCAACTATATAATTGGTGAATGTAATCAAGGAGGTCTAGGTAACTAAACATCTTTAATAAGGCTCCTTCGCTATTTCCAGTCCTCTAGTCTTCCCAAGTTAGTCTTCCCGTTGAAGGCGCCTGGCCACTCAAAATAACTTTACGATGAAAAATGTTAATGATTGTCAACTTACTTTAACAAAAGTGTTTCGCCTGCAGCGTACTGCTTGTCAACATCAAACTCATTACCAAGTTGTTCAATTATTTCTTTCAAACGATGAAAATTTCCTCTGGCAGTAGCAGAAAAAGCCTCTGAAAAAACAAAATTCATTTTCACATGAAGACATTTGATTTCGAGAGCAAACATTTTTTTTCGCAGAACTATACATACAGCAAATACAATCTGTTCTAAAAATTTACGTCCATAAAATTTCCGTGAAAAAAGATCTCGCGGCGAAATTATTACGAAAGCTGCTCAGTTGTTTTTGGAAGAAAAAACTAATACAGCTCACATCTTCAGGCATGTACACTTAACTCGATGAAGTCAAAAAATTAGAGAAATTTAATGAATACGTACCACATCCTATATTTTTTTGGTTGCTCTAAACTCTCCCGATAAGCCGAGAGTCTTATCGATAGTTACAAATATTACTGTTTTATGCACAAAGTTCTTTTGAAATACGGTAGTAAATAATAAATATCATTTTTCAAAATTAGAGAAACAAAACGAATCAAATAATACACTGACTCACCTTCTTGCCATCCAGCTATCTGCAAATTGTGTCTGCGAACTGCAAAAAATGAAGAAAAACAAAACAAAACGTCGTACAGTTGGAAAACCACAATAGACAAGCTTAGCGTCAAAAATTTCAATTTAGAATTTTTCAATTCTTGAAGGTGCTGCACATAGTTTATCTGTTTTTAACTGTCTACACTCCCTTGGGGTGTCAGAAAATGGGTCGCTCTACCCAACAGCCCTTAAAATGTACATTTTACTTTGCTTTTACGTTACCTTACCAGGTCATCCCCCAAAAGATGAGGTACCCGTTCACACGATCCGATTTGTCGGATCCGATGGTTTAGGTTCCGACTTTTGGTTGCTAGTTCACACGGCCCGATATTTTTATTCTTATTTTTAAGTCTTTTTCAAATCTAATTACTCGCGGCAAATCAAAATTTGGGAAGTAAAGAGAGTAAAAAGTTTGAGGCTAGTCGGCTACCTTTGATCTTGCTGGATGAAAATAGAGCAAGTTCTATTTCCATCCGATTTTTGACACTGCTTACGTGATTTTTAAACGTGTTCACACGATCCGTTTTTGGGATCCGATAAACGGGACTTAAGAATGAATAATCCAACACGTCACGTGATTTTCATTCAATTTCCCACGAATATCGCGCGAAAAAATGAAAGTGTTTTGATGATCAGTTGGTAAAAACCAAAAGAAAATGGTTAAGTTTATCTTAACTTTTCTGATTGAACTGTGAAGAAAAACGCATGAACCGCTCCATACTCTAATTGCAATAACAATCCATTAAAATGGAAAATTTTCAACAAATTCCGACCTTCCTCATCTTTCAAGAATTTAGCGCAACTTGTATGTCTTTCTTCTATAGCCAGATCGATAGGAGTTCTACCATTTGCGTTAGAAATGTCAAGGTCGGCACCCTTCTCGACTAACAGCTTTAGGCATAAAAAATGGCCATTATAAGCTGCGTGATGCGCAGGCGTCTAAAAGAGTGAGTTGGACAGAGAGATATATCATCATCACCACGTCTAGGACATGATAATTGTGCTTACTTAACTAGATTTTACGTAAATAGATTAAGCCCCGCAGTATTGTTTTATGTCTGTGGATATAGATCGTCCAGGTTAATGAGGCACAGTCCTGACAAGCAAAAGCGTAGCCAGCCCGCACGTTTTGGTCCTGCTTTGTAAATATTAGAATATTACAACTGTTCGTTTCTTTAGAAATCTATTGTTTTTACACCAAGTGAACAGAGAAAAATTAACATGGCAGAACCAAATTTGCAGGCTGGCTACGCCACTGCTGACGAGAGGGACTGCTGATGTTGTTGTTGACCAATGACCATCGATTAAACTAAATATGTGGTTGGAAGGCTATTTTTAAATAAACATGCCTGTACTTGCATGAAGCCAAGTTTTACCCACGTCTCATGGGATAAAATCAAGGTAAAGTCGCGAATTTTGGTTTATTGTCATGTAATTAATGAACTTTTTTTGACCCGTGCGCGGAAGGATTGGGACTAGTCAAGGTGCTGACTTTAAATTTTGGCAGAAAAATGCCAGTTGTATTCATGGTTATATTCAGTTCAATGGTATTGCCTGACAGTCAAACATCCTTAGCCAGCACCATTGCCAGCACTGACCTTGTCACCTTGACAATCTACATCCATAACCAACATATAACAGTTGTGACAAAACCTAACACCTCATCAAACTCAAAATTTTCACCTTTTCTATGGAAAAAGAACAAGTAATCCCAGTGTCATAAAGGAGATTTTTGGTTCATGCTACTCTAAGTATATGTATAGACTTAATTTATGTTGATCGATGCATCATGTTCATGATTAAATAAATATTCGATAATGGAAATCAGCTACTTACAGAGCAACAATCTGTTTGAGAAGACACCAAGTTTGGATTACCTAAATAAAAAAAGATTTATGGTATCATGAACAAAATGCATAAACCTGTTCAAATAGAAGGATTGCAAATAAAGATGTTGTCAATAAAATGTTGTTAATGAAATGTTGTCAATAGAGATGTTATCAATAAAGATGTTGTCAATAAAGATGTTGTCAATAAAGATGTTGTCAATAAAGATGTTGTTAATAGAGATGTTATCAATAAAGATGTTGTCAATAAAGATGTTGTCAATAGAGATGTTGTCAATAAAGATGTTGTCAATAGAGACAATGTCAATCGGGATGTTGTTAAAAGAGATTTTGTCAGTAAAGATGTTTTCAATGGAGATGTCGTGAATAGATGTTGTCAATAGAGATGTTGTCAATAGAGATGTTGTCAATAGAGATGTTGTCAATAGACACATTGTCAATCGGGGTGTTGTTAACAGAGATTTTGTCAGTAAAGATGTTTTCAATGGAGATGTCGTGAATAGAGATGTTGTCAATAGAGATGTTGTCAATAGAGATATTGTCAATAGAGATGTTGTTAATAGAGACATTGTCAATGGAGATGTTGTGAATAAAGATGTTGTCAATAGAGATGTTGTCAATAGACACATTGTCAATCGGGATGTTGTTAACAGAGATTTTGTCAGTAAAGATGTTTTCAATGGAGATGACGTGAATAGAGATGTTGTCAATGGAGATGTTGTGAATAAAGATGTTGTTAATAGAAATGTTGTCAATAGAGATGTTTCAATGGAGATGTCTTGAATAGAAATGTTGATAATAGTAATGTTATCAATTGGGATGTTGTCCTTGGAAATGTTGTCTATAGAGATGTTGTCTATAGAGAAGATGTCAAAAGAGATGTTGTTTAAAGAGATTTTGTGATTGTTATCAACTGAAATGTTATCAATAGAGATGTTTTCAATGCAGATACTTTCAAATCAATAGCAATGTTGTTCATGGAGATGCTCTCTATATAGAGAGGTTTTATGAAAAAATGTTAATGGAGATGTTGTCAATAGAGTTCTAGTAAAGAGATGTTGTCAGTTGGGATGTTGTCAATAGAGATATTTTTAATTAAGATGTTGTGTATCGATGTTGTCAATAGAGATGTTGTCAATGGACATTTTGAAGAGGTAGACAAGCACAAATATGACAATTCCAGCATACATACCATTTTATTGACCAACAATTTAAAACATTAAATAAAGTTGAATTGCTAAATTGTTTTGTTAAGAGGACAACAAGTGGAAAATTGTCATTGAATCCTTCTCAATGAAATTGCTAAACAGAATTTGTCCTGATTTCACGAGATGAAAGTTTGAACAAACTCATTTTCATCCCTTAGCAAATACTTTCCATAACAACAGAACACCCATCATTCCTCCACATTCAATTTAACTAAGAACTCTATTTGAAAGGCCATGGCCAAGGCAGTCTTTCTATCAAAAATAAGCAAAGTTACCTCCATTTTCAAGCAGCAGTTTCAGACACTTTTCACTGCCATGTTGTGCGCTGTGTGTACAGGAGATCTTCCTTGCTGATCTCTAATGTTTGCATCGCCATTGCTTGGGATGGACAGCAAATTCAACAGAAACTCAACCTGGTCATAAATGGCTGCCTGATGAATCAATTCCCCTTCATACGAAAAAATCAGACCAGCCATTTCCAGTCAAAATTACCAGTCTAAAATGGAAAAAGAAAGAAATGGTTGAATGGTTTGATTAAATAAAAAGGCATCAAGAAAGGCCTCTTTTTTAACTTTTTATATTGTTTAGTTAAAATTTTTGATAATTCCTAAATTTTCACAGCTTGGAACAGAAGAGAATCTGGGGTTAGGAATACAAAATGCCTATGGTTGTTCATACCAAGTACTACAAAAGAATTAAATCATACCAATGAAATTTATTTTGCCTAATCCTGGATCCTATTTGCTCCAGACATGGCACATTATAACTAAGATTTCTTATTTTTGATAAAAGCAATTCAAATTCCAAAGTAGAAATAAGCATGTAGTCATAAGCACATCCATTTGTTTGAAACATATAAGGAAAACTGCAACATGCTTTATGCAAAAGGATTCAGCCAAATGATATAAAAACAATCCATGCTTGAACAATGCAAAGAAAGGAGTTGATTATTGTAGCTTATAACCTTTAACTTTAATCTCAAGCAGTGGCGTAGCCAGCCTGCGAATTTGGTCCTGCTATGTTATTTTTTTGTGTTCACTCACTGTAAAAAGAAAAGATTTCTAAAAAAATGAATAATGTTAATGACCTAAAATTTACATAGCCGGACCAAAACTTGCAGGCTGGCTATGTCACTGATCTCAAGACATGCTAAGCCTAACCTTCTACATCACAATGTGTAGAAAATTAATTGTCTGATTTAGGTTAGGGAACCCAGAGCCAAAAAAACTTAGAAAAAAAGTCTAAGTATTATAAGGTACATATAGTGGGATAGAAATGCCGAAGGCAAATTTCAGGTGGAAAATGAAAGTTCTGGAAAAGTCAATTGTGTAGCAAGGAGAATGCGAGAGAATTAAGTGATGAAATATTTAGCCAAATGAAGTTGAAATTGTCAAAAACAACTAATTGATAAAGGAATTGAGTTGAATAAGGCTACTGGCACCATTCGTAAGACTAGAAGCATGATCACATGGCATTGGGCAATAACAGGAAGCCCTGTTATTCTTAAAGCTATTAAGGATGTCCAGTGATTTCACTTTGAAATAGTTTTTGATGTAAGCAGTAACTACATTCAATGTGACAACTAATACTTCTAAGTTTCTTGTAAATAATTATCTCGACGCAAACATCAGTTTGAATGCAGTATTAGTCTAACAAAGACAATAAATTACCAAATCTTAATCAGGCGTAATATGAAGTGAGCCTAGAGATAATAATGGTAAAATCAATTTGGCATGTTAGTTCGATAGCGTCATTAAAATCGCTAAATTATCCATGCTTTCCCGACTTATCACAAAAGAATTCAGCTCCAATTAGTGATTAGAACACTATGAAACGTTTCCTACTTCGCATTGTAAAAATTGAGGGGTTAAAGGTTTCAACTTCTCGTCAATACAATAAAAGTCAACAACGATATGAAACATGTTTATTATGTTATAAACGGAAGGCACATTTTCGTAAGCAAGATTGTCGAATTCATATTTTGTGCAGAAGGGATCGAAGATCGTTCATTGAAATATTTGATATAAATATTAAAACAAGCTTGTATTTTGAGTCGAGTATAAATTAAAATAAAATGTGCCGCAACGCGTATGACAACAAACAATTTAACCGACTGATCACAAATATACACATAACTATTTTGAAAGACGACCAGAAATCGATTAATTTAACACGAACAATGTGAAATGAACTCTGAATTGGAATTCTGAAACAAATTCGAATTTTAAAATAGAAAATCAAAATAAACTAGGTTTTCCATATGCGTACAAACTATGGACATACATTTAGTCTTTAAGACTTTACCTTTGATGAAACAATTGATGAAAAAAGACAAAATGACGAAAACACAAATCTTTTAGTTTGTATTAATGTGATGCTCTCTCTCCAAGATATCTAAATCGTCAGTTCACCTGGTTATAGAACAAACGATATCGACATGAGGAAATCAAAACAATCTGCTCGGTTTCGCTCCTGCCACTCTGGGCTTTTCCCTTGTCTTTGAGATTAAGCTTTGACAAATCAAATCATTCTACCAATCTCTCATGAGTTAAAATAATGCCGCGTTATGACAGTTTAAGATGAAACAACTTCTTTCATACTGTCGAACTTCGATAAGGACAGCTGAAAACATGCTTCATAAAATAAAAAATCGTGAATCGTTATAAAATTCGCCTTGCGGCCAATTTTATGCATAATCGTTATCAGAAATGCAATTCTTAGAAGAAGCATCAACAGCCCCTCCTGGCCAAAGATTTACAGGAGAATAGGTACGCACGCGGACCATTAAAGTGCTTACGAAGTGCAAATTTCGAAATTATGGTGTTAGTACAATAAACTTTAAAATTGATAGTAGACATTCTGAAACAGTTTGTAAAAATATTTTTTCATCGTCAAGATATAACAGTTTTGGTAAAGTCCCGTTGAGTTACAGACGTACTCAGTTTCCGGGCAACTTTTGCAGGAAAGGCTTGGGAAGTTATCACTATTTAAAGAAGGCATCTCTGTTCGGTTGAAGTAAAATATCATCAACTGACATCAAGCATACTAGATAACTCAAATTTTCATTGTGCAATATGACGTCACTTCTGTAATAAAGGGGACATTTGAAACAAAACAATCCATAAGCACGAACTGTTTTAGAAAGTCTAATGTGATTTTAAATGTTCTGTATGCTAAAACTATAATCGAAAAAAGAAAATTTTCTCCTCATAAGCGCTTTAACAAGAACAGGCTGACGATGAGACCGATGAAGCAGGGCAGACAGATGCCTTCCCAACCGGACCGCATAGAACGGTTCCGAGTGACAGGCATTCGAGTGTATTCACGTCAGGGGAAATATCAATGGCCCTTCTCTGCCACCAAAGAATACAATATTATATTATTTTAGCTTATTTTACATTAAAAATATTATAACAACAACACTGTAGGCGAGAACATGTCACAGAGCCGTAACAGAGAAATTTTAAGGACTAGAGAGTGCGTGTGTGAGTATGCGCACGCATTTGAGCCGGGCTTAACTTGTACACGTGCTTTGAATGAGAATACATAGAAACAAACACGTTAATCGAGCTTAATTGCATAGGCACCTTTCTTATTTTTAAATTTTAACAGACAATTTCAGTTATTGTTTAGTATTTTTTTTATATAATAATAAGACGTCATAGATGTATGGGCAGGAGGTGGGTAGGTGCACCTGCAACCACTTTACCACCACTAGTTACGGGCCTGTATTACCAATAGAATGAGCAATAATTAAAGTATGTTGAATTGGAGTTGATACATTTACGGTGATATTTCTGACTTATTCTGGCTGCACTACTGATGCAGATTCATTACACAATTACATTTAAAGACAAAATCGGATAACTTATTCAATAACTGTTGCTAAGCGACCAGACTCGTCCCATTTTATTGATTTGCCGTCCGCACTGCTTGTGCTGTTGCGTCTTTCCCTTTCTGCTGAACTAGTTCCAGGAATTGTTATGAGTTGCGCTTGCTCCATTCTTCTTCTCATTTCTTGTATATTCTTTTCCTTTACCGCCATTTTTTTGTTTAGTTCTTGAATCGTTTTGTATCTATTGTTTTTGAAATAAGAAATCATGACAATGTTCTCAGGAAAACAGGGGGACAGGAAGGGGGTTGTTTCATCGTTTGATTGTCAACGTCAAATTTTGCAGGCATGATTGAGTACAAGCTATCGTAATAGCTTCATGTCTTAAACAGTCATAGTAGATTAAGAAGTTGCGCCACTGACCACTGTGTCTGACACTGAGCAGAACTAAGTCTTCAACTCAAGTTTTCATAAATATAGGATAAATATATAATATCCCCTAACAAATAAATGAGCTTACATTAAGTGTTAGTGTTGGCGGTTGAACAGGTGCCCCGTCAAGGCTTGTATGAAAAGGGCACGAAAACTGAGTCTTATGTATTACTCTTAATAATACTGCAGTGAACAAGTATTAAAAGCACGGCCAACCTTGGGATTTTCTATGTGACCGCTTAATATAGGTCTGTACAAAAACGAGGTAAAACATTCAAGAGCTTTGACTGCAAAAAAATAGACATGAATTTTTGTAGGTACTGTAGAATTTATGCAGGCTAAGCACTATTTTATAAGGCGAAAAAGTAGAAAACGGCCGGCTGACCGTCTTCCATCCATATTTTTTATTTCTGTGTGCAGACTGGATGTACAATAAACAAAACACTAACATAATGCATTTTTGAGCTCTTTTTAAAAAGCAGTTGGAACATCTATGGTTAAAATATGGCACAACATCATTTCCTAACAAAGTTTCAGGAAATTTGGCGAGTGCATACGCGCATTCAAATGGAAGATTATTTTGTGTTTTTTTTTCAAATGGGATTTGAAAACTGAGCGTTATTTTATTTGCAACAGCGATTTGACGGTCAGAGGAACCATTGGAAATCCGACTACTTTTTTCAATTAACTTTTTTGCAAATTTTTTGCCCTGTTGAATTATTAAAGTTTTGTTAACTGCTCATTTTTTTGAAGTCCCCCTGCATAGAGGCGCATTACCAGAAGGAACGTTTTAGACCACCTGTTATGTACGTGTTAGAGCCGGAGAATCATTTTCTTAAATTTCAATTTGGGTGACACAAATCTCATCAAATTCTAGGTTTTGTCTTCTTATGGCCCAGAAGACGTGGCTTACCTTTGGTTGCTCAGGTAACCCAGTTGCTCAACTTGTTTTCTCAAGTGCCATACCATCTTATCACGCTGTTCAAGTTGCTCTCGAGCTTCATCACGCTCGTGACGTAATCGTTCAGTTTCATTGGTAACCTTCTCCTTACACCTTAACCGTTCTACTTTTGTTGCGTGTTCCATGCGCCTCTTCTGATTGGATAGTTTAGTTTTAAGTTCCGCAACGCGCATGCGTGTCCGCGTGCTGGCACCAGTCGCATTTTCTCGATCAAGCAAAGCTTTGCGAATACTCTCACGTAATCGCACGATTTCGCGATCTTTCTCACGAAGAACTTTCGACAGTTGTAAACTCACGAAACTGACTTCATTTGACATTTTGACATGGAAGCAATCACTAATATCAGTGTGAGGAAGTATGCATTGACCAAATACCTGGCTTTCTTTATCATTTTTAGAGTCATTAGACACGGCTTCAACGATTTGTGATACTTTATTTTGGTGCCTTGGATCATTCTTAGCGGACACAAAGAATTTTGGCCGATGATATTCGTATGTTTTCTGTTCATCTTTAAAATTGTTTCCATGGAGTTCAAATTGCGTGCCATCTAAGCTTGTTGCCGTTTTTTTGCCTTCCACAAAAGCACTTTTTTCCGCATATACTAGATTATCTTTCGGTCCTAAGGAAATTGGTCTTGTAGCACGACATTTGTTGTTCGAAAGTCTCGGCAAACTGTTCATATTTACCACAGAACATTGGCACTATATTAAATAAGGAATTTGGAGCAGTAATTCAACACTCAATCTGTTGACGGCAATTAATATTTTTAATTGATCGTCATTTGATATCTTGATATTGTCACTCTTCGAGCAAATTACCAACTCAGTTGCCAACCCAAAACACGCGTGTACTCCAAAATTTGAATTGAAGCGTTAAGAAAACAAGATGTTTTTAAATGAAATTAAGACGCACACACACCAACAACAATGTAAATTTCATTCTGCCTAGCATCGTTTGAACAACACAGTTAGTTTAGTAAGGTATTTTATGTCAAATTTTTGTACATAGTCATGATTTAAACTAGAAAGTAGCATTGTATATTTAACTTAGCAACGTTTTGATCGGAATGAAAACTGCAAAATAAAATGAGGTCAGTTGTATTTGCACTGTACCGCTGGGAAAGCCGTAGTAGACTTGATTAAGCCCATCACACCAACAAATTTAAAAATTTTTGTTTGTAATAACTAATCAAACTCAACATCCCAACAGCTGTTATTAAAAATTGTTTAGCATGAGCGGTATGACACAGCATAGGAAAAATCCTGGTTTTTTATTTGCTTTTGTTTGAAATGGTACTGAAACCTCAATACTTGTATGCAATTTCTACTTGCAATTTTTAATTCAATAGTACTAGATCACTCCTGAATGTTACGAAATGAAAAACATATCATTGGAAAGTTAAAGAGGTCATTTCTTTTGCTATGTAAAAATATAAGACATAAAAACTTAATATCAAATGCACGATAGCATAGTAAAGTTTGATTTCGATTCTCTTTTTTGATATACGCTGCAGTGCGCACGTGATAAAACAGACAAATCACCACTGTTATGCTGTGTTCTAAAAGAATTCGGGTCTGCTCATTGGCTAATAGCCATGTGTAAAACCGCTATATAAAGAGTGACGTCAAAGTGGACATAAATTATTTATGACGTAACGATACGTGTCAATAACAATGACATCAACATTTCATGATCAAAAAGAACGTGATACAAAATAATTAAGTTCGTCCATTTATGAAAATTTTGATAAAATTTTTGGATTTGCTTTTTCATGATATGAAGAAAAATCAAGCATTTGAAGCTATTCCTAGCTATGTTTCTATTTTTGAGTGTCAACATGCAACAATAACGCTTATGAGAGAGTTGGGCACGTATTTGCATTATGATCATGATGATTGGATAAATATGGTCACGTGGGTGTCTCACCACCATTTTCGTCCCAATCGTTGTTTCGTATGTAAAAATTTCATGGTAGTCAAACTATGGCGGACGCTATGGACTCTGCGCATATAATGTGAAAATTGACGCCGGAAGTTGGCTCATTTATCCATGTTTCATCAGTCTCACTCTCCTGGCCATGCTTTACAGGTCTTCCATTTGATCATATCAGAAATGAGTTAAAGGAGTAAAAACGGTAAAAGTGTAACTTTATTGTACAAAACTGTGGTAAAGTGGGACCGAGTAAACCTATGCAAATGAACCATCTTCCAGCTTCATTCTAGAGCGATATTTTATAAGGGGTCGCGTTATTCAGTCTAATATACCTATCAGGGGCTGGTTGTACAAAGCATGAATAGCGTTATCAAATAGATATTAAATTTTTCGAGCTAGTGAAGAAGGTGTTTATATTTTCTATACGATAATAAAACTGTGCAATTCTAGAACCAATATTTTATTCTATTGATTGCCCAGGCGAAGTCTTAGATAGAAGCGTTCAAAAATATTGCTATCCAGTGGCTAACCTAATTCAGCCTTCGTGCAACCGGCCATAGTGGTTGTGCAGTGGAAATTTCAGATTATGAGCATTTTCGATTTCTTTGAATTTTTTTACAGTGAGTGAGCATCGAAATGCGTCTTTACATAGTGCGACTAAAGCTTCATTTACATTATACCAGATTATCATCATATCAGGTTATATTTTCTTTGTATTGAAAGCTTTTACTCCGAACAGCTGCTCCTTTAAAGCAAATGAAGATCTCGTGATGAGCGAATCCGGTAAAGTGTAAACGCAGCCTAAGCTTGCGGGCAGCAAGAGCGAGAATCATGGGAGGAAAACTCCTTAAATTTTTCGAAAATCAATTATTTAGCATTAGGAAAACTACTACTACACCACTTTCGATATCCACTCCACTTCCTCTTTTCATCACATATTTGCACCTTAACAGTTACCAACACTGCCTATAACAGTTACCGAAATATGCTGGTTTCGTGCACATCTTCGGGTATAGAGACCTGCAAAGATAAATGAAGTAATCGAGAAAAGGGATAACTGAATATAGAAGGGAAATATTGCCATAAGATCCTCGGTGTCAACAGATGATCTTCAATATTACTTTTGTCAACACAAAAAATAAAACCTGATGAAATGTATACCTGTACTGAAAATTGCCAAATTGTCCTTCCTTTGACGTTCCGTTAAATTATATTTAATGACCTTTTTTGCTTGTGAAATCTTTCTTTTATAAAGTTGTAAAATTCATACTCGAGTTTCATTTCGCCTTTCATTGTCGACACTGTCTCTTCTGAAGGCTTCCGCTTCATACGCGTCAATGTTAAATTTGACTTTTCAGAAATATCCAGATCTAGAGTAGAAAAGACACTTTATTTTTAATGCGAGCAACCTATGGTTTCTTATACTAGGCTGGGGCGGTTTTTCAGTTTTGTTAAAATCAAAAAAACCGAAAAAACGTAAAAACCGGAAAAATAAGTGACGCTAAAGCAGGGGTTCTTAACCTTTCGTTGGTCACGGACCCCCAAAACATTCTAATGAAAGCTTTGGACCCCTTTAGAAGAAACACATCGCAATTGTCAAAATTAGCTTTTAATTAACTTAGTAATATAGTCCAGAAATTTGCAAACCAAACAGAAGCAAATTAATAATTCAACGAATAATAATGAATAATAAATCAATTACCGAGTCAATTAAGTTATACAACAATTACAAAACCATAAAGAATCAAAAAATACAGTGCAGTAACCAATAAGTAGAACGCAAATAACTTTTTAAATCAATGCGAAGGTTGCTCCTGCTTATCTTCAACAAGAACACGAAATTGTGGGACGGTTTTTGCCAGGGCCACACGCATGTTATCCTTAGCATCCAACCGATTTCGCTGTTTCGTTTTGATAGCAAGAAGAGCAGAAAACCCTGCCTCACAGAGGTAGGTAGTAGCAAAAGGAATAAGAGCAACCATGGCTCTCTTCACCAGGCGAGGATACGCTTGTGCCAAGGAACACCAGAATTCTGCAAGGTTCTTTGAATTGAATTCGCTCCTTAGCATTTGCATTGTCCTCAACTCAATGAGGTCATCTTTGGCAAGATCGTCATCACCAATAGAATTTAGATCTGCAAGAAATGGGTTGCGAATCCACAATTCAAAATTCGGATCATGTGAGCAATAACTTTCAAAAGATTGCTGCAATCTGTCTAAATTTTCGCACATATTTCCACGTAGAGAGGAAAGCAGGGCTTCAGTATTATCGATTCGAGTTTGAGAGATCACTTCCTCCAGCATTGGGAAGTTGGCAAAGTTGTCTGTCTCAAGTCTTTTCCACAAAGGAAGCTTTGCTTGAAAAGCCTGCAGTCTTTCTGTAACGTCCATAATCGTTACATCTGGTCCTTAAAATGACAGATTTACTTCATTCAAATGACCGAAAATATCTGCCAAGTAAGCTAAGCCATAAAGAAACTCCTTTCTGTCAAATTGCACTGATAGAGGATTTTGTTTTTCTCGTGAGAAGAATGAAACTTCCTTTCTCAGTTCCATCAAACGCTTCAAAACTTGACCTCTCGAAAGCCAGCGAACTTCAGTGTGGTACAAAAGTACTTCATGTTGTGCACCCATTTCTTGGCAAAGTCTTTTGAATATACGATTGTTTAAAGCTCGAGCTCTGACAAAGTTGACGATCTTTACAGAAACAGACAAATTTCTTTTAAAGCTGGTGATAGAGTTTTTGATGCCAATGCATGTCGATGTAGAAAGCAATGAGTCACAATGATGTGAGGAGCTTCTTTCTTTACCAACGAAGCAAACCCTGAGGTTTTTCCAAGCATTGCGGGCGCTCCGTCGGTACACAAACTACCAATATTTCTCTTCCAATTGAAGTCTTGTTTGGCAAAGAAATTGTTCACCATCTCTAATACGTCTGCAGCCTTTGTAGTTTCTGAGAGAGGCTCGCAAAATAGGAATTCTTCTTTAATTGCATCAGCGTGCATATAACGAACATATACAAGAAGCTGGGCACACTGAGAGACATCTGTGCTTTCATCCAGTTGCATGCTAAATGGAAATGGTGATGCTTTAAGTTCCTCCATTACTTGTTTCAGAATATTATTAGAAATGTCAATAATTCTGGAGCTGATGGTATCGTTTGACAAGGAAACGGCTTCAAGTTTCTTTCTTTGTTCTGTGCCACATACTAGCTCAGTCATTTCCAGAGCACACGGTTTTATCAATGTCTCTCCGATAGTGAGCTTTCTTTGCCTTGGCAATGCGGTAAGCGACCTTATAAGATGCTTCAAGGCAAGGCTTCTGCGTCTTGATGAATCCGAACTTCGGCAAAGTCCCTGATTTCTCAAATCGAGCCTTCTTAGAACGAAAAGAATCAACACTATCCAGTGCGTTTTTAGGATGAATAGATATGAGGTGCTCTTTCAGTTTCGCTGGCTTCAAACTTGCATTGGCAAGGACTTTACCACATAGAAAATATTGCGGCCTTTCGCTGCCATCACTATCAGTAATAAAGGTAAAACCAAAAGCTACATAATTTTCACTGTACTTTCTCTTCTTCGACATTTTTTTAAATTGGTAAAATTTTAAATTTATTTATCCTTCCAGGTTATAAACCTTTGTAGTAGAAAACACATAAGCAAATTGACAGCTTTCTATAATACTCAATGCAGCATACACGTGCACGGTTTTTTGTTCAATCTATTTATTCTATTACGACATAGAGTCTATGTCGTAATTGAATCATACACAATGTCTATGACATAGACATTGTGTATGATTACATAGGCCTATTTATCACAAATGCGATGTGTAAGAAACATTAGACTACTAATTATAAATGCACAATAGAAAAGAAAAACATGTCAATCATACTTCAGTTAAATATACATATCGAAGGCGAAAACATCTTGTTTTTATTCCGTCCAAAGATTTGTGAGCATATATTTCGAACGATCATTAAACGATGTTGCTTTTTTAGGTTCTAATCGGTCAATAGAAATACGTAGCCTACTGTAGATATTCTTATTTGGATTTGCGGACCCCTTAAAGCACCATCATGGACCCCTTAGGGGTTCATGGACCCCAGGTTAAGAACCCCTGCGCTAAAGGATACATTTAAACTCGCCAGAGCGGTAAGACGATCCTAATCCTTACGACAGAAATGATCATATGGAAACCATTAATCAGGCTTTAGACCCGCCACTAAAGCTACTGCGTACCGCCCGTGAGTCAGGCTTAACAAAGCCGGGACGTCAATGTTATATAGCCTCTTCTCATTAAGTCGCTTGAGTCATCCGAGTCGTTCCGAGTTGGTTCGTTGTTTTCAAAACGACTGGGACGACTCAAGGAATTCTCATATAGTCGTACTAGCTGCCGAGACTGTTTAATTAATTTTTCGCGAAACATTAGAAATGGCAGCTGCCGTTTATCAAAGACGAAGTCTATTGGCTAGTCATTTGCTCCTTCAAATCGTTTTGCGCCATAAAAGGGTTGCTTGCATTTCTCAACGGTCGTTTCGGTCGTCCGGATGGCGGATAGAGCAGAGTTCTATCCAAGCGATCCTAGTCGTTTCAGTCGTGAGTCATTTGAGGTCATCCCGGTCGATTTTAAAATGTTTCACACTGGTCGTCTGTGAAATTTTGGCACGACTGAAACGACTCAGACGACTATATGAGAACCAGGCTTCATACATAATTACTTCTACTCGGCCAATTTGTCGTTTCAATGCCGTAAAACAGAAGCACAAAATATTTTCCTTGACTGAGGAAAAGTTAAAGGTATGCTGTGAACTACAGTACGGACTTTTTAACATTAAAATTCCTAGTAGATTTTTGATGTGGGAAATTTTTAAGTTCTCAATCACTCATACTGTGTTTTAGTTCTACTTTCAAATTTCAGATAAAAAACTGGTTTTCCGTTTTTTTCCCGACGGTTTTCGGTTTTGCCTTTTCGATTTTCTAAGAAACCCCCCAGCTCGATGACATTCGAACACGGAAATTGTTTAATCACCACTTCAATAGAGCAAGAGTGTACGCCTTCATGTTTAGTTCATTTTCACTCATAATCCATAGAATTTCAGTTTTCTTTTGATCTCTGCTATACACAAGTAGTTTTAAAACTGTTTTCTTTTTCGGTTGAGACTGTTGTTCAATCGTCCCTACCTACACTAACACAAGTCATCATATATTTCTTATATATTTTTTGTAGTGTAAAGACAGCTCTCATTCTCTGTCGTTCATTCATTTCTATCTACACTGACACACGTTATCTTATTTCTTATGTATTTTATGTAGTGTAAAGACTGCTCTCGTTCGTTCTTGTTCATTCATCACTACCTACATTGACACAAGTTATTTTATTTCTTATATATTTTATGTACTGTAAAGACTGTTCTCATTCTCTGTTAATCATTCATTTCTATCTACACTGACACACGTTATCTTATTTTTGTATATTTTATGAAGTCTTATAACTGTTCTCATTCTAACGCGGTTGCGTTGCCATGCCGTTTGCTGGGTTGTCATCAATTGTTCTTCATCTTAAATTCGGCATTTTTACGTCGCGAAGCCAACTTAGGATTTCAAATTTAAACTTCCTGCAAAAATGTTGGTCAATATAACGCTATTTTCCGCTTTATTGAAATTTCGTTAGACCTTTTTGTTCACACCATGATTTCGTGCAGTTTAAACCTATAAAGATGATATTTGACAATACACGCATGACAAAAAATCCGATATTTTGCATATATTTTAAACTTTCGAGCCCTTCGCGGTACGTGGGGTTGTCAAATGGTAACAAAGTTTTTGATCGAGAAACTGTATGTTTGCAGCAAACAAATTTTGAAGCCACCGCCACCATTAGTAAGAGACCACACATCGAAAGGTTTTTTGACAAAACTATGGAAAACATAACAACACATGGCCAAATTATGCTTTAAGATAACGCAGAAGATGAAAAACAACCTTTGTGGCGATAGTAAAGCGAGTCAGAAAGAATAATCGGCCGTATAAAACAAAACGCATACAGGTTTTACTCTGAATAACTCGTAAAAAAGGCTTGTAATTTTAAAAGATTGATCAGTTTATGATCGTGAATGAGGTTATTTAATCAGTTTGTACTTCTGAACTACGATTTAAACAATTTTAGGTATTTCCATGGAGTTGTGGGCTATTTTCCATGGTTTTTCCATACCACAGCAGAGTTATCGATGACAAAAATCGCTGCATTTTGATCATATTTCATCAAATTTCATCGTAGTTTTAGCTCTTCTATAAACTGATTTATCTCTTAGTTATGTTCATGTAGTTACATGTTGAAAATTATTGATTATTCTCGTATAAATCCACAATATATTTGCTCTTTATTTTCGAAAGTTGGTCTCTTAGTAATAGCGGCGCTCCTTATTTTTTGTCTTCAACTTTTGTGCTAAATGCTTGATCCAGTCTTATTTCGAGATCAGTGTTTTTGAACTAAAACGACAACGAACTGACCGCGCTAGAACCCATTCTCACATACGTCGTCTTAGAAGGACGCGTCGCTAATCGTAAACTCGCTACTACCTACACTGACAGACAGACGTTGTATATCTTTTATGTAGTATAATATATTGGTTGATTAAATATATTCTGCCGTTCGTTGATCACCTTATACAAAATAAAGTTCCTTCACAAATAAAACAATGAAATGTAGAGTTTCTCAAAACTAATATCGTTTACCTGGTGTTTTGAAAAGTTGGTAGGCTTCTCGAAAAAAGTTGGGCAGCAGTTTCTCTAGAACTTTAACAAAATCGTCATATTCTTCCAAAATGCCAACGACAACATATTTCTCGACATTTTTCTTCTTTTCAAGTGCCCAGCGCGTTGGCAATCTGAACAAGAGCGCAGAGAAATAAGTCCACTGACTTAATTCACGTACATCATTTCTCGCAGAGTGAAATGTTTCAGCTCCATTTTAAATACAAAACCTTTTCATAATAATGGTATATTCGTAAAGAATTCCTGCATAACGATTGAATAGTTACAAATCGAGTTGCCTTTTTAAATACGTGCATTCAAGAACGAGCAGCTATAATTTATTCTTTCTAATAACGAATCCTTCACAGAGGACAAGGTAAATCGGGGAAAATTTTTGAAAGGATTTCATAGTTTGACAAATAATTAATACGATAATTATTTCACATAAAGTTACGAGTAAATTCTTTCACTAAAAATGGTGATATGCTTAAGATGGATAATACGTCTGGACGACTTACGACGAATTTTTCGTGAATTCGTCGGAAGGATAAAGACGCTCAACAACGATTTTAGCGTTTAGTTGTCAACAAGTCTAGATCAATTTATTATCCCGCTTAGTTTTGTGTTAAATCGACCCGTCTTTATGCTTGACAATTTACATAGTTGCATGGACATATGATCTGTCCAGACGTATTGACAGTCCTAAGTTATAAAATGGTCAATATCTTGATCGTCTATGAAGTCATAATTTGGTCTTACGGCTTACCTCACTTTAATCAGGGACGTCTTAACCCCTCCCCCCCCCTTTCCGCTGTTACAGATTCTAATTGAAACACAACATACCTGCAGTTCAGAGTGTTTCCACAAAAGAATGGTACGGTAAAGAATACACCCCATTTACCGACGCATTCGTACATTCGTCTTTTAACGCACTCGTCAAAAGTCTGGAAAAAGATTGAAGAATGTGAAAAGGGTTAATAACTACACGAAAAAAAGTCCAGAAATGAAGAAAATATGCAAATCTATCGGAGGGAAAGTTGGATGCAACTGATAATAAAATGGATTTAGGAAAAATATTTTCCACTGTACGGATCTTAAAAACAAGTACTTATAACCATTTATACGTAGTAACTTTCACTCTGAAAAGTTGGCAAATGTTTTCATTTTTTGTACTACGTATATGTGCAATAGTCAATTCTTACATTCAATGAAGTGAGGAGTGGAGTTGACTCTGAAGATGACTACCTCTAAGGTTGTCGAAACATCAGTGAAATCAACACCAACTGTCCTTCTCAGGACTCAACAAACCCAGACGATCTACATCTACAAACATGTCACGATTATTCCTTGTGAAACTATTCATTTTAACACTATTAATATTACTACAAAATTCTTCGATTTTGAAACAGCAGTCACAAGATACCGCCACTGGATCAGTGGAGTAGCCAGCCCCCAAGTTTTGGTCTTGCTATGCTATGTAAATTTCAGAGCATTATCACTATTCATTTCTTTAGAAATCTTTTGTTTTCACAGTAATTGAACACATAGCAGGACTACATACGCAGGCTGGCTACGCCAGAGAACTAGATACTATTGGTGTAGGCAGCCAACTAATGTAACACTGCTATGTTAATTTTCTGGGACCAGCCATTATGAAAAGAACAGATATCTAAAGAAATGAATAATGACAATGCTATGAAATGTAAATAGCTACATCAAAAACTTGCAGGGTGGCTATTGTGCTACATCAGCTACAAGATACAAGAACACTACCGCTAATGTATTACCATTGTTTCGTCACTTTTGACTTTACCACGAGGTCGATTTAACGCATTGTCGCCATGGCGGCGAAAATAGAAATGAGACACAGCTCGTGACAGAGGGTCCCGGATGAGGTTGATATACGCGATTGGTGGACTGTTAAATCTGAAGAGACAGTTAAGTACAGGGACTAAATTAGAAAAAAAAGGTATTTCACCTGGCTTTCTCAATTGAAATCAATTAACTTATGCTTATGTCATAGTGAGGATGGTTCACAAGAGATCAATGTATTTGATGTTTTCATACTCGTTCAAATAACTTACGTTTCAAAGTCGATGAAGTACATATGGCGATGATAGAGAAAAGGCTCTTTCAAAGCTGACATTAGAATGCTCACTCTTTTCTAAATAATAAGAAAATTTTCGAAATCATCAGAACGCTGAATTCAGAAATTCTAACTTAGTTCGTAAGCTATATGTGAACTGCATCTGCAGTAATTAAAATTTTACAGCATGCTAAGTTCATTGTGTCGTTTTGAATAGTAAAGAAGGAAATGCACGAGACATGTTTGTAGAAGTTGATTGTCTAAGTTGCAGTCCCGATCGAGGACTGTGGGTGTTAGTGTTAACCAACGTTTAGATATCCTTAGCGGTACGTAGTTCTCTTTAGATTCAGGGTAAAGTAAAAGGATTTAGTGAAACTCAAAATATAATTTATATGTTGGAAAGTGAAACAAAAAGTGATATTTCGTACGTCAAAAGTCATCTAATTTGATCATTTTACATAAAGATGATTTTTTTCCAATAAAATTTAGGTCTAGTCAGCCAAGGGCGAGTTCTTTTTTATGGATCAAGCCTGTATAGTAAGGCGAATAACACTAAGACAGAGGTTCAGTATTTCTCTCTAGAAAGACCGAGAAAGCGAAGTTAACAAAAAGTTTATTCTCGTATGGCATAAAACATTTGTACTTGAACAAAATAGGTAATGTGACAAGTTATTATCATTTTTAAAATGATTGCATATTCGAAGAATCTTTCACTTTCCGCGTGTTCTTTCTCTGAATCGCATGTCATGGTTTTAAATTTTTATATAGGCGTTTTACAGAACTGTTGTTGAAAATTCGAGTTTGAAATTGAAATCTGTAAATTTTGTTATAGTTAATGGAGCAACGGTTACTTTCGGTCAAATGGCGCGTTTTGATTGGCTAAGAAATATTTTTGAAGGTCTATTATTTTCTAGGCTTCTCGCCAGGGAGCAGTGGCTCGAGAAAACAGCAAATGTTTTTTAAAACACCAAAAGTGAAATAGAAACTAAGTACGAATACGAGTCGAAGAAAAATAACACAAGGCAAGTAAGTTTTATTAGCTGTGTGTAAAGCTACCATGCTTTTCAGAGATATGCCATTCAATAATCAATAAAATACAAGTTCTGTTTCTCCAAGTATAAATGCCATATAATAAACTTTATTTGTTAAACTTCGCGCTTGGTGTGTAGATAAGAGGTTATAGTAAATCATCATTGAGTCAATCTTGGCGAGCGTCGCGTTATGAAACCGTGTTTTTTGTTTCACAAATTTTGTAATTTCTGGTATCGGAATAGATGCAGAAATCAAAATAAAAAGCATTACAGGACCTACTGAATGCTGGGTAAAAGAGAATGATGTAATGAAAGAGAATAATGAGATGAAAGAGAATGATGGAATGAAAGACATTTAATGGAATGAAAGAGATAAGTGGAGTGAAAGAAAATCATGGAATGAAAGAGAAAATTGGAATGAAAGAGAAAAATGGAATGAAAGAGAATGACCCTTATATATGAAATGCAAAATGTAGAAAAAACAAAGAAAATGCCTTATCATATTTTGGAATGAGATGAGACCCTCAATTTGAGGGTCTTGGAGAGATTTGGTTGGAGGCAGTGATTACAATCACAGCAAAAACCAGGAATGGTAAGAGATTGCCATCTGCGGTGTCAAATCTATGGTCAAAAAATCAAACCAAGATTTTGGTGTTAAGAAATATGAAATAAATTGATTGAGATGGCAATCAGAATGGTTGAGTGCAATGCAATACTGAAATAGCATGAACAGTTTTTCATGAATGCAACTTTACATACCTGCTCCTTTGCATTCAGAAGATAAGGATGGTTTATAGCAGGATCCATCATGTGGAAGCCATTCTTTCGTGATAACTGCCGGAAGAGAGTAAGCAGGGAGCGACTGCCACATTTTGGGACACGATTATAAACAACTCGCTGAAAATAGATTAAAAATTTAAGCTTGAAATTTTTGGTGATAACATAGTTTTTGGATTGCAAGTAATTTGCATCATCACTGTGCATGGTACCAACACTAACCAACAAAAGTGTTAGTATGATATTTTTGTCATATTAATTTTTGTATCATGTTTAAGAGTTGACTTCTTAAAGGTCAATACTTTGAAAATAGTACAGGGTCTGTAGAAAAATGTTTATAAGTGTGTGTGTGTGTGTGTGGGGACACAATTTCACAAGAACATACTTATTTGTGGGATGCTGAATTTTACACATAAAAATGTATGTTTGTAGATGTAGATCAATCTGCTTAGTTCAGTTCTAAGAAAGATTGCTGGTGTTGACTGACATTTTGACAAAGTTAGCAGACAAGATAACTTCAGTGTCTGTGTTGATGCGTACCCTGGCTTGCAGTTTCTACTGAATAAAACTAGACCGTATCTGTAATTGCTTTGTAGAAACAATAACTATAATTACCATCATTACCTGATAAAAATCCACAGCATCAGCTATTAATGATAAAGAAGTGAAAGTATAATTAGAGTGAAGACTATGACATTAGATCATTAATCCAAAAAGAAAATTGACAAAGTACATAATTGCATTGATATCATATCAAGTGCAACAGTTCTAAAATACTTTTGCATGTGTCTTACAATTCTTTAACTATTTTCTCCTCTTACCAAAAATTAGATTCTAAATGGAAAATTATTCTAATATCACCCCACCCCAACCCCCAATGTGTTTTGAGCATTGCTACATGTTCAATCCATTAAAAACAATCTGATATAAACTGGAGCAAATCCAAACCCTAGGTTGAGGTGTAGTTCGAGAAATAAAAACAAGGGGCACCATTCATTGCTTCCTAATTTTTAACTATTTACCAAGTTTAACTATATAACTACAACATATTCTTAACTTTTTTTTAATGGGTGGCTGACTACCAACGCCTCTTCAAGTTTAAACTTGGGTAACTGGACATTTTTTTCTTGAGCTAAAAGTGTAAAAACCATGACCAGCCAACAATTTAAAGAAGTATAATATAAAACAAATTCCGAAGAAGCAAGACATCTTGAGATTGCAAAATATGAATCAAAACAAGGCAACTGTAAATTTTTTATTTCAAAGTCATCCTCAGACAGAATGTCTGACTTTCATCTTACATTCTGTCCGAGGATGACTTTGAAATAAAGTCAAAAATTTACAGTTTACTTCTCGTCTTGTTTTGATTCATATTTTGCAATCTCAAGATGTCTTGCTTCTTCGGAATTTGTTTTATATTATACTAAAAGTGTAAATACTTCAAGAAACATACTTTAATCAGTTATGCCATCCTGTTCACAATGGTGGTTGAGTAATTTATACAACAAAAATTTGTATGCACAAAAATGCTAAGCCCAATTTCAAGAGATATTTTTTGCTATAAACTTTACCATTATCATAAGGTCTGAACAATATTGTAACATTTTGGCATAAATAGCAGGTAATCTATTTAGCTAATTAATAAACAACTATTAACATACCAGCAAACTGTTACCCGTTAAATTATACGTAAAAAATATATTTACTTACATGAGAGAGTAAAGTTATTAGTCTGTCACTAATGTTATTCTAAACACATCCCTGCTTTGTAATGAAGTTCAGTAAAACAAGCAGACTTTCTAACCAAAGTTAAAATAAGACTAGTGAAATTCAACAATGTCGAACGATCCTTAGAGACGCTCAACAATAACAATTTACACGTGTTTATCTAATGTGCGCAATAAAGACGCTAAATATGCATATTATTTGAAACTATTTTAAATGAGAATAGAAAAGAACGCGCCTGGTACACACAAACCTGAAAAATATCCGCTGTTGTGGAAATGATCTGCTCGTCGTTTGGACATAGAATACTCATCCAGATCCTGCGTTTGTAGTTTGGTACCATTTTCAGGAGATTCGGTATTAAAATGAAAGTTAAAATCAAGCAAGAGTAAGAAAGTTCCGACAATAAGCAAGGACAAAACTGTTATCTTGATTTTAAAACGCATGGCGTCCAAATGAGAAAAGTTATGTTGTGTTTGACGCCTGCTAGAAATTCGACTCAAGCAAATAAACGGAATCAAATTGCACAAGTTCCCACATATTTCTTGCATATAATCGCTTGATGAGAGCAAGCTTACCGACTTTCGAGAAATGTGACTTAAGGGAACAATTAAGCAAGCCATAGCAAAACTATCACTTAGATCTGGAACCATGCACGTCTCGACCCAGATGTTGAACAATTTTTAAGAGCCTACATGAGCCA
Source organism: Xenia sp. Carnegie-2017 (assembly GCF_021976095.1). Classification (NCBI taxonomy): domain Eukaryota; kingdom Metazoa; phylum Cnidaria; class Anthozoa; order Malacalcyonacea; family Xeniidae; genus Xenia; species Xenia sp. Carnegie-2017. Next base: position 7,189,155 of record NW_025813483.1, read on the forward strand.
AAACATCGAAACGCCGCTAGATGTTACTATCATTGTAACTTCGAAAAGTGTCGTGTGCAGGTCTGGGTCATGCTTTAGAAGGACGATTTCATGAACTAGGAGGTCTGTCTCTTGCTGAGAAAAGTTAAGACAAGTTAGACGAGCCGTGTACATTTGTATTTGTTAACATCAATAAAATCCAACGTGTCTGTGAGGACAGTTAGGAGTACCCTACAAGTTCGGTTCATGCTACTCCAGAGAAAATGATGTGGTTGTCATAGATTTCAGTGCGATGGCAGTGGCACACTCCCAAGATATGGCCCCATTTTTCAAACTTCAAATTTAACGTAATATCTTCAACAATTGAAGTCTGAAAATGCGGGGAAGGAACGTAGCCGACAATCACGTTTGTGCTTGTATAATTTAAAATTTGTTTGTCGAAATTTTGAACTTGTAAGTAAAGGAAGACGATGCAGAAAGATGAGAAATGTAATGCAATATTGTGCTTCGTTTCACTTAGAGCAGTGCATGCCCCGTCCTCCATCATGTGAAAAGCTCACTCGTGAAAAGTGCAAAATCTCACACCAGAAACACGAGTAAGTGCTAAAGAAAAGTTCTAGATTAATAAATTATCACAGTGAGGGCGGGAGGGACTCATCAAACAACGCCTTCGGTCTTTGATGTTGTGCCTCCCAAAATTCAGATGTAATTACGCAGCTGACATAGAGTTGTTGTTTGTAATCTTCCAAGTATCTCAAGCATACAGGCGATCGTATTCACGTAATCACGTTATCAAAATCATGTTGGCAATCTGTGTAGAACACATGATCGACGCAAGAGGCAAAAAAATTTTTCCACTTAACATTGTTCGTTGGTCCATTTCTCCGATGGGTACGAAAATTAAAACATGAAATTTGCGAAAATCAGGACATCTTCACAATTCTTCGAAATCCCGAAAAATTTCGAACTTGGCAACTTTGTTGCATCATCAGGTGAACTGGGATTTTCGTGTGATTGTCATAAGTTTATTTTTTTAGCGGACAGGAAAGGAATGTGTCGACATGTGGCATACAGGATGTCGAAGTGCTTTAAACACGGACGTGCAAAGCCACATGTTTCGCTGACGCAATTAATGCTAATTGTTGAGTGATTATTGAAATGTATTCATCGGATTGTCTACATTAAACAGCGATATTCATCTAGCCATTCTTGTTGAAATAAAGATATTTTTGTTGCTGTGTATATACGTCTGAGGGAGATATTTTAATGCGCGGGATTCGCAGCTATATTGAAAACATGTTGCTAAATACAATGCATTTTTTTTGTCTGAAGACTAAATTTCCCACAAACTTTGCTCACATTGTACAGTTAAATGGTATGCTCTAAATAATATTCACGGGAAAAGGCAAAAGACTCGTGGTATTTTACAAATATTCTGAAAACAGCACGACTACTTATCACCGTTAACCCTTATCCTGATAATGCTTATGCTAGTAGGATCACATTCTATTTATTGACGTTAAATGTCATGCTGATTTGAATATGCAAATTCATTTGCTTTTTTCATTCGATGCCAGCAGGAAAAACAACTCTTCATTAATTGCATTGCCAGACTTTCGTCACGAGTGCATGACTCACAGCATATTTTTAGTGATCTCGAACTTTCCAATTAACTAAAAGCAAAAACAACAGGTTTTTCACATTTTGAACGCACTAAGACTTTCATTGCAAGGGTTTTCGCGACTTGTTTTCACGTTCAGTTCTGCTAATCAACATCAACGACCACATCTATCGAAGTGAATTAATTAATCTAAAGTAGATTGCAGACAAAATTTGGGTGTGAAGCAGCACGGATCAATCTCTCGAACTCTATTCATAAAATGATTTGAAATAAAATATTTGGTTGACCAACCCATCCAAACGTTACAACAGTACATTTTTTGTCCTTATAATTATCCAATTGAGTTTTGAGGCATTAAAAGGTTTATGTGAATCAACTAATATAGGGTAGATGAAAACTTCGAAGTTCATCACACAGTAAATCTGACAAACCTTTGCTGGGTTCAGGAAATCAGGGTCACTGTTTGAGCATCTTGTCATTTTGGTGCTTTGAATTTGGATAAATTAGTATGGTTCGAACGGGTGTAACGGCATACAAATACGTGGAAGCAAATGTAAAATAATATGTATACTGTATAGAGCACCAGTACAATATCAAGCAATCATGCGAAGTAGAAAAAGAATATTTGAAATATGACCTCTTCAAATCAATATTCGAAACTTCCCCTTTTAAAAAAAAGCTGAAATCAAGGAACATAAGATTCTCAAGATATATTTGGGACTTGGCGGTAGGTAGAGACAAGAAAAGAGTCGCACAAAGAACAATGCAATACCGTGTGTAGTTTTGTGGATTTTTATTAATAATTTCTTTTTTCAGAGCTTCAAATAAATAATTTTTTTTTATACAGTACACAATAAAATTAATGGATTGAAAGATTTAGCTAATTAGGTAGACAATCAGAAAGAACTCTCCGTTGATCCCACGAGAGATACGAAGGAAACTGTATGTTAAAAGTCACAATTAAATCTCCACTTTTCGAGGGTGTCTTCGGTAACGGGAGGCCTTCCCCGGTATAACGTTTGATATAGCCTGGATGAACAATATCTCGTATATTTATGTCGTGTCTTTTACCGTTTAGCCCCTGTATACAATATGACACCCCCAGTAAAGCCTTCTTTAACGAAACGTTCGCCGTATGTAACAAATTGTTATCACTGTCTCTACTGAATAAGGCGTGTTGTTTGTCTTTTATAATAAATGTGATATCTGCTGGTTCTCTCCCGGGGTGTTTATCTCCGAGACCGGGAAAGGTTACCTTAGTACCGGCTTTCCACCCGGGTTTGATAGTAATTTCAATAAGCTTTTCTTCCACCGTATAGTTTCCACGTTCATCGAAAATCTTTCGCTTAATTTTTAGTTTTCTCAAATTTCCTGTTGATATATCCTCAAGAGTCACTTCTAAATGTTTCTCAATAGCAGCATCTTTTGGCAAAGAGCTACCACTTGAAGTTGTGTTTGAATTCTTGCTGGGTTCTGAACGGCACCGTTTTGTCGATATGTTCGGTTCATCGTCCGAGTCAAATGATGAACAAAAGCTGCTGTTTTGAGTCCAGTCTGGTTTTCGTTTTGAAGGGCCAAACCTGAAGCCTGTTCTATCGTACTCTACGTTCCTCGATGAGTTTTGTTCTTTACTTTGTTCGCGGGCTCTGAAACTATTAGAATTACTCTTCCGCATATTCTCAGAGAACCGCTCGTGTGTTCCGCTCCTAGTGAAGTCATCTGCTAAAAGAGGGGAAAAAAGTCTTAGTACATATACGTGCAAATCGACATTCCTATTAATGTGAAAAATCAAAGGTCCTAGTTGACTGACGACAATAAGACTACCTCTATGAACAGTTACAACCCTTCATTATGTTGTGATTGGCGAATCCAGTATAATAAACATGTAGCCTAAATGTAGTTGGTTGAATATATTCTAGAATAAAATAAAAAAAATGCGATTGGCAGGTGTGCTTTTGTGCACAATAGACCGTATAAACAATTTAAACAGCGTGACTAAATTTTCAATTCTCGAACGTTCGCCAATTATTATGAAAGTCGGCATCACTGTATACGAGCTTTTCTCAATCTGGCAATTCTTTGCATCTTATAATTCAAAAACAGAAAGCTTTTCCGTCCGAACAATTTCACGACAATAGATTCAAGAGAAACGTGCGGAGAATAGTTTGAAAAACAGGAACTCGAAGGAACTTTGACGGAAGGCAAACAAACGCGAACAAAGCCACCAGCTACAACAAAATGACTTAAGACTTTCTCATTCTACTCATCTTTGACTTTATCGTCATTGCCACCATATTTTTAAAGGCAATTATCAAATGAAACAACTATAAATTAAAACAGTTTCCAGACACTCTAGTTGTGATAAGTTCGTCGAACAGTTGCATGTTTCGGCGCATTTTTTCGACCACCGGCTGGTAAAACAAGAGTGTATAGCCAAAACGACAAAGCATGTCAAGCACACATTGTTTCGCGCAAAGCAATTACACATACAAAGAATAAAGCTTCGTTCATTCTGGAAACAAGTCCCGCAATGATTATTCTGCGGGCTTGCTAGTTGATAAGTAATTGATCGCCTAATTAAGCGACAATATTTCTGTGATCGTGAGTGAAAATGAAAAGTCAAAGGAAAAAGAAATGAGTTTGAGCCATCCAATGGCGACGAAATACTTGTGTTTGGGTTCAAAAATAGATCAGACTTAAAAATTTTTTTAACTAAGTTCGACATCAAGTTAATTTGTGCCATAATACTATACATGATAATGCTTGATGCAAATCGTTACTCATGATGCAATTTACAAAATAATGGATGGCATTTGAAATAGAGAGCAAACTTAACAAACCGACTTCGGCTGTCGAGAACGGCTCGAACCTGATTGTTTTTAACAACTTTCTCGTTGTTTTAACTTTAGAATAATGAAGTGTACGTCTTCTCACGAAAATTTTCACACGATTTCCCAATACATACAAACAATTTGCTGTTGATCATGTAAAAGAAATTTTACGCAATTTTATTGAGAACTTCATTGAGTCACAATCGAACCAATCCCAAAACAAAATGTAACAAATCTACCTAATGTGTAAACTGATCGACCAATAACAATTCGCACAACGTATATGTGATCGGGAGGGTCATGTAATTTTCTGTTTAGTAACTCGCTTGACAAGGAAATACGTAAGATCGCTGACTCGACTAAATCAACGATTGCGTCGATCGCCTTCGAAGAATGACTATAGAATCGTTTCAAATTTTTGGTTGTCACTGAAACAATATTAAGCATGACAAAAAAGCTTCAAATGACTCCCACAAACAAATCTATCACTGAAGCACACATGGTATTGTTGTTTACACAACATATATACGGTATCAAAACTTATATATCATACAAGCTTAACCGATAAACACACTTACCAAAGCCAGGGAATAAATGTTCGAAAAAATCCCGAAAGTGTTCCGTGTTTGGCATTGACGTATTGTCGTCGCTACTATAATTGTAACCTCTTCTCTTCGCCTCATCGTACTCATGTCGCTTCGTAGGATTGCTTAGAACATCGTGAGCTTCTTTCAACTGCGCGAATTTTTCCTTGGCGTCCGGAGCTGGATTTTTATCAGGATGATACTGCTTCGCAAGGTTTCTAAAAGCCCGCTTAATTTCATCAGGGCTAGCGTCCTTACGTACGTTCAAAATATCATAAAAATTCTTGTTCGCCATGTAGTCGTTTAGCAAGATAAGCTGCTATTTGAGAAGCGTTACATACGTGAACTCATAAAATTTAAAGAAATTTCAATCTAACAACAACTAGATAGCGCAATGACAACGCTCGCGACAACACATTAGCGATCACAAACTAAATATATTTTCCGCCGAACGTTCGTGTGTTTTTATGATTATAAGAATTTTCTCGATGACGTTGTACTAATATGGGCATTTTGACCATATTAAGGCAAAGAGAGCGGAAGTCAGGCGAGCAAGTCGGAACGTTCCAGATTGAGAGAGTTCGCTTGTCACTGAACACGTGGGCAGCAGAATAACAAATTAAATATACATTATTTGCTTACATCAACTGATGCCGGCTTCTTTTCTTTAAAGTTATCTCATTGTTAGAAGTTATTGTATGGCGACGCAGGTGAAAATACTTCAGATCAGCGATGGTTTCAGATCGAAATCACAGTCAATCAATTTCCCTAATAAAGTGAACACTGATGTTCAAGAATCATCGACATTGAACCGGAAAGGTCTGAGGTCAGCAATTTTAGAAGCGCAGTTAGTCCACAAAACTTGCCAAGTAGACATATCATCGAATTTTGACATTCTACGCAGAAAAACAACAACACTGTGATGGAATTTTAATATGTTGGCTTTTCTCGAGTGCATTATCAAACATGGTTCAATCTGGAATAATCAACAAGTTCTTTTAACAGTGTGAAATTTTCTGGAAGATCTATCCAGATGTTGCCCGGAAAATAAGTAGAAATTTAAAAAAACAGTGTGAAAAGAATGCTTAAGCAATTTCTTAACGCCTGAAACATACAAACGGCTTATAATTGGCATATATCTATTGAATCTCAACGATTCCTTGCTTTTAACTGTTTGATCTGGTCAACTGTTAGAGGGTTTTCCTTATGACGCGCATTAGCTTTGCAAATTTCATAACTTGTTGAATTTTAATTGCTTGCACAGCTTATTAACACAATAATGGCATGTGATAATATTAAAAAAAAGTCCGCTTATTATTGTAATTTTAAAAAAATTTCCTGGCAATATAATTATTTTTGTTGTTATGGGGTAACAAACTCCATAAATGTTCACAGGCATACGGTTAATTTTAATAGCACGTTCGAAAAAATCTGCTGTAAATGCACGATTAGCAGTCATGAATTTACAAGATCCTGATTCTTCAAGCAAAGTAAATATTTTAAGGATCATTGTGAAGTTGATTTTAGCAATTATACAAGCTCTGATCATATTAAAGTAAATGAACTGGTTTTGACAAAGATCAATGTCAGCCAAAACAACGACGAAACTTCTTTTTGTTCAAATCATGGCAGTAAGCATGAAAAAATGAAGAGTTTCATTTTTCTGAGTGAAACCGTATTCCAGCATGAATTGTTTAAAAAACAGACAGTTCGGTTTATTTTATAAGAGATATGATTTGTTCTAGAGGGTTTTTAAAGCTTTGCATATGCAATATATTGAATTGATTCATTATCAGACTGGCATCAAACGATGTTTGTATAACACAATGAGACGGTGCACCAGACAGCCAGCGGTAAACAAAGGATATCCGACAGAAATGATTAACGTGAAAATTAGATAGAGAAAACTTCAATAACATTCACAAAACGTACAAGAAATACGATAAAAGTTGTCGATATTGATACTAATTACAAAAGTGAACAAAGGGTGAACGGCCGAGGGCAAATGTATAATAACGTCATAAGGATTTCAAAAATATAAACATGGGCACTATGACGTGTGTTGTGGTGTAGATGGTGACGAACGATAAAATATATACACGCAGATCGTCCCTTCCATCTATAATAGTATAACGAAGTAATAAAATACTAAGTATGGCAGTAATTACGATTGTTTCGAGCGTATGAAAAATTGCAACGATTTTATGTCGACGAAGGAACATAATAGCGAAACTGAAATTTATGAACAATCCAGAAAAAACGACTGGGGTCTCGATTTTGATAATTTTAAAATTGCAAACGTATTAAATGCGTCTGTAGTCTGGACGATTTCAGACATCCAAAATTGAAAGACGTCATAAACTCTTCTTATACGGACTGGCTATAAGAATTTTTAGTATTTTAATTAGACGTGACTATTTGGTACGTAGTTCTAGTCAAATCATGCGTCATTACTCGCGGTGACGCGGTCTTATCGTTATATTCGCTGTTTTATTTCGTTTAAATAAAAAGTTAGCCTGCATGTCTTTACATTAGGGATCTATGCTACACACATATGTATTATGAAAACAGTCTTTAAAATAACTATGATTTCATGAGTATTATAACGTTGCGCGAGCATAACTTTTCTGCCAGTAATTCTTGATTCAAATGCTCAGTTAACTGTTTGCTTTCACTTTAAATTTTATGCCATTTTGGAAAATTTACTAAATTCTGGTTTTCTGGTCACAAAGACATTTTTGATACAGTTATTGATTCTTTCGTTTATCATTTACAAGTAATTCAAGTTGTGATAGAAAATACGTCAATTTTGAACAATGCACGTGTGTGAATGAAAACAGAAAGAGAAGAAATTATAAAGATCTTTGCTCGTATCAGTTCATTCAAAGTGAAAATGGCATTTTGTGGTTATAGTGGTTATAATTAAGGCTGTTTGATGTACTTCCTAAACACTAGAAAGATCGTTTATCAGAAGGCATTATACACATAACGTCAATTGCCACAATTAAATCATTTGTGGCTTAGACGAATTGTTTGAGTTGACTCGAAAGGTAGAATTATAAGACCATGTAAGAATGAGCGGAAACAGAACAGAAAGGCAATCATTATCAGCAATGAATTGAAAGTGTAATTTGGGCCTTCTAGAAAGCCGCATTCTGGAATATTTCACACGTGTTTTATGCACACGCTTCTAGTGGGGTAATTTAGAGCGAGGCCTTGTTTACATAATTGCTCACTGAGCTGGAGAATTTTAACGGCCTCGGCTAACATTCATATTTGTTTTCAACATTATTCAGGTTGTTGACTCCTGCGAGCAATAGACCTTTTCAAGGTTATCGCAGCCATATTGCAGGGGTGCAAAACATTGGGCCGAGCGCGCGGTCACGCATAGCGTCCATATAAATTACTAATAAATGCGCAAAATTACCCTTATACATATTGGCCATTTCTTTCAAAATATTTCTCAAACTCGTCCATTTTAATAGTCGAATTATTATTTGCGATTTTTCATACACGTGAGTCCAATTTTGTGGCAATCAACAAGCGGAAAGTTAAAGAAAACATTTGTTTTCTTTGAACAAGTTGACCGTCGTTTGAGCGATGCTCTCGAGTTCGCAAATGTGCGGAACTCATAAGCCAAGTCAAACGAACTAAACCCTAAACTATCCGAGTAGATGTGAGCAGTCATAGCCGAAATGGTAAAAAATGCGCGTTGTGCAGTTGGATATTGCGATAATGATTAACGCTATCCTGATTATCAAGTTAAGAGGTCTCGCGTAGAAAAGTTAGTTTTTCATTAGTGGCCCAAAGATCAAGCACTTGCTGAAATTTTGCGATGACTTTAACCCAAAGCCTGGTGCACAAGGTACTTTCGTTTGCTCAAATCATTTTCCCTTGGGAAGAAGAACCCCAAATAACCGCGGAACGGATTATCCTTCGATTTTTATTACGCTATCAGTGTACGAGCAATCGAGGACTCCGCTTAAACGTAAAGGAAGAGAACCATGGACGACATCAAAGCGTCCTCATCAAGCCTATGACACCGAGGATTCTGATTCAAGTTTTGATGGAAATCCAGCAAAATCTGAGGCATCTATACTCCCTGTCCCTTTGGAATTTGAACAGTTGACGAGAGAGTATGATGTAAGGTTTCACACCGGCCTGCCATCGACTAACAGTTTTAAGTGTGTATTTGAATATTTGGCTGTTTCTTCTTCTGGCTGTTAAGTCGCCTTACATAATAATAAAAATAGCAATGTCTCTTTACAAATAATTGGAAATACTAATAAGAGTTTGCCGTAGAACAGTTCCTCGCGATACTTGCTGACTTTGCTGTAGACATGTGCGTGGGTTGCGAAGTGAAGAACATCGCTCAAACGACGGTCAAGTTGTTCAAAGAAAACAAATGTTTTCTTTGACTTTCCGCTTTTTTGATTACCACAAAATTGGACTCACGTGTGTAAAAAATCGCAACTAATAATTCGACTATAAAATGGACGAGTTTGAGAAATATTTTTGAAAGAAATGGCCAATATGTATAAGGGTAATTTTTGAGCATTTATTGGTAATTTATATGGACGCCATGCGTGACCGCGCGCTCGGCCCAATGTTTTTGCACCCCCTGCAATATGGCTGCGATAACCTTGAAAAGGTCTATTAATCGTGTGTGAGTATAGATATCGTTAAAAGCGATTGGCTTTACTGGTCCTAATGATTCAGTAGCATCGACTTTTAGGGCTTTTTTAAGGTTTATATAACAATATTGCCAACGAAGCTATCTTTAAAGTGAAATGAAAACTCTATGAACTTTTATTTTGTTTAACCAACCGAACGGTTGTCATTTAATTTATTTCAGGAAAAACAATATCAATTAAAATGAATGTACTTTAACAATTAAGGTTATCAAGCAAAAATTACATCAATGACATCCTTAACATTTTTTGCGTTGAACATCGAGCAATTTGGAGCTATCGACAAAAAACCGCCCCAAAAAAATCCTGCATGGCCTATATTACCACGTAAATATCACAAAACGCAGAAGCTTTAAGACAGTTTTGTCAATATTTGAATTTTTTGTCAGTTCTCGCTTTTTGTTGCCTGAACAATGACCCGTGTATCCTTAACGCTGTGTGTGTCCACACGTGACTATAACCCAATAACAATAAATATAGCAAATGGGTATTCTATACTCTATAGAATCGCTCATCGTTAACGAATTTTATTGCAGCCGAGACAAGCAGGTTGATACGGATATGTATATAAGCATATGTTTGAAAGACTTCCGTTTTCATCTGTGACCAAGTCAAGAGAGCACTTTAGATGAAACCGCCGACTTTGTTGGAAATAGTGAATAGTGAATGCCCCACAAAACATTTTCGAATATTCGGCACTGTGATATGGTGCGCATTATAAAACATGCTTATGTAATGATGCTTACATACAAGGAATTTATACTTGGAATCATCGCATGCCATAATCACATCATCACATGAGATTCCGCTCCAGCCAAGTATGAGGAAGTTAAAACGGCAACCAGTCTTATATACGGCATAGCAAATTTCAAGTTTCAACTGCTTTGCTAGAGAAATCTTAAATGCTACTAGACTCGATCAGTCATTTATTGTGTTTTGATGAACATATTCGAAAGCAAATCAAACCAGGAAATTTTCAAATGTCACATGAAAAGCACATGTGAATGCCCAAAGTAAGCAAAATATAAATATTTTAAAGTGCAAGCAACGTGACGTCACGAGCGACGCAAGCAAGTTTTTGAAACAAAAATACGAATCAATTTATAATTTTTATGAAAAATCAGTTGTGAATTTTGCTTCGATATCCAATATATTTGCTTATTCAACATTACGATGATCAAAATAGAAATTTCACTTAACTGAAATTTCAAGCACATGCTATACAATTTCATTTTCAAGACTATTCATTAGGAATGAGCCCTGAACTGTACCCGGTATTTTGTAGAATTCTTTCAATCCGTCGGGTGAACTCTAAAATAAGTCATCATGTCTCATGATGCAGTTTTGTTTAGCAACGATATTGTAATAACTACTGAAAACAGCCGCCGTCGATGAGCAATTTAAAATATGGGCTCTGTTATTTAAAATATGAGAGTCCTGAGTCCGTTCGTCATAATTATTTGTTATCGACTCAGTCGGACATGGCCAACATGCAAAATTTGTTTTGATATTTGATATTTTTAATCATTTCTGATTTCTATTCGTCGTGATAAATGCTCTCGTTGTTCATTTACAATTTTATAGCTTATGATTATGAATGCAGACATTTTCACACCTGCAAATGTTCGCAGCTCGAAGCAATTTTTATAAAAAAGTACACTTTTGGTATGACATATAGACTGTGCACATGCCTGATAATGTTCCTCATGTATATTCTAGAATATGTATAGAGTATTCTTATCACTCATGACAGACTGTTTTCTTTCTTTTGTTGTTCGATCATCACAATATAAGCTCCACCATTTTTGTTATTTTATATTTTAGACTTTTCTCGCTGTAAGATTGTTCTCGTTCTCTGTTTTCATTCATCACTACCTACACTGACACACGTTATCATATTTCTATGTTATGAGTGAAAGACTCCTGTCTCCCTGTTGCTCATTCATCACTACCTACATTGAGACACGGTTATTTCTATAACTCATGTATTTCATGTGAACACTGTTCATGTTCTCACATTATTCATCCCAACCTATTACCAATACTGACAAACGCTATATTGTTTCCTATTTGTTCATCACTACTAACATTCTCACACAAAACGCGTCATCAATTCGTATTCTTGTCTGAAGATCGTTTTGCTACGGCCATGCAGAAAATCCTTTTCCTAAATTGTGAAGTTTCTTTCAAGAAGTTCTCAAAAATTGATAAACGAGAGAAATCAGACTACAGAGAAACCCTCTGCAATCCAAACGAAGTTAAAGCATACAGCTTGCGGATGACAAGTTTTTTATCATTAAAATCAAAACATTTTGATTTTAGCTCCGCTTGTACGTAAAGTGTTTGCCACTTGGCATAGAGGAGATTTCACAATATGTTCATTGGCATGTCGAAAGTCTTCTCACCGAATCCCCCACGTTCATCTGAAGACACAAAGATGTTGCGTGGTTACCATCTTAGCAACTGAATTGTATTATATCGTTGAAGGCTACGTAGTTCATCTCAAAATAATTTGAAATGCTACAAGCCTATATTTACAATAAACGCTTTAACGGATCATTGGGTTCTTGAACGGTATCAGACGAATTACATTTGTTGAGATGACAATCGCTTGTCAAAATGTACAGTCGGATATTTGAACTGTATGTTTAATTTAAATATTCTCAAACTCTTTGTTGAAAAACGAAGAAAATAGCCGAAAGATGAGGGCGATGATTGTCGCGCAGCTCAAATTCATGTTTTTCTCCACAACAGTGCCTAAATATCTTGAAAGAGTGACAAAAGGTCCAACTTGACAAAATATTCAATAATAAAAGCCTGGACATTTTGCATAATGTACTACCTGTCGAACAAATATTCGTATGCTACAATTGTTATGCTACTCATAGTAAAGAATATAACTGCCTACAAGTAATGCTGAAGTCAAGACAATTCTGACTGAATATACCTATTGAAAATTGTAAATAACGGATAGTAGTACTTCGCAATATTCATTTTCAGCTCTTTGTATATGCCGAAGATTTGATTTGTGCAATAACAATGTTTGTGCGGTGGATATCCAGACAGACGCACTTTGATCCAGATATTGTCATAATAAACGATATAGCATCTTAATTCCAATTCAAAATATTTTCACAACAATGCCATTTAATTTTTGACTTTTCGATCACATTTTATAAACAGTATTTTTAAGTCATTTTCAAATGTGTACATCAAAACGACTGAACTGTTGTAATCGCTCGGTTGAAATTTACTTTGATTTATGTAGGATCTGCCACAGTGACATCGCCGTATTTTCATTATCAGAACATAAATCATGCTTTGATTTAAATCTTCTCCTATGTAACTGTAGTCCTAGGAATAGTGCAGTCGCAAAGACGTGTACAAAACGAGGTTATTTTATTCATCGTGGCCTTCTATAAGCAGAGACGAATCTGTCAACCGTGAGAACTCCACTTTATTTGCCAAAGAGCCGCCTTCCTTCTTCTAACTGGTGGGCATTCTAAGCTCCGACAGCGTAATTATGGAGGCACAAACTTGGCAGACTACGTGGCCTTCCAAAGGCAACATCAATGTGTACCGCCATATCTTACAAAATAAACATACGAGTGTAAAAATTTCAGTTTGACTTCGTGAAAAGCTTCACTGTTATGTTCAGTTTGCGAGTCATTCCGGCAAGACGCTTTTATGTCTTCAACTATAGCTACAAGGCATCAAAAACGACTTTTGAACTTCGCAATTCAACTGAGATTTTACACAAAATCCAATTGAATATTCATCATGTAGGGGCTTGATTAGTAGTTTTGTTTCTGTTACCGATGACAACAAATTGGCAAACAAATACTTTTTGTGTAACATTTTGCCGTCACATAATGAATGCCCGCGTTCAGTTCGCACAAGAAGAAACAATCACCAAGAACAAATACTTCAAACACAAAAAGCCAAAAGCTATATTAAACACACAGTAATGAATACTGACATATTTTGTTTTAATTTTTCTTTTCATCTTTCTTTTCAATCATTTATTTGTTAAAGATAACATAGATGACAAGTTTTTAATAGACATAAGCTGACATCCATGATGCCATCTTCAGTATGAGGAAGATGACATCAGGAGATGCTCGAAACATGTCTATTTTAAAAAAAGTTGTCGTCTATATTAAATGCGCATTAGCAATAGTGTTTTGCGAAATCATGGAATCAATCTTTGTTAAATTTGTACAACTATGAAAAGAACTTAAATGTATGCTTGCATTTTGTTATTACGATCATCTTCTTTTCGGATGTGGAAATAATCAATGAAGAATCTTCATTGAATAGTATTTTCATAAGACGTTTCAAAAGCGCAACTTTTCATCAGTCCATGCATAAATTGTCAACTGCTAAAACAAATGACGTTGTCAAAGAAATTTTCAAAACTGAACCGTACAGCTGTGCAGACACAAGAAATTGTTATGCAATGTAAAGCCTTATATAGAATCAACTTGACATATGTTGTCATAAAGCTTTGAGAACAAATTACCCCTACAGGCATTATTGTGTCGGTTTTACTACGACAGATTATAGTGACTATTACACTGCAGAAATATCAAAACAAATAAAAACAGTTGTTAATAATAGTCAGATACCAACATGAGTCAAGCCATTATTATTCAAATAGTTTTTTCTTTTAGAACGCTTAAAGGGCGCCGATGTTTATAAACTGAACTCGTGATTATACAAATGTCCTCTGAAAGTTTGAGTTGGAAATCGACCAATTCCTTTTTCGAAGAAGGCAATCTATACAAAGCATACCATTGTATTTAAGTTATATATGAAAAGCGTTGGTAATTTTCAAACTCAAAGAAGAACAATTTGCCAATTAGCAGATCTATTGTATTTAGAGTTTACAGCCAATAATTAGCGAATTTGTACTATTACATTGAGAGAAGGAAAGAAGCCTTTTCTGTGTTTTAGCTTGGTACATTTGGTCTTGAATGTGCATTTTAGCATAAGAAAAAAATTTTGAAATAGTTATTTGTATCGTTTAAGTTGAAGTGTTTGAATAATACATTCCTAACAATAATCCCAATGCTGTATTCACTCTTAACATACTTTTCTTTGTGTCTAAATTGGTAACTCCAGTGATAAATTTTTATTTGGGTGATGCTAAGTGCCAACAGAACTTTCACGACAACTTGTTATTGCATAGTCTGGCGTTTCATATGATCGTTTCTACAGTTGATCGTCTTTGTCGCTTACAATTTGTGGTGAAGCGACAGAGACGATCATATGGAAACGCTCAACTCAAACGACAAAAGCGATCCTTACGTTAGAAACGATCCTTGCGTATCGATCGTTTGAGATAGACTAGAGTTCTATCCTTGCGACAGAAACGACCGGAAACACCTTTTACGCGCTTGGATTTTTTTAATGGAAACCGGTGCAAAACGATCGTTACGCCAGAAGCGACTTGATATATCCCATGATACATCCGTAATTTCATGTGCGAGATTCCGTATTCAAAGATGGCGGCAATCAACTTTAATTCTACGTCTTCATTTATGGAAGAAGTACAGAAGTATGATTGTTTATATAATAAATTTTCGAAATATTATAAAAACAGAAGGACAAGAGAGAATGCATGGGAAAAAATCGCCGAAAAATTTGGGCTAACTTCGCTAGATGCCGAGAAGAAATATAAAAACATACGAACAAGCTATGTTCGTTATCTTAAAAAAATGAAAAACGTTCCGTCTGGCTCTGGAAGGGACGCTGTGCCCATACCTGGGGAGTTTGCTAATTTGGAGTGGCTAAAACAGCACATCAGTCACAGGAAAAGTTCATCAAACCTGCCCAACCATGAAAGCAGCGATGAAGAGGAGATAATTGACACTGAAGATATGAACACCAGCTCTTGTTCAATTGCCAGAATAGATGATGCTAATCTAATAGATGTTGAGGTACATAATACTGATTCTCCGGAATCTTTCACTGCCACAACTCCAGGATCAACGAGCACTGGGGATCTGGAGGAGATACCTTCAAAAAACCAATCATTGGCTTCTTCGTCGAAGAGAAAGCGGCCATGGGCCACATCAAATCGTCAAAAAGGAGGAAAAAGCAAAGATGTTGACATGGCTATGCTTGAAATTGCCGGAAAACTGTTACAAGAGCCTACACCTAATACAAGCGAAGATGATGAATATATGCATTTTGCAAAGAGCTTCGCCAAGAGATTGAGAAAACTGCCAGAAAGAGCGCAGGGGTATGTGAGAATCCAACTTGAACGGTTGATGTTTGAAGCTGAATTTGAAGCATTACCCCAACAACTGTTTCCTCCAGCAGGACGAGCACCAATGCACATGGGATTCAGTCAGGCTGTTGAATATCCAAGTCAATATGTGTGCAACAGTACTTCTAACAACAACCTTCATCCGCTATAATGGATTTCATTAGAACATTTTTAAATGATACACACATTTTAGAAAAACTTGGTTTCAAAGGTTGCTTTTGTTATAGTTATATTTATAGTATCAACCAATTATAATTACAGCATTATGAATGTTGACATTATCTAACAGTTTTATTCTACAGACACCAGTTATGTTGTAAGTTGTAATATAGAAGAAAATGAATTTTATTTTAAAAATTTGTGGTAATAATTTTACACATGAACAATGTGACTAAAGATTTTCTAAAAAATTACAATTAAATTCCATTAAAGTTTTTTAATGTTGTATCGACCCACAGCTTCTTACATATTACTGCTAAGTGGACAATCAACTAACCCTCAGCACTATTAAAATATGTATAAAAGCATCTTGTGCATCACTTGCTTCAACAGTATATCTATTTCCACCAACATGACCAAGTGCATGTAGTCCACTGTTGTTTCCAATGTTTCTCCAGTCTCTAAAGGATGTACTGTCTTCGCTGTCAATAAATCCTGCTGGTGTATATGTAGCATTTTCTGTAAGTCAAGATAGTTAATGAAGGCATAATGAGGCCTTGGTTATTTTGTCAACTAAATCAACATTAGCTTTAATGGCTTCCAAAAATTCTCCATTTTATGGAGAGGATTCCAAATGCATTTTCAATTGTTCATCTGGCTCTTGATAAACCTGTAATTATAAACTCTTTGTTCTCATGAAGTCTTTACCAGAAATGGTTTCATCAACCAACTCTTTTCTGTGGAAAAACGTCAATGACTAATGAGCACAAATGGCAGTTTCTGCAAATGTTTGTAACTGCAAGGTTTCGGTATCTTTAGTGTTTCTGGACCCTTGTCAAATGTCTGTCCAAATGCTGAATTTGCCAGAATGCTTGCATCATTAGTGCTTCCGTAATCCCCAATGTCAACAAAAGTAAAACAATAGTTTGCATCACAAATTGCAAGAAGCACAATGGAATGGAAATTTTTATAATTATAATATGCAGAACCTGCATTCTTGGGACATTCAATCATGATATGTTTACCATCTATTGCTCCAAGACAATGAGGGAAGTTCCATTCTTTCTCAAAACCAACTGCTATTTTCTTCCACTCTTCCACAGAAGTGGGAATTTTCAGATAGGTTTGGTAGAGTGCTGTCCAAATCGTATCACACGTTTCTCTAACAATCTTTGAGACTGTGGCCTTACCCATTCGAAAATTAAAAGATTGGCTCTGCTGTGCCTCTCCCTCAGCAAGATATCTCAGAGTGACCATTAGCCTCTCGTGAGGTGAAATGACCTTCCTGGAACGGCATGGCTTTTTTGTTATCAGAGGTCCCACAAGTTCAAGGAGATGATGAAACCTCTCTGGAGACATTCGTGTGTATCTAAAATTTACAAAAGGTCAAACCATTAAATATGTTCAGACTCTATAACAATCTACACGACTGCAAGTCTGCAACTAAAAAGTTCATGTAACATAATACAGTTTTATGCAAGCAAATAGGTTATGCCAGAGAAGCATGTCTAGTAAGACCACAAGATTAGTAAGTATCAAATATAAATAACTCTTAAAGCTTCTGTTTACTTGTAGTAAT
This sequence comes from Xenia sp. Carnegie-2017, assembly GCF_021976095.1. NCBI lineage: Eukaryota > Metazoa > Cnidaria > Anthozoa > Malacalcyonacea > Xeniidae > Xenia > Xenia sp. Carnegie-2017. The sequence goes on from NW_025813483.1 coordinate 7,206,873, forward strand.
ATTCGCGATCTTCGTCTTTCATTTCTTGAGCAAGAGTATGAAAAATTCCAAGACGTTCTCTTCTTTGAAACATGGGACGAACCCAAAAACGATGTTTTCTTTTTTGTTTTCGCTCTCTCCTTCTTCTCAGCACACGCAAAAGAAAATAACACGCTACAAGTCTTCCTCTTCGATTGACTGCCGCCATTTTGAATATACGATTAATGGAAACGAGTTCATCGCAATAATCGCTTCTGTCGTTTGATCACCGCAGGGGACTTTTTTCAACAGACAGAAACGACTCTAGCGACAGAAACGATCATATGGAAACCAGGCTTATAATCATGCAGCGTTCGCTTTTAGCGACATTCTCGTTCATTTCTAATGTCAAGCATCTGATGACTTTCATGCAAAAAAAGTTTATTACAGACGAGCAAAACAACATTCTCGATCGAAACGTTTTTTACACAATCAAAATTTTTTATTGGAATAGTTCGAATATTCGAATCGAATAGTTTTTTCCAATCTATACCGAATACATGTATATCACTTGTTTGATTACTATTTCGCGATATTTTAATTTGATATTGCATTTTATATTCATAAAGCGCATAGTCGGCACAAGTTCGTCTCTCTATGTGCCTAACCTATAATTAAATCACTCATTGTTTTAAATTCAATCGAATGATCGTGCGGAAGTTCACTTTGTGCGTTCTAGAATGTTCCATTGGAATTACACAACCCAAACAAGATATCAGCGCAATCGCTTTGGCGAGTCGAATGATGACTGTAATCCACGTAAAAAAGCTGAAACTGCTGGACATAAGAGCTTGACTTAGTTCTTGCTTATTTTTACTGTGGATAACGACGCGTGAACATCGATTCATTAGCAAGGAGGCCAAAAATACGACGGAAAAGTTGCTACGAGCCCTCAATACGGTAAAAGCTTTGAATCTACTGAAAAGTCATGACTGATATATCTTTAGATCTGCGCCTTGTCTGTCTCGTCATTTGATTTGAATTACAGCTATTTGACCATTTCTAGGGTCGCTCTATCTAATATATTTTAATACTATTTCGCGGCTAAAACGGTAGGTAATTCTTTGTGATTCTATATATCTACCGGATGGTTAATACCCGACCGGCTTTTCGTACCTTAAACTACATAGGTCAACATGTAACGAGTAGGAAATTGTCAAAACATTAACATATGTATACGTTTATATAAAGAACTTTTCTGGTCTTTTCCATCGCCTGAATGATCCAGCGAATTTTCTGGACTTTCATATATTTATAATTATCTAAAGCTTGCACTTACACGTATACAAAGAGAAATATTTGCACGTGCAATTAAATTTAAATTTGCTTGAAAATTTCGCCTAAGGATTGGCAAGTTCTGGAAAAAGAGTAAGGAGTAAGTGTTCGCCAATTATAACCTGTCATCAAACACCCTTAATGTAAGTCACAAGTCACGGTTTACAAGATTTCTGAAGCTCATTTAACAAGACATCGCAATTGGTTTAACCTTACCGTAAACGGGAGCCATTCGAAGTACAAAAAGAGAAGTCGAAAATATCTGATGCAAGATTTCTGTGAGGGTTAATTTCTGCTGGAGGTAAAGTAGAACTTTCGAGAACACAATCGCACCGCAATTTCCATATGAGAACATAAATATCTAAAAATGATCAAAGGATTAGTACTTTGGTCACCTCCACAAGTCTATTTACGTATCAGAGAATTACTTTTTCTTAATTTTTGTTAAACTACGCAGCTAGGTGCTATAATTTTCACTTAAGGCGTGTATGATGTCGGATAATTGTACCTCATTTGTTACCATCCGTAGGAGAAACACAATTCCCCATATTTTTTTACCTTTGGTGTTGGAAATTGTATGATCGTACGATTGTTGCAAACTGGCATGTCAAATCAACAGGGCTGCTCAACCTGCTTCAACGTAGAACTCACTATGCAAAACAGGGCTGCTCAGCCTGCTTCAACGTAGAACGTTTGTATGTTGCATTCGGGGTGGAGAAAGTGTCGTTTTTGCGCGCTTGCGTTTTTAAGTTGAACGAACTTTGCCAAGCCATTCTTTTTTATCTCTTTGTAACTGATAGTCGTACCAGGGAGCATTAGCCACCTTTGTAAAATGTGTATGTGCAACGCTCTATGAAGTTTAATACCTGATAACAAGGCCGAATATTATCTATTTAGCAAATCAATCGGGCGACAACATACTTTGTAAGTCGGAAAAATGTTCAAGAATACGAAGGCAAGTCGAGTAGATAAGAGTTTGTTGTATTGATCGTCAAAATTTCAAGCAATCGTTAGAGTCAGACGAACAGAAAAACAAAAATATGAGAGTACATCAACTGACACGAGTATGAAAACATCCCAGGTTATTCTTCCATTCGGAACATTTCATGCAAGAAACACAACGTGCATGATGCGCCAAAAAAACAAACAAAATGTGTGTCAGCACATTATGGCCAAGCAGCTTGTTCATGCATGCAATATTGTTCGACAGTTAATTAAATACATCTAGAATGTTCTGGGTTAATTTTATGCTAATTTCAAGCTTCCTTCAGATAAAAAATTGCAATTAGAACGTGTAATAAACGACAGAAAAAATTTCAAAAAGATTTGCTGTATTAGCTATGCAGCTACAAGAATAATGAGCTAGCTACAAATAAATGAACGTTCATGGCACATTGAAAAATGGCTATTTCATTGAATTCATGTTTTATCCCAAATGCTTATGGACTTACCTGTTTCCGAATTAAATCAAAATTGGTAATGAATTTCCTAATTGTGCAGTGATGTTTTGAATACTTCAAATAAAAGTTTTCTATAAAAGTCTGCGAATTAAACGTCTTTCCCGTAAAACAATATGACAAGTGAATGATGACGTTTTTGGTTTTTGTTCGTAACATCATTACGGTTTCTACTATCATTACGGTGAAAGTATAAAGAACTAAACGCGTGTAAAAGAGACGATCATTTACGATTATATGACTGAACAGCACAAATGATATGAATTTTAACACTACTTATTTGGATTAACCGTTCTAAATGGTCGATGAATAATGACCGCTGTACACAGGAGTGGATTTAAATCATTCCCGTGAGAAAGTTCAAATAAGGATCGAAGTTTGTCGAGGACGAAATCAAATTGTATTTTTTTAACTATCGTGAGAACGCTTTGGCAGGTATTTTGATCAATCTTTGGAGATACACACGTATTAAGGTTAATCCTGATTTTAAAATAAATTTTACTGTGACCATGATGTCAATGAAACAGCCTTTCAGCCTACGTAGATAGTATATTTTTAGCATCAAGATGACGCAAAAGAGTAGTTCTTTTTTCCGTAAATAATCCTATGCGGGATAAGAGATTTTTGTAATCAGATTTTTCGTATTTTAAATAACTTTATTTTTACGTTATAGAAGGTTCTATCAAGTGGCTAATCCAGCATTAGATAAAATCAATTACAACGCATTATTCTTTGATATCAATACATTTCAACGTACTTTAAAAGCATTCTAATCGGTCGATTATATTCTTCGGAGATTATTGTAGCATTGTTAAGAGAGTATTCTGAATTGGTTGAGGTGTGAAGATCGAACTTATTTGCTCAACGCTGAGATCACTGCATCTAACATTTGATAGCACCAAAGGTTCCAAAATCCCCACACGAGATATGTTATAGTACTTTCTTCGAAGAACAGCACTTTGATATGTTGTAATAATTATCATAATCTCGTTGATGTATAATAAAGTACGTTTCTTCAGTCTTGAGTTACACAATAATAAATTGTTGTGTTGAATAGTGATGAATACACTAGTTATTTACTAAAGAGTATATCAATGATTTGTTGATGTTCAATGAAACTGCAAAAGGTAGGTGAAGGAAGTGTATATTAAAATACGTGGACATCAGTAAATATAAACGCAACAGGCCAAAGTAATAGGCCACCGTCAGAAATTAGGAAAACACGAATGATAAACAAACATTTGTGCTCACACAAAACATAATAATGAAATTAATTACAACAAATGATGGTAAATTTAGTATCAAACAACTAATACTCTACTTTTTCGTTAAAAAACTTGCCTTTTTCTTTTACAACTATTGCATAAATTTCCAGCATTCGGCGTAAGCGTTTTTGAAAGAATGTACTGTACATCTGCCATTCATTTTTCACGTATCCCTGCAGTCCAGTTATACTTGACAGTAAACGAGCTGGTACGTTTTAATATTTTTGTTATTCAACGATAGCTCAATGGGAAACAGACCAGAAAACTGTGGAGGCCATTCCAAGATCCATATAAAATTCATCTTCTATCATCTACTGTGTAATGTGAATCTTCGTGTCTGTTATCTTGATGTGGCTAGCGATTGATGTAAACGCATACCGTTATATAATATGATTTCCACTTAAACTTTTGTGTAGCTAACAATCGCTTATCATTTCATAGAAAGAATCAGCACCCTGAAAAACCACATACGGGTACTACTAGCTCGGATCAGAACGAAGAAAACTGTTCTCCCGTTTTGTTAGTTCAAAGAACAGGAAAAAGCTCAGGTGTTGGTTCAATTGACGAAAAACCTTCGCAGGTTTGCATTCAACAGTTTTGCAAATGAAGATACCAAGTACCGCACGATATACTTATCGGTATTGGGAAAAAATGGAGAAGCATACACATACCCGAAAGTATACAACATCACACAGAACCCTTTACCAAGATGCACCAGTCATTCACGAAGTGCTTGTGAGTTTGGAGGAAATCTCACGCGGTTGCACAAAAAAAATGAAGATTGCGACAAAAACCTTCAACGACGACTACAGCATCGCCAGCACACAAGAACAAATTGTCAAAATGGTTGTCCCGCCGGGGTCACATGACGGAACTGAAATCGTACTTCCTTCAGCCGGGGACAAAAAGCCTGGTCTGCTTCCAGGTGATATTGTCTTTATCATACGCGAAAGACAGCATCCAAATTTCCATCGAGACAAGGATAATAACTTGATATACAAGGCGGATATTACCCTACGCGAGGCACTGACGGGCTGTAACGTTGACATCCCACTTCTTAATGGAGAATCACTCAAACTAAGTACTGTCGATGTCGTGTCACATGGTACGAGGAAGCAAATACCGGAAAAGGACTGCCGAGGAGCGGCAAAGACCCGGTGATCTGTATGTGGATTTCTCTGTCATTTTCCCAATGGAGCTGAACACAATCCAAAAGGAGGAACTGGAAAAGATACTTCCCGACTGATACCGAAAGTCATTAGGAAGGGATCAATTCCTTGTGAGTATTTTATTTTCGGGTTAACAGGTAACCCAATGTCGTCCATTCGGAATAACGCTGGATGATTACGTGCTGGAGTCTCTGTTATTGAAAATTTCATATCATTTGCAACCAACAGCACAGTTTAATTGTAGTTTAGGTATAAAACAGTAAAATCAAATTGTTACAATGAGTAGAAGTTAGTCATTGATTTTGTATGTCGCTCAGGAGTGAAGTTATAATAATCTAACAATGCTGCTTCAAAAATTTGCCTTCCATCTACTCAACATACTAAGTAATATTTACTCTTGGACTTTTGCTATGTACTGTTTTTGCACGATGACGTTTTCAAAGCAGTTGTTCAGTAGTGCGCTAGTTTGATGCGGAGTGAGTTTAGATAGGGACGTTTGTAAAAGAATCAAACACGTCTGGTTTGTTCGTTCTAGAACAACACATCACTCATAGTTACACAGTCAAAAAATTAGGCGGCGTCGGAGCAACTGATTGAAAAAAGCAACGCTATTGTTAATTTTGACAATTTTCCCAACATTCCGACAAGCCCAAATTGTTCAAAATGCTGGTGAACATTGTTTATTTTAAATAGCTTCATTGTTAAAATACTTGTTACACTTTAAGGTTCTTCAGAGAGTCGTTTTGAGAGCATTTAATTTTGTATAATGTAACGAGAGTCGTCATGTCGCAATTTTTTAAAACCATCAATTGACATTGATTAATATTAAAGTTACCATAGCAATCGTTTTTTCAAATTTTTTTCTGCATACCATTGGTATAAGACTACATTATATAACTCCATTGACATTAATGTATTAAGATGGATAACTTAGTCACCATAGCCGAAGAACGGTTATTTTAATCATTTTTTTCTGTACATCCATTCCTGTGTGACAATATTATGATAATCAATTGACATTGATCTATAAATATGGATATTTACATTATTTACATTACATCATTTTTGTATAGACATTCGACATTATATAATTCAATTGATAGTGATGTATGAATATGGATATATAAGTTACCATAGCCACCGTTACTTACATCGGTTTTGTTAATCCATTCGTACAAAGTACATTTATATAATTTATATCATAATAATGTATGAACACTGATAAATATATTATTATAGTCTCAGTTAATTACATCAATTTTTTCATCAATATATACGTTTGTACATGACGTTATCATACTTATATTTCTTGTCGTTCTGCTTTACACTGAATCACGTTTGCAAAATGTGATAATGCCAAGCTCAGCGAGGGGAAAACAGCAAAGTTGTGAGCCAATACAATGAGGCAATTAAGTAACTTAATATGTCTTAACTAGTTATTTTTATGGTATTCATAATATTCGATTGGTTAAATTTATCAGAAATGCGTCTTTTAGCCAGAAGCTGACTATTTACATTGCTAACGAAGAAAATAATTGATGAATCTTTCGGTACTTTATAAAAACGCCATGCACATTCATTAAAATTGTAAACAATAACTTATGATATTGCGTATCCGCAATTATCAGTCATAAAATACCAACCCCAAGCTCTCTAAGGGTCAGACAGACTGCACCAGATTGCACAGACAACTGAGATTATCATGGAGTTGCAGACACCGTTCTCAAAAGAGACAGATGAGGAGAAACAGGTTTTTCATGCTGTATATGTTTTTTCTAATCATCACCATCTTATTTAATTAAAATCGTAACTACATGGGGGGTGGGGGAGGGCAGGTTGAAAGTTCAAGTCAGCCAGAGTATTGGTATAGTATTAGCATCAGTTCGTGAAAACTTGAAAAGGTCGCGGCCCCATTTTAAATGTGATAAAGGAACTCAATTTGCATGCTTTTATTAGACCAAACTTGGTCTACATTTATCATACAACGACGAGTCTGAAACTAATCTTGCATTCCAAGAAACTTTACAGACAACTACTCTATAGAAAATTGATCGAAAGTAAAATCCTTTAAGAATTCGGAGCAAATTTTTTGATCGTTCGTACTACGCGCACTGAATAAATTTTCCCAAACTAGTTCAGTACACAGTAGTGGGCACCATTAATAATGGGGACATAAAATCCCAAACGGAGTAACAGAGAAGCAATTTGGGCGGAATTTCAAAACAAAAAAGCGAAGAAATGTAATAATGTAATGCTTGTGCAGTCAAAAGAATGCCGCACAATTTAGTCTCAATGTTTTCAAGATCCTTTGATTCCGTAAAGGTATATGGTTCTAATTGATATATTTGTTATAAGTTGTCAATAATACGAAGAAAGACCTGTGTGCCACAGAGTCACATGATTATGTTGGTGAAAAAAAACGTGTACCACAGAATCACGTGATTGAGTTAGTGGAAACACTTTCCGTGAAATTTTGAAGCCAAACAGCAACGAGTTTTTTGTACAGTAGCTATAAAAGTAAAACGCAGTTTATTAACATTTTCAAAAACAATTGAGTCCGAAAAGGCAATGACTAAATCCAGTTATTACCAGTGCAGATTAAAAAATCCGAATAATGTTGAAAATATTAGAAGCGTCGCCATTTACGTTAGAATGTAGAATCCGAATGAAGACAAGACATTTGCAACACTTTTAACATGGTAAATAACTATCTATCTATTCCAATTGACGATGGATTTATTCTAGTTGACTGACAATCGAAAAAAGTAACGAGGGCATTAATATCATTATTACTGTCAACTGCATAGTTTTAATTTTTTCGAGCTGCTCTGGTATCTACTGCGAGATTCAATGGCTAAATTCAATGGCTACGTAAAACGTAATTGCCAGCTAACATATACCCTCTACGGAAATTTTTAGAAATGAACACGTGAGGTAAGATTTTTCTATCGTTTTTTAATTCAATAATGGATGATGCTGAGCAAATACAAGCATGTACATTGATTATTGTCGACTTCTCGATTATTCTCTGTTTTTTTAACTTGCTTTGGGTAATTTCGCCTTGACAGAGAACAGGCATGGATTTATAGTAACAAAGTGCAGTGAATCACATGGTACCGGAATGACAGAAACTTGTCGTCTGGAGGGATCTCAAGTAGACATTTGCTTGGTATGGCTAATCATTAAGAAATCTGATTGTCATAACAGATGCTCATACCCCTCATACGACTATTGATATTGACCAATTAAAATATTTCAGAACTGCTCCTTTGAATTATGTAATATCTAGAACGATTACTGGGGTTTCATGCAAGGGATTGAAATCCCATGTGAAGGACGCACAAGTGAAAAATTACTTCACATAGATACCACGTGATATATAAAATGAAATAACCACGTTCACAGAGCACTGCTTTCCATTTGCTTGAAAATTCCTAAGCTCGAGCACCACTTTTTAAAAAAATCTTGTTTTCGTTCTTTCAGATAAACATCTGAAAAACAATTGTGTTATAAGGTTATACGCACACGACAAACATGTGGCTTAGACATGATCGCATCTTTGGAATAGGAGCACGCTTCACTACCCCTTTAAGCGAAGAGAGATTGGGAATCAAATCTCATCTTAAGTGAAATTGGCTGAGATATTCTCTCCATGACGAGCAGTTTCGCCTATTGAAGTGTTAAAGATACGATATTGTGTGACACAGTTTTCTGACTGCACTGGGAAAAGTACTCAATTAACAATTATTAGATTGAGGTCGAGCATGATATCAAGAATCATGCAGACCGCGGTCAATGTTATCTTACTAAGCATATCTCGACAAAGATCCGCTATTGTACGTAATAAATGAAGTCAGTAAAAAAGGTTATCAGTAGGAAAACTGTTAATGTCGTGTAGGTGGCTAGAAATTAGCACTGTAGGCTCTTGACCATTGACAATCGACATTGCACCAACATTGTATAATAAAATGACTTATCAACATTTTCAGTTGGTGAATTTCTTTTTTTTAACCATCATCACTATGACATATTGCACAATAACATTTTGTAGAGCAAGATTTTTCAGAACGGCTGAAACGTTTGATAAGTAAAGAACTTTAATGAAGATACTTGTTGACGAATATATCTAGGAAGATGCAAAAAATAGGAATTGAACTACTATGCAACCTGACGTCCTCGTTTTGATATTTGCATAATTATTAATGAGTCAAATGTCTCAAAAAGAAGTAATTCGACTGATGAAGGTATTAAATGATTCTAAATGTTCTTTGCAAAGCAAAAGCGTCGCTAAATTAACGAGTAATGTAAATATTCTAATTACAGCCAAACCTCTACTAAAACCTCTACTAACGGACACCTTTTGGAAACACACATTACTTCTCTAAAACCATGGCTGCATCAATTGCTATTGCTCTAGTAAGATGAATTAATAACGCATTTACCTAACTAGAATTCACCAATTCAAATTCAAAGGTCGTAGCACGCTTCGGGCCTTTTACTCAACCTTCATCCGCTTTCGAGTAGCCTCACTAGTTTGTTCGTTCGTGATAACCACGTCGTGATTCCAATGGTGTCGGCTTACGAGAGGTTGGACTGTATTTCAGATCGGTAGAGGATGAGGTTAACAACCAGTGCTGTTAAGATACTGGGCACTGAGAGAAAGAGGACTATTGCAGGTCAGTAGCATAACCAGGATTTTTGGTCAAGAGGAAAATTAAAAAGTATTGGGGCCACGACTGTCCTATAATCAATGTGATGTAAGTAAATATATAATTTTAGGGGACAAGGATTTCTCAGGGTAGGGCGTGACCCGGGCTCCACATTGGCCACGTCCCTGCACTGCTATTGGTCGAAGAAGAAGAGGAAAAAACTTATACATAGGCAAAAAGATAAGGGAAAAGCAAATATTTGGACTTAGAGAATGAGCTTTGAAACAAATGTAGAAAAACTTGAAGAGCTGGAGGTTCTGATGCAAAGAAGAAAGGAAGACATTTAGAGTGTCCTAGAGACACGGTGGAAAGATAGCAAGGTTAAAAAATAGGTACACATTGCATACTTGTGGGTAGCCTCATAACATCAGCAGCGAAAAGCAAAGTAAAAATCATGATTATTCAGCTAAGGTTAATGTGAAACCAGTAGCAAATGGCAATAAAAAGAATTTCACTTTACAGTTTAAAATGCGCTAGTTACTGACGAAGAAAATTTCAATGACAGAATTTATATATAAAACAAAGTCTACAAGAGTATATAATAACATAAGACGTTTTTTTACCATTTCTTTTTGCTGTAAATGAATCTCTCAACGTTGTGACTGGAAGATGTTGAGAGACTCTTGCTGAGTTAACCAAGTGAAGTGATTCATATGTTATAAGCACATTTCTTTAAGCATATCTATCATCTTTCGACTGCAGTGATAGACAAGTAAAAAGAAATTTTAAAGCAACGACGCTCAATTTGCCTTTGGCATTCTTGTAAAAATACCGTACCAAGCAAGTGTTTAATAGATTTAGTGACTTATTCCGCTAAATTTTTTTATGCTGAATTTTGATTTCAACAGTGAATCTTTCCTCGTATAATTTCCTGCACTCTAAAATTACTAAAATCAAAAACCTTTAGAACACTAATGTATAAAATACATTTATATATAAATATAACCTTTAGAACGCTAATATACAGTCTACAATAAAATGCGCAGCAGCTTCCCACGACAACTAGGAGCAGGCTGCAACCTGATTGTTTCCGGTGATGATGAGAACAGAAATGGTGTAGACGTTTTCTTGAAAGAGGAGTTCGCTAAGTTTTGTTTCACAGGTGAAAATTGAAAGCAACGTCAACTGAATGATGTGCTTTAAGTTAGAAAGTGAAGATCTTAACGTCGGATGTGAATTAGAAGAAAAGAAGAAATTATGAAGTAAGCGAAATAAAACAATGCGGTGTATTTCCAGAAGTGAAAGAGTAGTAATTGGTGTTTACTTTAATGGAGTTTTGATGCAGGCAACAGAGATGACGAGGAAGTAATTGGCAAGTTTAGCATTGAGATGGAGGAAGACTTCTCCAAAAAACGGAAATGGTTGTAGTGAACACTTTTTTCCGGAAAACAGCTTAAAAGAGGAAGTAGGAGCACACAGGTCAATTACATATTATGTTGACGATGTAATCTGAAAAAGATTCGAGACTGCAAAGTTATGGCAGGTGAGAGTTTAACCAAACAAAACAAAATGGTGAAGTGCAAGATAGCAGAGATAATAAAATGAAAAAAGAAGAGGTAAGAGTGCCTTAAAGAAGAGCTGAGAAAGGCTCTAGTTGATGAACATGAACTTCCAGATGAATGGAATGGGAAACGAAATGTGAACAATGAGACAAGTCGTGAGATACTTGGTGCATCTTCTGGAAAAAAATTAGATAAGGAAACTTGATGAGGACGTGCAAGAGTGTATACAGAAAAAGTTAATACCGAAGAGGAAATGTTTAACTAAGAAGACTTAAGGGGGAAAAAAAGAGTACAGCCTGATTGAATCATATCGTACAAGTTAAAGTGGCAATGCTAAACACGATGCTTGCGATAACGAGTTTTAAGTAACCAGGAAATGCCAGGGTGTCATTTTGCTAACACTCTGGTTCTCATTCGGCATTTAGACTTTGCTCATATCGTAGCCAAATTTAATGGTTTTGCTGAAAATGTTAAATTTGCGTTTGACGACTTTTTTGACTCAAACTTCCACTTTCTCAACCTCAAAATCGCCGATGATGGTATCGATATCTTCCGTAAATCAAATCGCACTGTTCAAAACAAACATTTTTGAGATTTGAACCTTAAAACTGCTAAACTACTTTCCTATTTCTACTTTCTACTACCTAATTTATATCTACTTTCTACATTTTTTCTCACGTTAAAATCTCCTCCAACCAAATACTATTTTACAATCATATTCTAAGGCAAAAGTCTTTTGATGCATAAACATCAAATAAGTACATTCAACAATAACACCTTCAAACTATATGTGACTAGGGAGACAGTATTGGGTGTTTCCAGGAATGAGGAGCGTAGGCAGAGAAAGAGATTAGAGAAGAAAAAATGGCGACGACTGAGAGTAATAAACCATACTGTTCACTTATTAGTGAAAAAAACTAAACTAATTGGAGTATCCTGGGGGGGGGGGTGGGGGCAGGGAGTTAGGGTTTTAAGTGACGAGGCCCTTTCTTCTTTCTCCTCAGAGCTTTGGGTCCATAAAACATCATGCAATCATTAAACTTAAGTATGTCGTCAATGAAATAGCAATATCTTTTGTGTTGAGCAATCTTTGAAGGCTTACTCTCAGCAAAATTAATATAGATTACTTTATGGATAATATAAATTGATAAATAAAATCGTGCAGCCTATTTCTATAGGGGGGGTCACCAATAGCTAATTGACGGAGGACCGCCAGCGCGGTTGCGCTATGTCACAGGTGATATCTTGTATGATCAGAGATGAAGCAAAGATGAAGTTAAGAGTTCCCTAAAGAGATGGTATGGCCCTTAATCATGATCACATGCCGGTAGAAGTGTTAATAGGGGAAGTGAATGATTGGGGGAAGTGAATGGTGTAGTTCTTGTTGATGTTAGTATCGGTATCGTAGTTATTCTTGTTGCTGTGGCTCTTGCTGACGCCAGTGTAGGTATTTGGATGTTGTTGCTGTGGTTCTTGTTGATGTTGTTAGAGGTATTGTGGCTGTTGTTGCTGTGGTTCTTGTTGATGTTGTTATAGGTATTGTGCCTGTTGTTGCTGTGGTTCTTGTTGATGTTGTTATAGGTATTGTGGTTGTTGTTGCTGTGGTTCTTGTTGATGTAGTTATAGGTATTGTGGCAGTTGTTGCTGTGGTTCTTGCTGATGTTGTTATAGGTATTGTAGCTGTTGTTGCTGTGGTTCTTGTTGATGTTGTTATAGGTATTGTGCCTGTTGTTGCTGTGGTTCTTCTTGATGTTGTTATAGGTATTGTGGCTGTTGTTGCTGTGGTTCTTGTTGATGTTGTTATAGGTATTGCGGCAGTTGTTGCTGTGGTTCTTGTTGATGTTGTTATAGGTATTGTGGATGTTGTTGCTGTGGTTCTTGTTGATGTTGTTATAGGTATTGTGGTAGTTGTTGCTGTGGTTCTTGTTGATGTTGTTATAGGTATTGTGTGGTAGTTGTTGCTGTGGTTCTTGGTGATGTTGTTATAGGTATTGTGGCTGTTGTTGCTGTGGTTCTTGTTGATGTTGTTATAGGTATTGTGGCTGTTGTTGCTGTGGTTCTTGTTGATGTTGTTATAGGTATTGTGGATGTTGTTGCTGTGGTTCTTGTTGATGTTGTTATAGGTATTGTGGCTGTTGTTGCTGTGGTTCTTGTTGATGTTGTTATAGGTATTGTGGTAGTTGTTGCTGTGGTTCTTGGTGATGTTGTTATAGGTATTGTGGATGTTGTTGCTGTGGTTCTTGTTGATGTTGTTATAGGTATTGTGGCTGTTGTTGCTGTGGTTCTTGTTGATGTTGTTATAGGTATTGCGGCAGTTGTTGCTGTGGTTCTTGTTGATGTTGTTATAGGTATTGTGGATGTTGTTGCTGTGGTTCTTGTTGATGTTGTTATAGATATTGTGGCTGTTGTTGCTGTGGTTCTTGTTGATGTTGTTATAGGTATTGTGTGTTAGTTGTTGCTGTGGTTCTTGGTGATGTTGTTATAGGTATTGTGGCTGTTGTTGCTGTGGTTCTTGTTGATGTTGTTATAGGTATTGTGGTTGTTGTTGCTGTGGTTCTTGTTGATGTTGTTGCTGTGGTTCTTGGTGATGTTGTTATAGATATTGTGGCTGTTGTTGCTGTGGTTCTTGTTGATGTTGTTATAGGTATTGTGGATGTTGTTGCTGTGGTTCTTGTTGATGTTGTTATGGGTATTGTGGCTGTTGTTGCTGTGGTTCTTGTTGATGTTGTTATAGGTATTGTGGATGTTGTTGCTGTGGTTCTTGTTGATGTTGTTATAGGTATTGTGGTAGTTGTTGCTGTGGTTCTTGTTGATGTTGTTATAGGTATTGTGGCTGTTGTTGCTGTGGTTCTTGTTGATGTTGTTTTAGGTATTGTGGCTGTTGTTGCTGTGGTCCTTGTTGATGTTGTTATAGGTATTGTGGTAGTTGTTGCTGTGGTTCTTGTTGATGTTGTTATGGGTATTGTGGCTGTTGTTGCTGTGGTTCTTGTTGATGTTGTTATAGGTATTGTGGATGTTGTTGCTGTGGTTCTTGTTGATGTTGTTATAGGTATTGTGGTAGTTGTTGCTGTGGTTCTTGTTGATGTTGTTATAGGTATTCTGGTTGTTGTTGCTGTGGTTCTTGTTGATGTTGTTTTAGGTATTGTGGCTGTTGTTGCTGTGGTCCTTGTTGATGTTGTTATAGGTATTGTGGTAGTTGTTGCTGTGGTTCTTGTTGATGTTGTTATAGGTATTGTGGATGTTGTTGCTGTGGTTCTTGGTGATGTTGTTATAGATATTGTGGCTGTTGTTGCTGTGGTTCTTGTTGATGTTGTTATAGGTATTGTGGATGTTGTTGCTGTGGTTCTTGTTGATGTTGTTATGGGTATTGTGGCTGTTGTTGCTGTGGTTCTTGTTGATTTTGTTATAGGTATTGTGGCTGTTGTTGCTGTGGTTCTTGTTGATGTTGTTATAGATATTGTGGCTGTTGTTGCTGTGGTTCTTGTTGATGTTGTTATAGGTATTGTGGCTGTTGTTGCTGTGGTTCTTGGTGATGTTGTTATAGATATTGTGGTAGTTGTTGCTGTGGTTCTTGCTGATGTTGTTATAGGTATTTGGTAGTTGTTGCTGTGGTTCTTGTTGATGTTGTTATAGGTATTGTGGCTGTTGTTGCTGTGATTTTGTTGATGTTGTTATAGGTATTGTGTAGTTGTTGCTGTGGTTCTTGTTGATGTTGTTATAGGTATTGTGGATGTTGTTGCTGTGGTTCTTGGTGATGTTGTTATAGATATTGTGGCTGTTGTTGCTGTGGTTCTTGTTGATGTTGTTATAGATATTGTGGCTGTTGTTGCTGTGGTTCTTGTTGATTTTGTTATAGGTATTGTGGCTGTTGTTGCTGTGGTTCTTGTTGATGTTGTTATAGATATTGTGGCTGTTGTTGCTGTGGTTCTTGTTGATGTTGTTATAGGTATTGTGGCTGTTGTTGCTGTGGTTCTTGGTGATGTTGTTATAGATATTGTGGTAGTTGTTTCTGTGGTTCTTGTTGATGTTGTTATAGGTATTGTGGTAGTTGTTGCTGTGGTTCTTGTTGATGTTGTTATAGGTATTGTGGCTGTTGTTGCTGTGATTTTTGTTGATGTTGTTATAGGTATTGTGGTAGTTGTTGCTGTGGTTCTTGTTGATGTTGTTATAGGTATTGTGGATGTTGTTGCTGTGGTTCTTGGTGATGTTGTTATAGATATTGTGGCTGTTGTTGCTGTGGTTCTTGTTGATGTTGTTATAGATATTGTGGCTGTTGTTGCTGTGGTTCTTGTTGATGTTGTTTTAGGTATTGTGGCTGTTGTTGCTGTGGTCCTTGTTGATGTTGTTATAGGTATTGTGGTAGTTGTTGCTGTGGTTCTTGTTGATGTTGTTATAGGTATTGTGGATGTTGTTGCTGTGGTTCTTGTGATGTTGTTATAGATATTGTGGCTGTTGTTGCTGTGGTTCTTGTTGATGCTGTTATAGGTATTGTGGATGTTGTTGCTGTGGTTCTTGTTGATGTTGTTATGGTATTGTGGCTGTTGTTGCTGTGGTTCTTGTTGATGCTGTTATAGGTATTGTGGCTGTTGTTGCTGTGGTTCTTGTTGATGTTGTTATAGATATTGTGGCTGTTGTTGCTGTGGTTCTTGTTGATGTTGTTATAGGTATTGTGGCTGTTGTTGCTGTGGTTCTTGGTGATGTTGTTATAGGTATTGTGGTAGTTGTTGCTGTGGTTCTTGTTGATGCTGTTATAGGTATTGTGGATGTTGTTGCTGTGGTTCTTGTTGATGTTGTTATGGGTATTGTGGCTGTTGTTGCTGTGGTTCTTGGTGATGTTGTTATAGATATTGTGGCTGTTGTTGCTGTGGTTCTTGTTGATGTTGTTATAGGTATTGTGGCTGTTGTTGCTGTGGTTCTTGTTGATGTTGGTATAAATTTTCTTTAGCGTGGTTAAGAAAAGCTTGAGTTCAGCCCCCACATCATTGTCCTACACTAGACAAAACATGAAATGAGTGTATCTGAGAACAGCACATATTAGATGGTGAGAAGCCCTCACTAAGATGGTTTGGACATGCAAAGCAAAGGCATAGTGTGTATATCTGGGATAGAAATGGTGCTTGTTTTACATGTAGATGGAGGAAAGGGTTAAATGACTGTGTATCATAGAAGGAAAAGTGAGTCAGAGTCAAATATTTAAAGCATTAACTTTAATAGCTCAGTGAGATGCAAAGATGGTAAACAACTTGTGGTTAAGCTAGCCCAAATTTTTATTTCTACAATGCAAAACTTTAGATGAAATTATTATTCAACCCAACATACTCCGAATAAAAGGTCCATGTTCAACTCAATATTGGAAAAACAAACAAAACAGTTTTCATATAGAAAAATTTCGAATTTATTGCAAATCCATCATGAATTTGCAACAAATGATGAATTTGCAATAAATTCAAATGCATATACTTATATAATTGTGTCTCAAATATTGAGTTGAAAATGAACCTTTTATTGAGAGTAAGATTCTTTATATATGCAAGGTTAAACTACTTGAAATTGAAGTTTTTTTAAAAACTTTTAGGTTGTTGTCTATGACAAGTAGTCAGACTTGCCTTTAATTTCAATAGTAGTCAAACAATGTATCCCCACTCATTGATGTACATTTCAGTTTTAGTTCCACAGTGTATCCTTCATTGATGTATATGAACAAAGCCGCAAAAATAAATTATGAGGCCAGGGCAAAGTTTGTTGTGGCAAAATTTTGTTGTGGCATCATGACTTCAAAAATTTGTGACTGCATGGATAAAGGCAATGCATCTTGAAAGTCAAAATTTTTATGAGTGTCTTTTTAAAAATCGGGGCCCCTTAACAGGTTGCGAGCCATAATAAAGTGCCCTCTTGCTCCACCTTTTCAGTTGACCTTTGTATCAATAATGTAAATACCCCACAATTTGATGAGTATTTGACAAAACCAAAAACCATCAAAATCAAAACTCATTATTTGCATTGATCAGCAAAATATATTCCAAATCTGTGCCATGTACACACAGAGAAAAGTGTATTTTATTTAAGTAATAGTACAACCACATAAAACTGGTAAAAGTCTAGCCACTTGTCGGCACAAGAAACCCAAGAAATAATTTCAAAAAGTATGAATTTTTGTTACCATACATGCCACAACTAGTTCATTATAAATGACATAGCAAAAATACGCTCTTACCAAAATAATCGAGTACATGACTCCTTCTTCTCCTGTAGGCTTTAGTAAAAGCTTATATTTTTCTGGTAAACTTTTAATCTATGAGTTCTTTATAAATTTGTTTGTTCACTAGCAGTGAGATGTTTGACAGTTCTACTAAAGTATCATAATCATAAACTGACGCAACTCTCCTCTTCTTCGGTGTTGACATTCTCGCAGAGAGATGGCTCCGCCGCTCAGAATATAACTCATCGTAAAACTTTTAAAAAAAAAACAGAGCAAATACTGAATAAAATGTCTTCCTGACCACCACCATCAGCACGTGTACTTGAATTTCATTGAGCAAGACGTCATATGGCCGGATGAACGTCCCATAACCTCGTCCACATCTTTGAGGACAAGAATATTTAAAAACACACTTTTTATCTTATGTTCATGCAATACCATAAACAACTGTACTGTGACATACTATAATTTAGTGTGTATAGCAAGGTGCATTAGTACGGGGTGTATGTTGGAGCTCATCCCTCTTGTTTAACTTCTTTTTATGAATGAGGGTTCATATCATAATAAAACAAATTCCGAAGAGGGACATCTCGCTTTCTTGATATTCAAGATATTACAAGAGTTTGAAACAAAAGATGGTGTAATATTTCGTCTTTATTCCAAAGACATCATCAGACTTATGGCACGGAATAGATACATACAGAAGCCAGGGTTGCCAGGTCGTATTTGACGCAGTGAACTCCATATATATATATATATATATATATATATCTTTATATCTGGAATGATAACGACAATACATTTTATAGATATAAAATTGAAGCCAAAGTCCTAGTCTCTTGCGCGGTTTGTACGTCAGTTCCAGTCCTTCAAAGTCGAATATTTACGCGGTTTGTACGTCACCTGAGTGCCAAACATACACGGCCAATACAAATTTTAATACAAATTGTGAAAGCATAAACATATAAACAACATCACGACAAACAACACACGAGGCCAACTCCTCGCAAAAGGTTATTTTTTACAGCTGAAACTTTACTACAGTGAGTTCGTTGTAACTTACAACTTGTAACGAGGAAAAGCCAACTGAAAATTACACTGTATGCAAAAAAGACAATACAATAAGAAAATATGACGAGAAAATATTCAAGCAAAAATTTTTTATACATCGGAAGGTAAATTTTCAAACGGTGTCAGACAGTGTTTGTCTTTTTTTGTCATTTCAGTGGATTAAAAGATCTGTTTTTCCGAAGAAAAAAAACAACTTAAATATCCAGTTTCATAAAAAATATTGAGTCTATAACTCGCATTTTTACTTTTTACAGAGCGATTGTATTTTTCATCGATTTTGATAGTGCTTGAAATACTTAATGGTTGTCATCTCGATGTCAATAATTGAATATTTTAAATGTTTTAAAGGAAAACCGCAGCGTAAGAGCAGATCGACCAAGTTCACCTCACCTTGCTTCTCGATTTATCACTTTGATTCACTTTCCGTGAACCTTTTCATTCCAAAAATTTCGTTATTTTTACGCTCTGATCAAGCTCCGAACTCTACCATTACCAAGGGACAAATGATTTAAAAAAATTAAAATGAACACGCGAGAGACTAGAGCCTGATGTGTAATGACGAATGATGACGACAAATATTTTTTTAGCTTCAATTTTTGCCTTCGGTTATCATTCCAGTTATTCAAATGTCGAGTTCACTGATTTGACGTAATCGGCCAAACTGATCGCCAAAATCGACCAAACTGGATTATAAAAGGCCAAATTGCTCATTACCACTGAACTATATATGTTAAGTTTTTAAATATACCGAAACCATTTTGAAACATATGCGCGCTTGAGTACTGTGTTGTATTTCATGACAAAACCTTGGAAATTATGTACAATGCATATTGAAAACAATGACTTTGTAAAGTGACTATTAAGTCAGTTCAGCCTATATTTCAACAACCGTTCCAAACAGTTAAACAAAAACATAAAAGATGAAAGTATGTATATCATTAAAAAGATATAACAAAAAAGATTAACAAATATTTTTGTCTAATAAGTCAGTTTACATTTTTGTTGATAATGACTTGCAAATCTTGGAATGTTGAAAAGTTATAAAATTCATACATCATCAAACAACGGTAACAGTTCACAGTCAACCTCCTGCTCTTCTTTGCCCTCCCGGTTTGTGTTTTGGTTCCGTTCTTTATCAAGCTGGTACATGTTTTCCGTTGTGAACAGCTGAAACATTCTTTCTGTCACTGTGAAATCTTTACAACATTTGGACTGGAAATAGAGAGTTGTTCGGATTCGTGTCAACGCATCCAGCGTCTTAAAAGACATTCGGTTGCGAAGCTTATTCTTAATAAATGTCACAGTACTAAATAAACGCTCAACGATAGCATTACTAGTTGGCACTGACAAACAAGACAGTGCATAGTTTGCTAAAGTTGCAAACTTTGCATCTTCAAGATCAGATCTTTGCATTTGTCGGACCTGAAGCCAAAAAGATTCGGTATCAGTTGGACCTACGACTTCGGTGATGATCTTCGTGCATTTGGTGCGGTGCAATCTAATATGTTCCAAATCACTTTTTTTGCCATATTTTGCCAATATTTCACCAAAATGATCTACTGTCCGGATGGATCCATGGCAAGCTGTCTGAACAGCAATCATAATCTCGGACTCCATGTATGGCACGTTTTGATGTTGAACTGGTTGATGGAAAGCAAGTTGTCAACGGCCGTGAAAAAGAACTTCTAGATACAAAAGAGCGATGAATATCACTTTTTTCGTGGGTCACCAGAGCATCTCGCTTAGCCTGTAACAAACGACGGCAAAGTTTACAATATGCTTTGTCCTTACTATTAGGTGCTTCAGATACCCAGCTAAAATCTTTTTCCCATTTGGAATTGTACTTGCGGCCGCTATCGTAACTTGATTTCCATTTTGGCATTTTGAAAATTTTATAACGAAAAAAAGAACGTTCCCAAACAAACAACTCTACACCTCTAATCACAGCCTGATTTTCACATCTGTTAATACTAAGTAAATGTTTGTTATACAAACAAAGCACAAATAGGACATGAAATATGATATATTGATATGTTTCACAAATACTGCACGTGAATTAGCACGTGATACGCCATTAACTAGAATCGAACATTGAACTATTGAACAGCAGAACTACCGATTGAGAATTACGATAATAAGAAGGAAACACATATTAGAGACAGAAGTGTAAGAACTTTGTGAACAGAAGAACCAAGAGCTGCCCTAGAGTAGAGATGCAAATTTTCTGTTAATTAAAGTTATGATATTAATTGCTGGGAAAAGGTTGTATTTGAGCTAATTTCCCCTAGAACCCAACGGTCCGCGAAAGAATATAACGCGAAAAGGCTGATATGAATTCTTAACTCTTGCTTTATCCTGGCGTGTTTCGTGAAATAGGAAACAAGTTATTTTGTGCAAGAATGACATTAAACATTAATTAGAAAACTATGAGTGTATCATGCAACACAATTAAACATATTTTCATGTGAAAGTGCAACAGAGCTGAATATTGAATAACAAATCAGGCCGAGGAAGAGCATAAGTACTGGGTACAACCACAACAGTACTCATCTGATACGTCATTATCAGTCAATTACGAGTAACATAATTAATAATAAAATTTCATGACATCAAAATTTGAAAAGGCCAAAATAGGCCAAAATCGATTTGGCCGGCTAGCTTTAATTTTCCCGGCCAAACAGGTTTCAAAAAGGCCAATTTTCAGTTATTTGGCCGATAAAAGGCCAAACTGGCAACCCTGACAGAAGCGCCACTCGATGTCGGAAGCTTTGATGTTCGTCTCCCCTGTTTTGAGTTCTACAATCCGGGTATTTTAAACGGCGGTCATGTTTCCAGCCAGATGAGTGCAGCCAGATCGTAATATAATATATAGTATATCAATTGTTTTTATTTATTCATTAGTATTTCAATAAGCATTGCTCCATTCCCAGAAGATAACCACTTGTCTACTTACGTACATAATATATTAGTCCCAACCATTGAGTTCTATAAGACCTGGAGGGGAAACGTCAACCAAATTACTATAAATTATTAGCGCGCGGCCGCGTGGTCAAAAACATGGCGGATTTTGGTTGTCAAAGTCAGCGGAAAGACGCGGGCTCATTAAATGAAATTTTTTTCGCCCACCCGGATTTGACAACCACAATTGCGATTATATAAAATATCAATGCCAAGCACAAAAACTTTTAGAAATTTTATCTTTAAAACATGCTGCAAACTTGTTTGGTAGACGGATGCTGAAGTAATGCCAGAAAAGGAAACATTTCATGATACCGGTAAGCAACGTAAGATTGTTTACCATTTAAAGTGTTCAGTGTTTTGTTTTAAGTCAATACTTGAAGTGTGATGGTATATATTTTGTGAATATTTTTACTCCTAAGTTATAATTTAAGTTATGTTTATCCATTCTTATTTGTTCTTTACTTAATCGCTTGCTAGACGAGGCAAAGCAACCAGTTCTTATCGAGATATGCATATCTTAAAACTCCTTGTTTCAACTGAGTTGAAATGGAAGACTTTTTCATGATATTTTTCTGAAAATATGAAGCAAATATTAAGGACAGAGCTGTATTGAAATCAAATGCAGTGCAAGATTAATTAATGAGCTCTTTGGTACATGTCGTACAATAAAAAATACCTGTATTAAACAGCTAGCCTGGACAATTTGACAGATTATGGACAATCATGATGATGGTGTGTAAAGGTTTGCTTTATGCTAAAAGTTTTATAAATGCCATCTGGTGTTTCTGTGAATGAATTGTTTGTTACACAGTGTAGTAAACAGGTTAGTACATCAAAAAAAAGATAAAAACTACTTTGTTCAATAATGTGCCAAATTTTGCTCCTACCTTGAAATATTTGCTCAAGAAAAGCTTATCATGACATGCATGAAACATTAAAGACAGCACTGCATCATCTGACAAAGTCCATATGTTTTTCAATTCCAGGTGATTAAAAATTCACATAAGATGCATTGGTTGCAACGAAGTTGAATGTGGAAGAAGCAAAAATTGATGACAAAGAACTTTTTATGTCTTTTGAAGAATTACGATATCATTTAAAAGAATAAGAGTAGCAATCTAGTAAAAGAAGCCACATCTGCCTTCAACATGAGACTTTTCCAATTATGTATAGTTACTTTGTACAAAATACTATTTTAGATAAACTTGATTTTTAAGTCATTTACTGATATTTTTACCAAAAGACAAAAAGAAAAATTCAAAGGCATAATGTAAAATTCAAAAATTTGTCAAGTTGTTTGAACCTAGAAAAAAATTAGTATAGGTAACTGTAATTTGTAAGGACACAAGAGAAAAGTAGTGCAAGAAGGTTAGCATTTTTGAGAATTAATAAGTTCTTGACATACATTACACAAGGCCATAATATTATAAATAATGTCTGTATAATAACAATTATACAACATGCTAAATATCTTCACCTACATTATAATTATTTAAACAGGTTTGCCTTCATGCAGCAATAAGAAAAGTGTTATGTCAGAGAAACCAATGCACTTTAATTTAAGAAATCGTATTTTCAATGGGAAATTAATGTAGTTCTGTTCAGTAGTAGATCCATGGTTGTCAATGACAATCCAGTTTCTAATATCTTGGCTCAAAACAGAACCAGGAACATGATTATAGAATTTTTGAATTTCGTTCTTTTGCTCTCCTAGTTCAAGATATTTTCTTCATAAGTTCTCAGTAGATTAATCAGAATATCATAATACCTTATAAGACACCCAGAATCAATCCTCCCAAAAAAACAAAAAAAAAATACATACCTACTTATAATATATTTCCAGTCGACTTAAGTCGTAGGGGTAAGCTAACTTTTTCTAACTCCTTTTTGGACATTTTAACTAAGATTTACCCATCTATTCAAGAAAGACAGTTGCACAAAGCTGTTAAAAAATAGTCAAAAACACAAGTATTGCGCATGGGATTATGCATTAAAGCTTAACGACACATTGACAGTGTAAAGAATGCCGTTTGATATTTATTTCTAACATAGCTAAAGCATTACTTGACAAAATATACGTTATTTTACAGTAGATTTACCTCATTTAAATGTGTGTGTCTATTTCACAAAAACCTGAAGCATTATTTTCAATATTTTAAGCTTACGGTATCGTGGTTGTTTTCGCTGGTTGTCATTGATATAAGCAGTAATAGAGTTCCGGATTCGGGAGGGAGCGAATGTTAAAAATTTTTCTCAAAGTGGAAGTTTTGACAACCAAAATCCGCCATTACCGCCATGTTTTGACCACGGGTCCAGGCTCCTTTTCCCCTCCAGTTATTATAGAACTCAATGGTCCCAACACGGTTTTTAATATGCACATGAAAAACATGTGACGAGATTTGAACTCGCACCTTCGGGATACTAGTCCGCCGCTCTACCTGTTGAGCTACCAAGCCCACGCAATGCTTAGCGTGGTAGTTGGATTTGATGTTGGTCCTTTGAATGATAATGCTAAGTCTAAAGGTTTTGTTGGTCCCAGATCCTCAGCATTTAGTGAAAACTTCTCTCCTTCCTATACAGGCAGCAAAAATTTTGTCTCTGTGTTTGCTGTATTTTTTCCAGCAGCCACTGGAATCTTAGCTGGTGTAAATAGTTCTGGAGATTTGAGAGATGCTCAAAAAGCCATTCCTAAAGGAATATTTCTTGTGATTGGTCTAACTGCGGTAGTTTATGTACTCTTAGGGATCATGTCAGGATCTTGTACATTGCGGGATGCTACAGGAATTATTAACGACAGAATGACATGTTCCATGATGGAATGCAAGTATGGACTGAATAACGATTTTCAGGTAATGTGCACTTTGGATGTATTCAGTTTAACGTTGTACATGAGCTGGTTAGAGATGATGACAAAAGATCTACCGGCTATCTTGCTGATACGTGGAAATCACAGTAATGTTCTCACTTTTTATACATAAACTGTATAATCAGTGACCAAAAAATTCATATTAAGAGTCAAAATTATAAAGATTTATTGGTTTACTACACAAACGAAAATTATAAAATTTTGTTAAGATTATTATTATGAAACAGTGTTTTGGATCGAATTTAATTAGGGATGACAAGAAAAATAGAGCACATTATTTTGGCAATTTGCGTCAAAGCAGGTCTAGTTGGCATTGCTCTCATAACAGGAAGTCCTGGAAACGATGCTGCAGATCTATTGGTCCGTTCATGTTTTTCCTAAAGAATATTGGTCACGTGCTTTATTCATGTAATTTTTGTAATGTACAAGTAATTGAAGATTAATCAAGAAAACTTTAAACTTATCAAGAAAAAGTTGCACGTTTGAACATGTGGCTCAGACATAGAAAATGTAATTGACATATTTGAGATTTATTTAAAATCACAAACTCTACGGTTTATGAACTATCAACTTATCAAGGATGAAAATCTTTAAAATCAACAAATACTTAGTTAATAAGAATTATTAGACTTTTGGGATAAACAGATCCAAACAAATACGAACAACTCTTTATGTTTGAAATAATGTTTTACTTTTCTCGTGAGATTCAGCGCAGATGCTCAGGTAAATGACCGGATGCTTTACGTTGCACTTTTACTCCCAAATACCAATATGTAATTAAAGATTGCTTTACGTAACACTGAAGTAAAATAAGCCGTTTCGTCTAAATACAAATGATTTTCTTAACTTAAGCAGAAAATAATAAAAAATTTATCAAATGAAATTAAACAAAGTGACTGAAACGATTCCCCGCCCATAGACCTAAACACCCTTACTCAAAACATATAAATGGGATATAAGAAATCCAAACCTTTTTTTTTCTAGCTTTATTGCTCTTTGATGATAAGATCATGACATCATATGATTCCTTGCATCATTGAATTAGTTTACTTTAAACGAATAAAAGCATCATCAAAATAACAAAATTATGTTGAATTTTTGTGGCTTTGTGCACATAAATATGATAAAAGGTTAAAACTGAAAACAGCCAAGAAAAGAGAAACAGACACTTTTAAGGAACGGCGCCAAAAAATTGCACCTGAGGGGCCACGACTTAAAATTACTAAATTTATTACGTCTCATTTTGCCTCAAGTGTTAGGCTAAAGTAATGAATGTTAGCAAAAACTTTATCTTGGAGAAAAGTGGGGACCAACGCCCCTCCCTTTGGCACCGTGCCTGCTTTTTGTGGCAA
The DNA here is from genome assembly GCF_021976095.1 of Xenia sp. Carnegie-2017. Taxonomy (NCBI): domain Eukaryota; kingdom Metazoa; phylum Cnidaria; class Anthozoa; order Malacalcyonacea; family Xeniidae; genus Xenia; species Xenia sp. Carnegie-2017. Next base: position 7,232,717 of record NW_025813483.1, read on the forward strand.
CATGACCACGCTTGTCATAAATTTATCAATTTAAGAAATTTAAAGGAAATTTGCCCTATACATTAAAAGAATGTAGGAAATGGGACGTGTTATCTTTCGAAAAAATTAACATGGATGTATTATGCACTGCTAACTGATAAATCGACAACATTTTTGATGTTTTAAAAACAATTATTTACATGCCATATGTCAAACTTTTTATTACTCACTTGACCTATACAGTCAGAGAAAAAAGGAACTGGTTAATTTGAAAACACATGAATGTGTAGTTCATTAATGAATATGAAAGATAAGTTATGTATTGCTTTGTTTTGTATTGAAACCTTGAAAAATATATTATGTATCTCTTTTTGTGTATTACATAAGCCTTGAAAAATAAGTTATGTATCTCTTTTTTTTGTATTGTCGGTTTTAGACTACATAGTACAACTTTCCATTGGAAGGGTCTCATACTGTGCTGAAGGAAGCATCTCAACATCATTGTTATATTCTTGAATCTGATAAAAATGTAAGATTGACGATACTTTTAAATGGTTTTATAAAGTCGAACACATATGTGAAGCAGACTAAGAGAGTCTTTAAAAAGTCTGAAATTTAATCTCCTATAATTCATAGTAAATGAAACCTCCACATCAAGTGGACACAATCCCAAAATTAACAAATAAAGACACAAAAACCTGTGTTTGACCGACGAAAGTTTCCGCATATAATAATGGGAAATTGTTTTGTTCAATTAAAAAAAAACCGTCTCATGTTGTTGAATTCAATCATGTGCTTGTTTCTCTACAGCAGGGGTCTCCAAACTACGGCCCGCAGGCCAGATGCGGCCCGTTGGGCTTCTCAATCCGGCCCGCAGAGGCACTTCAGAAAAAATAATAATATTATTAAACAAAATAAATTTTGTGCGGAAAGTTCACGTTATGTCGCAAGCCAACTAGCAAGAGTGGCTTACGTCAATTTTTCTCCCAACTTCCTACTTCCGTTTCAAGCACACTGCGAAATTTAAAAAGCTGAAGGATAACGTGGAAATTTTTTATATTCTTTGGCCCTCAACATGATGGATGAAAGTTCATGCGGCCCTCTGGCTGTAAAGTTTGGAGACCCCTGCTCTACAGTCTTAATTAAAGTGCATGTACCAATTTCCCTTTTCTTGATTGATTTGAATAAGAATTTAAATTTCGATAGGTATGTAAGTCTATTTGAAACGCATAGAGATCGACAGTAGCAATTTCATCTCTTCTGAATGTTAGCAAGTTCGTCAGTAATATCCTATTTATAAATGTAATTTAACAAATTATTATAGAAGTCATCTGGGCATGCGCAATTCACTTGACCAATTGTTCAAATTCAAATGACTTTTAACTTTTAGTTTTAGACTTTTAAGATTTATGAAATTAGCTACGTAATAATAATAATTATTAATTGTGTATAGGCTGAAGAATCAACCTTAGCTGTTGGGCAAGCATTTACATTGGCATACAAACGTTTTAAAGAAAATCAGGCTGTTGCAGGAAACGATGTCAATGAAATGAAAGAACGTGTTGAAACTGCAGAAAAAGAAAATGAAGTCTTAAGAAAAAAACTTGAAGAATTGGAAAAAATAAATAAAAAGCAGGCAACGAATACCCGACCATCATTAGCTTCCATTGCTAAACCTCGAGTAAATGAGGTGAATTTTATATGATATGAATATGAAAATCCTGTGCTATGAATTTCTTTATTCCTGCAGAAGCGTTTCAAAAATAAATAATAAAAGTGTAGGTAGGTACTAGTCTTGTGAAAACGGTATTATGGCAGTTTCATTCTAGTGCTGCTATACTGGCTGCTATTGTGTTTCATTTGAATGATCATGAAGTATTCAAAAATTAACCAAGTCTCCAATCTTTGACGCTGGCTGCGATAACTGCCATTGATACATTACATCAATGAAATAAGTCAAACACATTACGTAATTATAGTTTTCTGTGCTGTCTTTCAAAAACCTTATCACTTATGGTTTTTGTACGTATCACGTGATTAACACTGTGATAGCTATGTAAAAACTATCGATATATTCATATATTTTTCATAAAGTATTGTTTGATGTTTTCAGAACAACCATCAAACATTTGATTCATATGCCGAGAAGACTGCACCTGTGTTTGAGTCATCCTCCTTTGACATCCAAAGCCCCTCTCCGTTCCCCACGGAACACAGATCATTACCCCCTAGTATTGCATCCAATCCATTTGCAATGTCAGCAGCCGAGTCCCATGCAGCACAAAGTCATAAAAATGATGGCGATCTCCTTGGCGTGTACGGAAGCAAGGAATCTTTAACTGGTGTTTCGTCGAATGATGTCAACAATATGTTTGATCCACTCGCTGAAATAGATAACAATAGTCAAGTATCTCAGTCAGAACAAAGTGCTGTTGCTCAGAATGAACACATTTACGCAACTGTATCTCGACCAAAACCTGCACCTTTATCTACAGGTTTATTACCACCTCCACCATCAAAACAAAGCATTATGGAGAAAAACAGGAATTCTGGTAACAAAGGCAAACTTATCTTTACTCAACTGATTCACGTGGATGAATCCATATTTCCGCCACATTGATGTGATTTAAAAATTCATCAACAAAGTATTCCTAACATTTATTGATAACTTTAGTTTGGTGACGAAATTGCGCGGGAAAATAAAACTTTTTTATTAGATTTCTTTCAAGATTTTGTTCATTTATCTTATTTCAGTCAAGTCCAACAACGGCAGTTTTACTAATTCCGGATTAGGCATGCAGACAAATTCACCCACAACATTTGAAAGTCAGGTAAAGTTTTCTGGTATACTGGGACGGTGTGAAATATTTTAGCCTGCAAGTTTGGTCGTGATACTGAAATATCTTGTTATACACTCACTGTAAAAACAATAGATTTTTTACGAATAAATCATGCTAATGATATGAAGTTTAGATAGTATGACAAAACTTGTGTGGGCTAGATACACAAGTGAAAATAAGTTGTGCAACTATTTTTACACCATCAAAAACCCCTGTCTTTGTTTAGTGAAGTAACTAAAAGTGCCAATGAAACAAAAATTCTAAAATTTACATCAAACTTCAAACATCAATAAATGTAATAATCGAAGTTGTCGTATGCAACACGTCACGCTTTAATTTTTACAGTCATAGTGTACTGTCGTTTTAAAATTTCTGTTCAATAAATATGTGATTTAAATAGAAAATTTTCCTTACATCGATATGACGATATCTCACAAACTTTCCACAAAAGTACCACTGTGATAGTACGATTTAATAAAAATGCACCAGTAGCATGTTATAATTTACAATTTTGTTTAATTGTGTTTAGAATGACGTGCAAAATAACCTGGTTATTTTTTAAGAAAAATCAGCAAGAGTCCGACACATAAATTAGAGATTTTGTGCGACATCGTACTTGATGAAAAAAATGAAATTATAGTTTGAAGAGAATGTGTATAAATATTTTGTGTGGAGCATGTTTACGTATGCAAGAGTTTTACGTCGATTACTTTTGTTTATACATACTATATTGTGCACACTATATTGCAATCAAAATCAATGTATAACATATAATTTCTAATTTTTACCTTATGGCAAACACGTTTTGAGTGTATAATGAAATTTATAATACATACAAAGGAAAATAATTACATGTTACAATAAAAAATTGAGGTAGTTTCTTTGGAAGCATATATTATAATACATTAATCCCATGTTATTAGACTTTTTCTATTATACACATTTATACTTTATTGCAACACAATTTCAACATGATGTCACGGATAACCACTGATCTTGTATCTTCTGTTTTATAAACCCTTCCTTTTATTGTAATACTTTTTTATCACAAAACAAACCTAAAACTTTCCCACCATTGAGTTCTATATTAACCTGTTGGCCTTGGCCTGGAACCTGTTGTCAAATCAACAAATAGATATAACATTTTAACGTGAGCAAATTTTCAATGATATATTTTGGCCCGCTCTTTATCTCTTAAGCTTGTTTTGACAAATGCATATCAAATTCCTCTACCCTATGTTACGCCACTCGTAATATCTGTGACAATGTTAGAGACGTTTTTATTTTTCTCTATAACTTTGTACCTGCATATTTTGTGCATAAACAATACTCTAATATTTATGACAGATATTGTAATTCGTTGATTGAGGTAGAAAAGTACTTGAAAATGAAATTTCCAACAGTGAAACAAAATCAAGCAAAACCAATACAAAACAATGCGTTAATAACACGGAGTCTGCTGAAGTTATGTTTGGACGTGTTGGCTCAGGTGATAAATAGTTGGAACTGTTCATGGTGTTTCTGGTGATAAAATAAGTAGTGGGAAAGGAATGGTGTTTCTGAAGAATGAAAAATAAGTACTTACGTCTTTACTTTGTATAGAGAATCTATTGTGAAAGTACTCTAAGGAATCATTGACGGATAGATCAAGGAAAAGATTTAATGTGAGGTATAAAGTGACAGGTAAATTTTGTATGGTAGCTAGAACTGTTAATGTAGAAATATTATTCAACGGCCACTGAGTTGGAAAGGATTTTTCAAGAAATTAAGATTATACATTAGTTAATTCTAGCTATTGCTGTTATTTTGTTATATATGTGAAAAATAAAATGTGAACAATTTGTTTCTTATTTAATATATTTTAAAACAACGTATTGCTATTTTTGCAAATTTTGCCAATAGGGTATTATTTTAGCAACGTTTTAACTAACATTATCTTGTGCTGTTGATGTATTTACTGGTGGAACTAGTGCTTTATCGCTTTAATTGGAATCAGTAGTGGAGAAAATTTATTATTAGGATGAGCTTGTGCAACTCCGGTAACATTTTATCCAAAATTCCATTGAACGTATTGCGTTTTGCATGTTATGGCAACATGATGCCTTTAATAAAATATAATAATTTGTAGATTCCCGTCCAGGTAATTAGTATACATGTCATTGTCTTTCCCTACTACACATGTTTCATTAAGCTTTATGCACCTTTCACATCATCCAATCCGTAGACTGTTGTTCCTAAGAAACTGAAATCTTTTACTTGCTTTATTTCTAATGCAAAATTCACTGTTTGATCTGGTGTTCTCTTTGTCGTTCCCACATGTCTCTTTAGACTCTTTTTCTTATTTGTTTCAACCATTAATGTAAATATTTTAAAATTTAAAGATAACTATGTCACTTACAATAAACTCCACTTATGATCTGTGTATCCATTAAACAGCAATATACAGAAAACAATATTGTCGAACTTAGAACATTTAGCTAGACCCTAAAGCACATCCTGAAAACTATTTAAATAATTGCCTTGTTACTTTGTCCTTCAGACTTAATATAAATAATTTTTTCTTGGCATCCTGTGTCATACGCACTCAAATTAAAAATGACAATGTGTTTTAAGTCCCAATCTTGCTAATTTACATGATATCAATAATTGAATATTTGAGAAATCGCAATCTCTTCATTAAATCAACAATCATATGCACAAAATTTCCTTTAGCAATTTAAGTTCATTTCTGCTTTAACGGAGTCCTTTAAAAACTTTGCCCAACATCAAATTGAGCTCTAGTTTTTTTAAAAGAAAAATCGACATCAATCGTCGAGTTCTGACAGTCAATATAGTCTTGCACAAATGTTGAAGTGTAGAATTATCGTGTTTTAGCCATATAGCCATAAGTCTATCAAAGTTTACATAATGAGAATTATATCACCAGAGGCCTTTCAATCTTCTCTTTGAATTGGGATTGCAACAACATTCAGTTGACTAGACACATTTGGTACTCCGTCACATACTTGTCCTTCAGGGAAAGGTTACAGCAATAAGGATGTTTAGATTTTAAAAATGTTTCCACATTTTTTCGAGTGGATGCTAATTCTCCATTACATACGCAAACTTTAAGTTACTCCAATGCCCTTTACGGCCCATTTTACCATACATAGATTTATATCTTAATCACTTAGTTCAACCAAATATTTCTTGTAATATGATAAATCATTCCAAAAATGATATGCTTAGGCACAATTACGTTCAACTTTTCTATGGGGTCAGCATCCCCGGTAAAATTTTAAATTGGATTGCAGAAAACGCTATTTCCTGCGTTTTTACAGTTGGAAACTAAAATTGTTGCTCATAAATATTGTTTTGACCGTTTAAATCAATATCAGAGCTCATCAGCATGCCTAAACTGCATAAAATATGCTTTGAGGGCTTTGACATGGACAGCCTGGTTCATTACAAACTTAGCCTAAAAAATTTTTACGCTTCATCAATTTTATATGGAATTTCATTTTATAATGGTCTAGTCATACCTGATATGCTGATTATTATGCAAACAATTTTATGTCAATTTATCAAATGAAGTTGCCAACAAAAAAGCAAAAATGTTTGTAGATGTCCATTGTCCAGGTAACAAAGTCACACGATTAATGTGTTTATATTTGACTGAGGTTAAGCAGTCATCTTTACAGTCAAGAGTTTAAAAAGGCATCAAAAATTCTCCTTACTAGAAAGCTAGTCAATTTTTCTTTTGTCTTGAAAAGATCTATAACTTTTCTATATCTGGATTAATGCTGATTAATATACAATAAAGCAAGACCATTTAACCTGTCAGCAGCCATAGTACTTCTTGTATAGTTCTCTTTAATCTTCAATGTGTTTTGAACTTTCTTACTCACAAGAAAACTGGAATAGTACTTAAGATCTTTAACAATACTTTTATGTTCTCAAAACCTGGGAAATTTACCTGTGAGATATACCATATGGATGAGCCTTAGTTGTCATGGTTGTCTCAGTAAGACCAGAAGGTGTAAACCTCAACTTTGTTTGTATACTGGGCTTTTTAGCTTGTGACAAGTGACTACTTCCCTTTAGTTTAGTTCCCTTTCCACCAAGTATCAAAGGCACATAATGATTGTGTTTGAATGCAGTTGCTTGAGGAGCTAAACCTTCAAAGCAAAACAAAACTCACAAATAATTACTAGTGGAAGCACAAGCCCTAGATAAATTTGAGGTTCAATTCTTTGGTTAAATATAAATTCCTTTATAAGCACTCAGAGTATATGTCAGGATAATAAGAAAAAGTGCTACAGGATGTAACTGAAGAGAGTGCCAACAAACAAACAAATGCAGTCCATGACATATCTTTTGCATTTAACACAGTTTCTACCCTGACCAGTTTAGCAAAAGAGCAACCACTTCCAGCACTATCAAAAGCTTCAGAAGAGACTGACAAGGCCACCATGCTTGAGATAGAATCAAAGTGTTTGTTATGCTGAGTTTCAAAAAGATTTGAAAAACATGGATGTTTTGAATAATAATCAGCAAATAAAATAATTCTATAGAGGTCATCAGCCTCAAAATAGTCACCACAAGTTGTCACCAACAAGCAGAATTGACAATGAACTATAGAGGCAGTTGCCATTTGTAGCAGATCTGAAATAATGTTATGCAAATTTCAAATATCATGCTTCAGTTTATTTTTGTATATCTTATCTTAAGTACACTATTGAACACATCAAGAAATAAATCAATAGAAACGTTTTACATATGATTGAAATTCGAAAATTTGTTTTGTTTTGAATCGCATAAATAAACCACAAATGACAAATGCATCGGGCATCACATCAAGTCAATTTATATTTGCTTATATATTCTTGTGTAAGCATGCATGCATAACATGTCATAAGTTTTCTAACCTTAAGGCAACCAAATTTGTGTTCTTTGTCTTGGCACTCTGCGGTATATAAAATTCGGCATTGATATTTCGGAAAATATCAACACCGAGACGATCCAACAAACTATCGCTGGTAACAATGCTTTTGACTTTCAGGCAATCCAACATCTCTCCGTAGAGTAGAGCCATAAAAGTCCCATCTTTCCTCGTAAAAGCATCTTCGACTCGGTCAGTGAAAGATGCCATGCTTCTCATTAGTATTGTTGGTTTTGAAGCACAAGATAAAACATCAATCAATAATCTCAATCTGTGCTGAATTTCGCACAACACCGCTTGAACATTTCAGCAAAAACGGTGGCTCGTTAGTCAGCACAACGGCGTGCTGACTCTGTGCGGGTTAGCTATGGGTATTTCTCCCGCAAATGAATTACAAGTATTTTTAGCCACTTGATCTCTTAATCCGACTCTTAATCCAGGTCTTGGAAACAATAACATTGCCCAGTGAATGCACGTTGTTGCACAAATTTCTCATAATACTATCCCTAACCCTGACAATAGTTTATTTTTCTAATGCTTTCGTTGTGAGGACACAAAAAATTTAATTAATTTTAGGATAAAGAATTCGTGATCATTATCTACACATCGAAACAAACTACACCCTACCGAGACAAGATTCGAACCTGCAAACGACGCAAAAAAAAAACCTTTCGACCAAACGAGCTCTAATGTTATAGAATAGAATAGTATTGATTATTTCAACATTTCCTTTTGTTCCGCGAAGACTCCTGACGTTGTCACAACTAAATTAAACAACTGCAGACTTGGATGTTTCCCCATTACCATGTTTCATTGTAGACTTTACATTGATTTGACCATCTTTCAACACGATGTCTTCGCACATACAACTGAGGACTTCAAACTTTGATTTGTCTGTGAGAAGTAGTTTTTCAGTTTTCTATTTTGCCTACAGCAATCTTTTACTTTTATCTATAAGACGATGTAAAGTTGCAAATTTTTCTTCATAGTACTATCGCTTTCGAAACACCTTTCCTATAACTTGCATTTTGCAGCATCTTGTCGTTGTGATTATCATTTGTTTGTGAATGTAAAAGCAATAGTTTGTTCTCCATCGTCTTCGCTTACATCTTTTACCAATTGTAAATATACTGTTTATACAGTTAGAGGATTACGAGTCTTTTGTGAATTCTTTCACAAATAAATGTGAAAAAACACTTGCCGACGTAGCAGAGCTTCTTGCTTGAGTAAATTGCAACTGCATGTTTTAGAAGGCATAATTTGCCACAGAAATTCTCCATCGTTGTGATTAGACTAATTTCTGCAGATATTTTGTTTATTTTAAGACACTAAATGGTCAAACACATCAGTATTTGCAATGGCGTGGATATTCTGTCAGAGATTTCAATAGAAATTATTACTAGATTTTAAATCTAGATTTATTGGAACTTTATACGTCTTAATCCATTATGGATTATCCTGAGACCATCTGCATTTGTTTAAAAATTTCAAGCAATTTTAGAACTAACGCAAATGAAAAGTATTAGGCAAACAGATAGAGTTTCTGATAAAGAAACCACTTTATCTTTCTAATTACTGTGAGAGAAAGCACATGTTGATTGTACTTGTATAATTCATGCTAACTGGCAAAGATTTTAATAAGTATAATCATATCCTTTCAATTGAATAACATTTTGCAATTTCTAAAAAGTCTCCGTAAACTATGGAAAATTTATCATACACACGTACAATACAAATATTAATTTTCGTGTAACTTGTGCTGGATTATTTTGACAGTGAATGTCATACATTGAGTCAAATGAAAGTAAATCACGAACATAGTTGTCTGTGGTCATGGTAACTTTATATGTTCAGGGTTAAACAGATGTCGTTTGTAATCACAGACAATAATCGGCTCATTTGGCTCAACTACAACTTGGGCGTTTCAAAACGATGATACTCTCACCCATTTTACAATTTAAATTATATTTAGATAATGTATCAATGTGCTGCATTTGATAATGTAGCGTATTTTGGAGGCAAAATTTTCTAGTATGCGTAAAGTGTGACATATGATCCTGTTAATAATATTTAATACCATGGTTCTTTCGCGCGGCGGAACAATGCTGTTATTCATATCGTGTTCATGTCAGCGCCCCGACTGTCGGACGTAGTCTGAACGCAGCCATTCATAGGAAACACCGATTAGCTGGCTTGCTTTTGCATAACAGATTTCAGTGTTTGGCCCTAGTCACACACGTTTGCATTCGATCTGGTTGCTAGTCGTCCCTCTAAACGCCATTCACCTAAAAATTCATAAGAAATCGAGGAATAGTTTGGCATCCAGTTGAAGAAATGAAAATACTAAGTACCTTATTGGTGCTGGCATTTGCCATCAATTTGGCCACCTCGCAAGTTGTAAGATTACTTTTTACCTCTTAAGACATTTCACAGATGCGAAATGCTATTTTAGTGAAAGCAAAAATAACATGCTTTAAGCCTATATTTGTAATAAACCTTCTCATTACATTAAAGAAATACTACCATTGTACGTGTTTGCGTACAATGAATGTTACTGACTGAATTTTTTGCCAAGTGCACAACGAAAGTAAAGCATATTTTGTAATTTAATGGAAAATTTAAACATATAAATGAAAGCACTAGGTAATATCGAAATTTCTGTGCTATAAGAAGTCAGAAATATGTGTCAACAATTTATATGTGTGAAATTCATTCATTTTTGAAATTTTGTTAAAGTTTAGTAAACTGAACCATTTTATGTCGAAATTGTAAAGAATTTAAAAATTGTCGCTTTATCACTTGGCTTTTTTATAATACAGTCTTTAATTTTTGTTGCGTTGGCATGTAAAATTGATGAATTTTGAAAACATACTTTTGCTTCCATGCGCCTTGTTTGCGCAAATAAGAATCATGAATGCGTCCTTGTTAGAGTTATGCTCGTATTCATATTCTGTAACCTATATCTACTACATTTTTCCTTTTCACGTTTCTTTTTAGTCATATAAATTTTCAGTAAAGAATATTCATTAATTTATGCAAAAAATATCCAATACTCATAAAGCAAGCGTTGTCCTTGTTTTATGATCAATTTCAAATATGAATAAACAGCGCAGCTGACCTAACAACCTTGTTCACAGTCATGCGAAGAATATATTGCGCAATTCTTTACAAAGTTTACAATCTTTTTCTTTAAATGCCAGTTATGGCTCGTTTTCAGTAAACAGTTTGACCGTCATTGTTGTTATATTTCATAACATTTGACACGATTGTTTTTCATTGTTTGACATACGTACTTCATACGTACTTCAAATGTCATCAAAATAGAGATGGCATTTAAATAAAGTTTGATTTTATTTTTTTTCTAAGACTTGACAGTTGACATAGACATCGTGACATAGAAAACGTTGCCATAGCTTGAATCATTGCTTTTTTCATTGTCTGCTTTTCGACATATTTCTCTCACTGGTGCCAATGCAATCTTGTTTTCATTTAGACACAAGTATTTTCCATTTAATTTGCTAGATTAAGCAATAATTGTGCCCAACAAGTTAATGAAAAGACTTAAACCGAAAAACATAACTCCACTCAGTAACAATTTTGCAACAATTTTCTCAGTTGAATGAAAGGATTAAAGTCTCTGTTAATTATTTGATTTGATAACGTGAAAACATCTTACTCTGCTGTTCTATAGAGGATAAAAGTTAAATTCTATGGTTGCGATTTTCTTTTTTTTGTTCTGTTTTATCCGTACGCGAAGTTTCATGCAAACGTTTTAAATTTTCGAGGTTTTAGTAGAATATTGAAATGTTTTTACATGGTCTATGAATTTTTCTTTTTATTGCTCAAAAATGCAAACAAAAAGTGACATACATTAGTCTTGACAGTAACAATAAAACATTTGGCATTGGTTATGAGTCGACCAGCATAGCAGAGACATGAAAACCATCACTTTTATTATGGAAAAAGCAAAGAAAAGAAGCAATATAAGAAGAGAAAAGTTTTTTAATACTCTACCAAAACATCTGAAGAACTCAAAAACACGTCTACACGCAACGTGTTTCATTTGGATGAAATGGTCGTTGAAGAAAACAATTAATATTGATAAAAAATGAACTTTTTAGAGCAGATAGCTTTTCTTATAATCAAAGAGGATTGACTTGGGGGGTTTTAGCATATGGATTTTAACAAATAAGTTGCTTGTCCATAAAAAAGTATGGGTTCATGCCTGCCAAAGAGCCCTAGCTCTGCAGCAAGGACGGTAGAGCAGCATATGACGTGCGGGGGCTAAGTCTTCAATTCTACTAAAGTGTCTTAAAGACACTTCTGAACAACAAGTGTTAACTTCGGCTCAGTCTAAATATCTTTTTTTGTTTTGCAATTGCAAAAAGTCGGGGGGGATCACCCTTGCTTCCGGCGTCCCTGTTCAGTTCCATTTTTTAGTGGCTGGTAGAAAACAAGATAGAAAAATTTGAAGATCATCATTTTTTAAAAGAATAATTGAACATAACATAGTTTTCTTTTTAGCATAGGTTGAACTACTCATAGGCACTGTTTTATGGTATAAATAAATGATTTATGCTGCGCACGTTTATTGCTTCCAATTCTAGACTTACAATACAGCCGTGTTATTGTTTCATTAAAAAGCTATTGTTTTGTTACTGAGTGTTCAAATTATAATAACATTGTGAATTACAACCATACAACACGGTCTCGGAAATTCACGATAAACAAGGTAACCTGGTAGCTAATTGCATGCGCCGCCATTCCATCTGTTTATTTCTGCTCCTGTTATACTTTGAATTTGATATATATTTTAGGGCGAGGAGAAAAGGGGGAAAAGGGAGATCAGGTATTATCAACATAATGTGTGTAGGGCTTGTCAAAAGTCTTAGTTCATGGTTTTATGTGAAGAAAATGACAAGAGTTATACTCAGTGAAGTCTTTTTATTTGATGAATGAATAGTTAAAACCTAAAACCTTGTAAATGCCAAGCAGGACTTGTACTTTGGACGTTGAATTGATTTGTGAAGCAAAGCACTAACAAAGCAGTTTATCCATTTTTTGCTTTGGTAAGGAATTTGCAATAATTAATTTTGATATCATTTTTTTACAGGGACCCCTGGTCCAAAGGAAGGGAATGGACTTCGAGGTCCTAGTGGAGATGGTGTAAGTTAATTTTGTGCATTAATTGACTCATTTACAAAAATTTATAGCAACTTCACATTCATTTGTTTTTATGCTGTTACTATGATAAAATGACATTAATGAACACAATTTATACGTTTTATATGTGTACAAACAATGTCAATACTCAAAGCATTCATATTAAATTAACTTCTGTGATTTTTTTGTCATAAATTGTTTTGTAAGAATTATACTGATCTCCATATTCATAGCTACATAAGGTTTTCTTTGGCAATTTAAACAAAATTGTGTACAGAGTATAGCCACTAATTATATATATAGATTATATACTCAATGGCAATTGTAGACTTAAATTAAATTGAAACTTTATTGAAATATTAATGAATGAATGAGCTTTGCGTAGAGTAGAAATATTTAATTTTCAACACATTTTTTGTCTTGAGTGATAAACTTATTTTCATTTGTTCTAGGGACCTGATGGTCCACCTGGAGAAACAGGAGCTCACGGTGCAGTTGGCCAACCAGGACAACCTGGCCGTGAGGTATGTCTATTATATACATTACTTGTGTAAGATATCATTTGGAAATAAGATAAAATAGGCATTTTATATATTCACATATATGGTTCCTATTTTTTGCTAATATGCTAAATTGTTTTCATTTATTTATATTCCTTAAAGCTCATTTTGAATTTAATATGTCTCTTTACGAATTTGTTTCTATTTGGTACTCAGAAACTTTCTTTTAAAGCAGATTTATATGGGCTTTTTGTTAATATAATGGATTAAAAGTCTTTTGTTTAGACATCTTTTTTTATGATATGACATTATAATACAGAAGTAGCAAATAATTACTGTAAAGTCAAAGAGTTTATTTTGACATCTATAACATTTTCTATTTATGTTTTATTCAAGGGCTCTAGAGGTGACAATGGTAATCCTGGTAATCCAGGTCCAGTTGGAGATCCTGTACGTTGAGAAATGACAAGACTGAAATAGTTGTGTTTAACTGTTCACGTATTTACGTATATGAATGTGCAATTTTTGACGTTGGTGAATTAATGCTGTAGATCAAGTAACAAAATTTTTATCCTGATGATTGTTTAAAAATTTATCAGGTTGAACCTGGTTTAAAGGGGGTTAAAGGAGCAGATGGACCTGCCGGACTACGGGTACGTACGTCGACATAGCTTTTATATTTAAACAACAATGTTTTTTGTGGTATACTCACGTTAACATACGTCATAGCCCAAGAAAGAAAAAAAGCATATTGCCAAAAAATAACAAAAGGAATTTTTTTTGCAATTTGGTATTGTTTCACCTTACGCTTCGTTGCACTCTTGTATTTTATTTTGTCTTTGTTTGCTCTAATGCGTGTGTCGCAAATCAAAACTAGGACTTATGTGAAGTTGACGAGAACGTGTAAATAATTATTGATTGAGGAGATCAAACCTTATTTTACAAATGTATTTTTCTTGTACAACATTGCTAGGGCCCTGCTGGAGATGATGGTTCCCCTGGTGAAGGCGGTGTTGATGGTGAAGCTGTACGTACTTAATGCAATAATAAAATTATCTAGAGATGTTTAAAGTTTCCATTGAATGTTACATAAATAATAGTATATTTAACATATATATGTTTATATGACATACATATGTTTATTTGACCTTGATTCACAACTGTTTTTATATTACTTTTAGGGTCTTCCTGGTAACAGAGGTCGCCAGGGAGTGCAAGGTTCAAAGGATGCTCGTGTAAGTGTTGGCAAACTTGTTGTTTCAACTTTCTTGACGAAAAGCATACGCACGTTGCTATTAACCATAAGTGTAGACAAGTACATATGAAAAATAGATCAACCATTGAATTGGACTATTTTGTCTTCGCGTACTTCTCATTGCAAGCGTAAAAGTGCCTTAAAATGACACAAGTTTCTGTATTTTATTGTGTAGGGAGAAGCTACTGGAGAAGTTGGTGAAGTTGGAGAAGAGGGTGCTGAAGGTGATGCTGTACGTATTTCATTAAAAGATTTTTTTAGAAGACTAATTTGAGCAAATTTCAAAGAGAAAAAAGAGCAGGGAATTTATCTAATATTCTTTTGTTTTTGATGAATTTATCACATTTAAAGTTTACATTTGAAAACTGTAATAAGCCTGACTTACAAAACATGTGTTTTTAGGACACGGCCCATTCGATTTGCGGAAAAAGGTACCTAAAACAGTGCACAGCCCGCAATTTAAGCGATGGTCGCGATACTGGAGAAATAATGGTAAGAGTAAAGCACACATAATCGTATTTATTCATGTTGTTTAAATGTTTTCCAGTATAAAATCACTGTTAATTTGTTGCTTTTTCGCGGATACCTTGGAGAAAAGACTCTAAAACTAACGAAATTTCCAAATTTTTATTTAAGATCATTAAACAAATATTTGTCACCAATTATTCTCGGAAGTATGTATCCAAAGCATGTGTATAGTAAAGGCTTCTATACACTGCCTTCTTTACTTATTCAAATAATAATTTGCCTTAACAGTATATGTCGTCTTTGAAGTACATCTTTAATGTATTGTTAAGAGCTCTAGTACTACTACGATAGCAATCAGGTATAGTGTAAACCACCAGGAACACTCGATCAAAACTGAGTCAGTTGACCGCAGCCTGTAATCAAATGTAAAGCTCCGATAATGACTTGCGCAGCAAGTGGTCTAAATGTTTATTCCTCACAGTCTAAGCAGCATTTATAATAATTTGTTTTTATTATAGTGCGCATATTAAAGTATAAAACGACATGCAAATGCTGTCGTAAGTGTTTGCCTCCAAAGCTGCTATCTTTACTTCTGTAACGTTTAATAATCATGTACAAAAACTTGTAAATAAAACAAAACATTTTTACGAGTTAAAGTTAGGCCCTTACATTTTCAATATACACGATTTATTATTTAGTTCATATTTTTTTTGAAAGCCTTTTAATACTGTGTTTGTCCCCATTGCTTTGTCACCGTTCAAGTTATTTTCAAAACATACTCAGGAGATTAGTGGACATTGAATGATTCAACTTGAAATGTTTCAACATGCTTGCTCAACACTCCAAATCACCATGAATTATTGGCGTCAATCCTGTCTTAATTGGGGATGGGACCATATTCATATATTCTGCTTTGCCTGGTTAATTTCTTTTTAAAACAATTTCATTTTCAAAGAAATATGCCTGGCATAACAGAATAATGAATATGGTCCCCTCCCAATTATCACAGGATTGACGCCCATGCCATGAACTCTAATTTATTTAGACTTGCAATTTTACAAAAACCTTCGCCCGTACGTCTCTTCGTTTGACATATGAAGGGGATATGAGATTTGTCACGTGCCAAGGTGCGTGCTGTGGACGTTGGTATTTGACGATCAATGGAAAAGAATGCTCATCACCAGCACAAATTGACGCTGTGATCTACTCGAGTGGTCTCAAAGATCTCAACCTTCATCGTCCTGGTGTAGTGGATGGTTTGTGTGATGGAATACCTAAAGGACCCCTTACTGTCGGTCTTTCAGTCGGCAAATGTGCCGGATTTCCCGGAGGAAATGCTTTTACGTGCTTTGGTTCCACATGTCGCATTCTCGTCGAAGAAATTCTTGTTTATTGAGTCATCCGATACCTCTTTCTTTTGTCTTTTGAGAGCTGTTTGCATTTTACTTTGTAAGCCTCATAATTATTCATATATTGGGTAGAGTTAGTTTTCAGTATACATGTCGTTGTTATAGCTGATTGTAACACAACGTTTTATCAATAAAACATTTTTTTCTTTATAATATTTACCAGATATGGTTGAATACATTTTCTTGTATGAGAGATTAGTAAAGTAATGTATCTATAGAGACTTAATTTGAAGTAGCTAGTTTTTGCAATTTATATTTTAATCACACATTTGAATTTACCGAGCATTTTTGGAATAGTATAGTTAAAAACTCAACGTCATTCATGCAAAGTTAAATGATTGAAAACAAGATAAAAGACTTAAGTTATTAGTATTACGAAGAAGCAATCCCTCCATGAAACAATATTTATAGAATTTTCTTTTATTGTTAAAATGTCAAGCTCATGTCACCTCTTCTCTAACGACCTATTTAATTTTTTCAAAAAAGTTCTTGTTATGCATTACTTCACTAATTATTGATGTCTTCCGCTAATTTTTGTCTCCATTCATAACAATTTCATAGAAATTAAACTTATCTAAAATGCAAACATTTCAATAATACACGACTCATGAATGTATTCAATAATACACGACCCTAGCTATATATTGACATAAAGTTATTGATTATGTATTAACTCGCCATAAGAACCATCTAAATGTTCAATTCTTAAGCAATATAATATAAACTGAACGTAAATCCAGAGGACTTTAGGGAGTTTTAAACCTTAATTTAGAAGTTATGCCAGGAAAAATGTTTTAACTCGTCAAGTAAGAAACGTTTGAAAGAAAATTAGTTTTTCGGGAGTTCCCTAAAACGTAAAACATTATTTACTGCATTTGTCTTTCATTACGGCGAATGATATTCATTAACGGATATTGTATTTTTAATAATGCGTTTCCAATTTCAATAGCACTAAATTTCGAAGTAATACCAAATGCAAATACAGATGTCTACACTATTGATTTTATTTTGTACATAAATCGAAAAATTTATATAGGTTTGAAGGTATTGTTTATTTAACAATTTTAACAAGTTTTGCTTAATATTAAACCGTCAATTCCAGTACTGTACGTATTTAGAGACCAGAAATGCTGTATCGTAAGCATGCTAACACGTTCAGTGTGATGAATCTATTTTTTAAGATTTTGAAATGATACTGTCCAATAAAACATTCCGTCTTCAATTTGAAATGCATCATTTCTGTGGAAATTTCAATTTCGTATGTATAAAAAATGCCATGTTTTAAAATGTGGTCAACAGTCACTAAGGTCACTTTTAAACTTATTTCGAAACTCACTTAATAGTAAAAGAAATTGAACACTCAATAGTAAAAGAAATTGAACGTAGTAGTGAAAGAAATTGAAAGAAATTGAACGGATATGTGAATAAGCCAAGAAAATTATTTATGATAGAAATTTCCTTTGGCTTTGACGCTTTGTTACAATTTAGAGAGTGATATGTAAAATATTCGATGATTGATTGTTTTTAAAAGTAAATGACTGATTTAATCATCATTACATCTTCACGCATTGCTAACACAAATTTTTTCCAAGTTGAACATATTTTGCAGAAGTATCTCAGTCAACTAAACTCTTGGTCGATTTCTATTCATTGTAAGAGCGCAATAGAAGCCGAGTAATGATTATTGTGATCGAAAAAACTAAAGAAGCCTAAAAAGCAACGAATTTTTGTCGTGGACCCACGCGTTTATTCAGATAGCTTTTCCTTTTAATTCGACCCCTCGATGGACTCAACACAATGGAACTTGTACTTCTTTTAAAAAACTTATAAGTATTCATTTTTCTCTCTTTATAAATTCCAGAGTATTTCATTTATGTCCTTATTGTATTTGCAAGTATTAATACTTTAATTACATTATTTTGCCTATAGCATTTATTACAGCTGTTTTGTTACTAAACGATTATTGCAGATGATATATATTAATTATTACACAACAAAATTAAAGCTGCTTAAGAGCGATAAGCCGTAAATTGTTTTGTCATACGTTATCGAACATTTGGATGTGTAAACATGTCTTCCTTTTCACAGTTTAATGTTACAGTTTGTCTTTTTGTGCTTTTTCCCGTTTGTCTTTACTTTTGGTTCATCTCATCCAGCTCTGAATGTGTAAGTAAAATTTTCGCGTGACAAAATTTGAAAGAGCTTGATTTCATATTCAGTTTATTAATGTGTGCTTTTTGCCTAAGGTTTTCTCTTTGGAAGATCTCCAGTGTTTCTAAAAATTATTAAGGAAATCATGTTTCATGCAGTATCTTAGTTTAAGAATATTTATTAGTAAATTATATTATAAAGTAGAGTTTTTTGTTAATAGCATAGATACAATGTATTATTTTCTAAGTCGTGATCAAAACCTTGTATTGAATGACGAAAAAATTAAAAAAAGCTTCATGTAGTTTGTACATTGTTATTTCTGTTAGTTCCGATGTTAAAGAATACATTCAAAATCAAGGGGAGATTTTTGACAAAATTTTAACGGACTATGACAAGCAATTTATCCCAGCCATGCCAGGTATGAAAAAAGGCTTTTGCAACGATGTAAATCGAATAAATGTATCGTCTGGCCTTAACTGAATTTGTATTTGTTTTTGTAGGTCGTCCATTGATAGTTGAACTAGAGATCATAATATCCGACATCTTCAATTTAGATGAAAGTAACATGGTAATTTATCATTAAGTTTCACTCTAAACCTCAAACTCTATTCCATCTTCCATGACCCCTACTTCACTCTACACCTCACACTCCATCTCTTCTCCACATCACTCCGACTTCACTCTATATCTCACTCTTCTCTACTTCTCACTTCATCCCCTTTCTCTTCTCCACCACTCACACCATACATCATTTTCCAACACACCATCCATCCCTTCTCATCTTACCCCTCTCCACTCTCTACCTTACCCCTCTCTTCTTCACCCCAGTCTACCTTAACCCCCTTAACCCCTCTCATCTCTCTACCTTATACCCATTCCTTCTCAACCCTCTCCACTTTCCACCTCACCCTCCTCTCCACCTTTCTGGAGACATACCATAAGAAGGAGGTTCAGAAACTGATAGAGAATGAAAATGGATATGGGCCCTTGGACCCAATGTTTTATTGCAAGTAAACCTATCAATCATTTTTGACCCATATAAACAATGGCTTCTCCCTATTAAACTGTTTCATACTTCTTGTAACAGTACACTAATATTCAATTTAGTCAGTTAATTTTAACGGTAATATTGTCGTATTTCAGGAATTGGAACTGTTACTGATCATCAGACAGAAATGGTTCGACCAGCGCTTGCGTTGGAATTCGATGAAATTGCAGCGAATCAAGACTCGTGAGCATTTACTTGATAAAATATGGATTCCTGATATTCGAATGAACCACGTGAAAGATATGAAGACACTCCAACACTTTGGTCGGGTCAACATGAATGTTAATCGTGATGGAAGAGTGTACTATAGTCAATTGTATGCCGTTCTACTACGTTGAACTATAATTCTTGTTACAATTATATTCATAATGTTTTATATTAAATTGAAGGGCTTTGGTGAAAATAAACTGTCCAATGGATCATCGTAAATTCCCTATAGACAGTCAAAGTTGTAATCTGAACTTTTTGTCGTGTAAGTAAGATGAAATAATTTTCAAACTTTAATGAAACGCAAAACTACCCAACGTAGCTTTTGATTGATGAGATACGAGTCTTAAGAGCTAACTATGAAAGAAAACACAATCGATGACTTTTTCATAAACATAACTTTTATTTCCAACATTATCTTACAAGCTAATTATGATAGAGAACATGACCTCTGTTTTTTTTAATAACCAAAAGTTTTATTCCTAACATCATTGCTGATTGCATCCACAAGAACTTGTCATCTTCTTGATCTTAGTTAGACAACAATTATGTAAATGTATTGTGAATTTTGTATAGATGCTTATGCGACCACCTTGCTTCAATTTTCTCTCAAGAAACAAGAAACTGAAGTACGATTCATTGAGCTTCAACAATTTAACTACGTTGGAACAATGATGCACGAAGATAAGGAAGGAGGGAAAGGTATAACATCATCCTACTTTGGCATGGCCAAATGAAGAGACTTTGATTTTTTGATTGTTTTCAGGAATTGCTAAGAATTTGAGGCTTAATAATCCTAAGAAGCGTTTGTTTTCATGCTTATTGTTTTTTTAGGTACAACACCAAGTGTGACCATTGTCGTGCAATTTGAACGTCGTCTTGGTTATTATATTATTCAAATATGCATCCCATCTGTATTTCTTGTCTTGTTGTCCTGGCTTTCATTTTTCATGGATTCTGAGGACATCGCTAATCGTGTAACACTTGAGGTCACCATAATTGTAGCTATTGTCTTCTTGTTAACAAGTAGCAATAGCTCCATGCCTACGTTTTTATCATACATACTTTATAACATTGTGTACTGGACCTACTATCTATAAAAAATGAAGCTAATTAGCAAAATACCTATTTCAACAGGTTAAGCCAAATATAAATATAATCAATACTTATTCATCATACAACTCACTCCCCTGAACATTTACACTTTCATTGAACCCTATATTTATATCAATCATTAAGTTGGGTAGACTTATGATATGGAAGCCATTGATTTAGCTGCAGTCATGGTGTACTGACGAGCCTCGTTTGTGCCTGCCTCTGCCTGAAATTCAGAAGTTTGTGTGACTCTATTCCTTACAAAATATTGTAGGTGCATTGCAGATTTGTATTAAGATAAATTTCCCTTATCAGTTGAGCTCAAGTTATTTGTTGTTTGTTCATACAATGGCACATAATGTGCACCTAGACCTTTGGCATTTTCTTGAAATGTCGTCGCCAGAATAGAGTTTGTCATTTGGTACTTAAATGGTTCTTCGTCTAAATTGATTTCCACTTTACATACTGCGACACATAGATTCCATAGCAGAGGTGTTGATCTGTAAACACTGAAAGTTACCAGTTTTATTACTTACCAGTTGATCTGGTTGCCGCTTGACAGATTGAATGACCTTTCTTCAAAAGTATCTTAATTTCTGGAATTGTTGGTGCTTTCATGCACTAAACAGTGAAGACTGGCTCTAGTAAGAATTATTTGGAAAGGTGTTCCGCCTTCAGTAATAATAGTATGAATGTGCAATGTAGGTTTCATCTGTTCCCGCATCTTGCTAATTTAATTATATGCTATTAAAGCTGCATCAAGGCCTATGATTGGTGGATTAATAATGCATAATGCCATAGTTCTCCAAATGCATGAACTTGATGGACTTTATATGTAAATCTACATTGTATGAATGTGGGTGTACCATCATGATGAAATCAACTTCTTCAAAACAATTATTTTTGTTCATTCTTATTTTTCCTCCACCATCTTCCTCAGCTGGTATTCTATTTTCGTCCCAAACTTGATGATGACTCTAGTAAAATCATTCAAGTTCGCTATTTGATGCTCAACTGCAAATACCTAAAGCAACAGCTATACCAGCTGACGCCTTCAGCTATAATGTTTTGTAAACAAGCATGGCCAATTGTTAGCAGCCAATTGTGCACCATCTTCACAGATAATGCCAGCTATTATTCTATATCACCATCATTTTATTCATTGATTTTTTGCAAATAAGCAGTCATGTGTAGTGACATCAAAGTTATAGTCCTACAAAGTTTCAACCAGTAAATTTTGCTCAAGATTTCTTCCTATTTCAGTTCAGGATGATCCCAAATTTTTACAATGTGTCGGTGAAGTTTTTATGAAAGATTATCTATTCAAGAATCTCTTCTTTTTACTAGATCTTGACGCTTTAAATCAGTCATAGCCAGGGAAGTCGCAAAGACCTTCGATTTTGGGGGCGGGGGTGAAGCAAATATTTAACTGAAGTTTTTTCAAATTTACCAGAAATTTTACTGTTTTCCTGATATGCATTTCACCGAATTTGGGAAACAATTGATGACTTCAATATTTTCAGTTTTAAAAAATAAACGATTTGTTTTAAAATATTTTATTCCATCATAATTTTTAGTTTATATAATCAAGAAATTTGCAGCTCTATATGCCACTCAACAATTTAACAAGTGAAATTTCTGTCCTAAAAATTGTAATAATGATTACGGTCTTCACAACCATAGGCGTACGTAAGCTTTAAGTTTTGAAAGAGTAGTGATTTACTTGCCCGAATTTCAAACCGATCTAACAGCCATTGTAGTAATTTTTAATCCTATGCAGATTTTGTATGATCATTTGGTCGTGTAAACTACTATCCACCGATTTGTAAGTGAAATTAAAGGACATATTGCCATACCAACTTCCTACTTTACAAAAACATTTTGTAAATTTATACGTCTATACGCCATATTTAGTTTTATGAAGAAATATAAAAACTTTATGCTCAATTTTCCCTATTTTCTCGACTATTTTGCCCAGGTTTTGCAAAGTTTTTAATATTTAAGAGACAGTTGTATTCACTTACTCCCCATTTCGTACGTCTAATGTGCTAACAGATGGTCTATTTTTTCATGTACACCATGTTGATCACTTTTATAGATGTAAATTATTATTTCCCAAACCAGCTATGCTTTACTGATTTCCTATAAGCAGGAACAGATAATTTTAAAGCAACAAGTTTGCGCGTGATCAAATAAGCCAAGTAAGTCAGTTCCCCTGTGTCGGACCTTAGCTAGCCCCTAGATGTCGGAAAATTAACGGGGCTAGCCGTGCATTCACTGAAAATAAAAGCATGACGTCTAGCAGTCATAGATACTCCCATAAAAATACATTCTGGAAAGAAATATTCACTTTTATCACTAAAGATAACCTAGGCGTAATCCTCGAAACATAGAAATAATTGAATGTTTTGTTTACTTTGTGTCTACTTTCTACAAAGTATTAATTGTTTATGTATTTTATACTGAGCAAGCCTAGAGCATAGTATAACATATCACAGTTAGCGTTGTACTCTAACTATTGTTTCTTTGCGTATTTTATTATTAAAGGTAAATTTTGCATGATCTTTAAATAGCATCAAAAAATTTGCTTTGTCATACCTGTGACATGCCAGCAAAATGCCATCATTCATGTGAATGACAACAAACGCGTGCGCAGCAGCTTAAAGTTACGTATAATAATACGTATTAATTTTTTTTTGACCTTTGGAATCGCTGATCACTCTACAAACTTACATCGTAAGATAATCTGATTTGGAGGAAAGCAAGGAAAAGTCGTACTGGTTATTGTACCGCACATTTTTCTAATATCAAATTATCTAAGTTGATGATAAATATTATGTTTATTTCAATATTGCAATAGTTTAGCACCTGATTTTAACCTGATTTTTACATTATTTTACCTGTTTTTAGTTTCAATTTGCAATAGGGGTGTTACACCGACTACACCCACCAGTAGCGACGTTTGACCTGCTTAAAGCCTCAAGCAAGCATTCATTGCAATTCGAATAACGTCACCCTGCAAGTGGCTTATTCATTCGTATTTATTTTCCCATTCATGTCGTTGATTTCACCTGAAGGAATGTAATTTCAACTATCAGTGGTAAATAGCCATTTGAATCTTCAGGTATGATTGAAAAGATTCTACGTATTGAAGAACATGTTTTCAGTGCTGCAAAAAAGTTATGTAACTTTTAAGTTAATGATCTGGATTTTGAGGTAGATTGACTTGATATGGAGCATAAGGTATTTCATTGACATCAGAGGGTAGGACCCAATATGCCTTTTTTCTGTTACTGTAAATATATCACGTCACTTTGCACCATCTTCCATAGCCCAAAGAAGAGAGGCACATGTGTGCAGCTTTCACAGACGTTCAATGCAATCACAATGGATGTGACAACTGGTGTCAGTTGTTTATCGGATTTTCTTTGCGAATGATTAACTTAAACAATACGATATCAAGTTTTACCATTCCTGTGAAAGATTTAAGTTATTCTAAGCGATTTTACGGCCTTACTTTGGAAATCAAGAGTTTTTGCGTTCCAACTTGTTTGAAAAGCACCTCTCTAACCATCCATTTGCAAAATTTTCGTAGCGTTTTAAGCTTTTGTAATCCGTCAAGTTTCTTGAGTCATACTGCTTTACTTGAACAGCAAATACATTCCAACATGAATGTAGCTATGTTATACTGGGCCATAAGTCTACACCATAAATAAATACTACTCCTTGTATTTATTTTTATCGATGGATCGCAACCCAAGATGAATCCCGACTTTTGTAAATACCAATCTTTTAATTAGTTCACGATTTAAACTTTCCAGGCAAAAAAGGTTTGTTTACCATTTTCCTCCGATGAAGAAACGACACGTGCCTTTTGAGAGTTTGTGCGGATAGCATTTGCTCGTCCTCTACACTCGTCCTCAACAACAGTTGTTACATTTTGAAAATGAGTTTCGATTTTACTTAAATAACCAGAAAATTCTGTAGTTACGTTCAATATTGGGAATAAAATCTGGTAAATTTCTTATTGATTATACCTAAATAATGTTATAAATTTGGTTATAGCTGTATAGTTATTCTAATCATTCAAAAGAACATATAGAGTGAAATTATCGACAAAACTACCAGTGATGATTTCGTGCTTTCCAATACGTGAAATTGCTCTCTTATTTAGTCTCCAACCAATACGTCGGCCATAGCTTAATAACAGCGAGTATAAGAGACATATAAAACTGCTTGGATTAAAAACAAGGAAAACTGCATGCGTATTGGTCTTGCATGAATCATATAGGTTCACCGTGATTATCTACTTTTAAACAGAAAGCTCTTATTTCATCCTCAGTGACCTCACTTTATTTCACTTTTACTTCACTTTATTCAACATTTATCTGATTATACATTTTGTTTTAATATCACTATATTTGATTTTCATCTGTTAAAACTTTACTTTTATCTCCCTTTGTCTATGTTTACTTTATGTTTATAACTTTCATACATGTATGTGTTATTAACAGAAAATGAATATAATTTCACTAGGTCTTAAAAGCGTCCCTTTGCCGACCTAAACGGTAAATGACGTTTTCATTTTTTTATTTATATAATAAACTAGTTCTCCTTGCAAAATGGTCAATGAGGCTTTGTTCAGAGACTGAAATTGAAATGTTTTTCAGTAAGTTTACCTCCGGTCTGGACAAAAGTTAAAATTTACTTTCGCTATGATAGCTAACTATACTATGTGAATACATTTTTTCTTTCTCCATAACAACTACACGGCTTTTGAATCAATTCAAATAATGAAACAGTATACTTTTAGTTTAAACAAAAACTTTTAGACCACGGTCAGGGTATCGTAAAAAGCGGCCCTCAATTTGCTGCAGCCAATCAAATTGTTGGAACTAAAATATCAAAGGTATGTATTCAATAAAAAATAATTATATTGTTTCATATCACTATGTTTACCTTTCCCATCAGACAGTATATATTACTTTCATGTTCCAAAACTTTCATATCTGTATGTTTTACTTTCCTATCGCATTGTTTTACTTTCATCTATGACTGTTTTCTTAATAACAATTACGAGTTTCTTTTGATGTCTCTCTGTTCCGTTTTTGTTTTAATCTTTTAATGATTAAAGCAGTCACATAACAAAAATGTTTTGTTTGTTTGCTAATCCACTCAAGTTTGTCGCAAGAGCATGCTTGAAATACTTAACGAATATATTTAATCGTTTTGTTTTATTTTCAAATTAGCAGTTTAAAATAATTAGAATAGGTATAATACAAATAGTGGTTCCAGGGCTAAAATTAGAGTGAACTAAATTTATTTGAATCGTGTACTGGATTAGATTACAATAGAAAACGTGAATGAGCCATATTAGTAAAATAGTAAAGCTTCGCCAATTAATGTTTATATTTAAAAGTGAAATGTTGGAGTGAAACTGTCTAAAGGTTTTTGTGATAACAATGCACAGGAAATTCAATTAGTAATAAGGATATAATTTTTGGGTAAATGATTTTCTTTTGTGTAATTGGGGAATACCTTTTTACTTTCTTTTATGTGGAAGAGTCAGTTTGTAAGAAAATACATTTAATGTATGAAAAGGAGCTCGCCAAACCAATCGAGCAAATGCAAAAGTAAAATTAACTTCGTAATCCTAGTTCAAACTAGCTCTTGTATAATGGCAATTTCACTCGCTTCACTATAGAAGTGAACAATGCCATAGCTTTATCAAATAATATACTGAAGATAATAAGGCTTAAAACTGTTTCCTGAAAGTTTTTGTTATTAATAACACACTCTCTGCATGCTTTGTAAAAACTTCTTTTATTAGAATTGTAATTTTCTTTACAGTTTGGATTCGTGCATAGATTATATAGATTTTCAAATCGGAAAGTGATTCAAATGACACTTACTGATGTATTAAGTCTGGTGAAATTGTTTAAATAAAATTGAAGATTAACTAATAACTTTCTAAGAATCCTCAAAGAACCCTCGTATATACTACTATAGCTACCTATATGCATAAAATACGCATTTTCAACACACGCTGTGCAAATGTATGTAAGTACTGTATACGCAGAAACGAAAGTGATCTATACTAAACAAAGGTTAGTAGAACAATATATAACAACAATAGTAGTTATCAAATTTTAAATATATTTTATCCTTTTACAATGTTTTAAGATCCTTTGATGGTTTACATGCGATCACGTTTGTTGAACTTTTTGGGTTGATTTAAATCAAGTGCGCGCTCAAGGCTGCACGCCCTTATCTTAAATCAATGTCATAATTTTTAAAACAACTAACATCGTTTATTTAATAGTCTTTCCTTGTCTGCCATCATGATAAAAAATTTTTCTGTATTACAGAGGCAACATGTCCTAGAAAAAGCTGCAGATGCAGGCACTTTCTTTAAGATTGACCATTTAATTTTAAAATAGTTTCCCTTTTTCTTCTGATTCCATGCAAACTTAGACAACTCTGTGTCGTCTTTATATCGTATGTTGTTCAGAGATTTCATGTGGTTGTTGTATCTGGTCTTGAATGGACCTGCCGTCATTCCTATGTACTCTTTGTATTCTACTTCATTATTTGTTGTAATTGTAGCACGATATACTACATTTTCTGTCAAACATTGTCCGTCCAAAGGGCACCGAGATTTAACTCGACAGTTGCATAAATTGGTGCAATGAGTAGATTTTTTTATTCCAAGAATCCTTTGCCTGTGGTTGAAGATGACTCTTCTGAAGTTGTTCATACATAAGGAACCAACTTTAATTGTGCTTTGATTAATAATCTTGTGTATAATGGAAAACATTGGCAATATTAATTAATAAGTCTCGAACAGTTACGAGCAACGTGGTTTTTGTCTAAGTATCAAACTTGACTACGAGGTACGATTGCACCCTACGAAATTTGACGGAGAGGGACCTGGGTTCTACAACCAAATTGACGCTCTCATAATCAAGTCAGTTGTTGTTATGACAATAACTACGAGCAGCATTACATAGCACATATTTAAATAATGTATGCGTGTCTTAATCCGTAGACAAAGCATACATATATATAAAAATGTGCCCCCCGACAATTAACAAGTTTATTGCGGCACAATCTATACAGAAATTACACCAGATAGAAGAGCAGACGTCTTGTCTAACTTGTCCTCCATAAAGCATTGACAAAATGCCAAAATAAAATGAATGCATGTACAGTTTTACCAAATGGAAATGGATTTTTTCAGCCATCACCATGCACTCATATACATGAATAACATAATAAAATTGAATTGTCCAATAACAAAACGATTTTAATAGAAAGTCACATAATCAATGAGATGTACGTAAGAGATTTCTACTTTGCCTGAGGGACGTTTATACTAAATCTTCCTCTCATCAACAATAAAATTTCCAGGCTTAGTTTCAACATTTTATTCTGGTTGCCAGTAGAAATTGCGTCAGCTTGCTTCTTTTCCATACCTGAATCATTCAACCACTCTACTTTTTTGTAACCACTCTTGCAATTTTTTTTGTAACTATAATAAATAAATTGTTATTTAAATTTCATTTGACTGTTTCATGCAAGATCTGGCGCAGTTCAACGTTTACAAAAAGCACTTTCATATTAACATGTCAACAAGCATTTTAACTGATTTGCGCAAACTTCTCTATCATTACTTAATCGTATAGAAGTGCCAATTAATACACATGCTGGTAACACATCCCTTCAATACAAAATCTCTCAGTTAATGCTAACTTTAATAACTGGCGATACAAATAGACTTTGAAATATGAAATAAAAGCGTCATTTTACAGAGAAATGATTTTTGTCCGGTCAGTCCGAAAGACTGAATTCATAGACTGACGGTAATATTTGAAAGCATGGACACCCAAAGTTTCATTTTGATGTCTATAGAGTAGTTTTCGTGCAATTGCAAAATTACATAAAGACTCAAGGAGGTCTTGTCTATTTTCTAACTCGTCTTGGTAACCCTCATGGTAATACCACAGAATAGATATCTCAACAGAAGGTCCACTGGTGTTGGAACCATGGATGCTAGTGTCCCCTACTTTTCTGAAGCAAATTCTAAGGAGACACGCCTTTCAGCACGATACTTCGATACTTACAATAGAAAATATAGATTTTTTTACAAATCTATCATTTTGCATTGCAAAACTTGGAACCTTATCGTCTTCACAAGATGATAACATTTTGTTAAAAAATTTGGCAAACTTTTCTTTAAACGTGAATTATTAGTAAAATAGCATCTCGTGCAATATATTGATTCTATATTGATTTTGTGAAAGTATATTGCTGGGTCACGCATGCGTAGTGGAAAAATACGCGATGATTTTAGTTAGTGGGCCTTCTTTTAGATGTCGATTCTGTAGTAATACAACAGTATAATACTTAAGTTCACATAACGAAAGGAGACAGCAGCGAAGTGAAGTTGAAGTATGAAACAAAGACGATAAGCGAACATGGAATATTAGTATTAACGTAAGCACAAGCATATAAGCAAGACTAGGCACAAACCGAATGATGAACAAAAGTGAATTTCGTTTTTTTGCCTTTTTAAGTCTCGCAAGGATGAAAAACGTACGCCTGGTTCACACAAGTGAAATAAGGATAAGTATACAAGTGTAGACAAAAGATAAAACAAAGATAATTAACGAAGCATGTGACATAAGCATCGACATAAGTGCAAGCACAAGAAAATAAGAGGTACGCAATTGCGTACATGCTTCTGCGTGATGTGAACTTTTCAAACTATTATTAAATGTCGCATAAATATTGAATGAGGTTCGATAGGATAACGATAAAAACTAACGTCTGTGTTTATCTTATCCATCGACGAATGTTATTGTTAAACTCGAACGGAATCATCAACATGTGCTATGTGGATTATGGATGGAATGCACCCGACTGCAAAACGTATAATTTTACATTGATCGAAAGTCAATGAGAAAGTGGCCGAAATGTTTCCGATGCTTAGCCGATAAAACTGACTGATGTCACTTTTAGTGAAACGCAAATACATTTTTACGAGTAACTGCAATGCGTTGCTCGTTAGGTTGCTACGCAACGCAGACGCAAAAACTCAAGCATAAGCTAAGAGAGAAACAAAAGAAAAACAAAAAGAAGATTTAAAGAAAATCTCAATGTCATTGTCTTTATAAACATCTAGAGCAATAGTAAACAAAGTCTTGACATTAGTGCTTATTTTACTCGTATGAATCAGGCTTTAAAAAATGAGTATCAGGGTCATGCTTTGCGCGCTTAATGTTTATGTTTTCATACGGGAATTTCCGTTCACTTAAGCAATCCGATGCGTATTCAGTACAGGTTTTGTTTTGCTTATTAACTTATGTGATCAAATTTATTTATAGGAAGCATTTAGGGTTGATAGATTGACTGCTGCTACGGTATTCACGCCGTATTTATATGTTGCACTTATGTGCTTATATCAAACATTTTACAGGGGCCATTTTCTGAGTCCCTTAAAATGGCCAAGCAAGCGCACAAAGCATGACCCTGAACTCATTCTTTAAGGTTTCTTGATCATGTTTATTTTACTAGTGAAAACCAGGCATTAATGACCCCTCTACAGACCATTAAGCATAACATATTAATTACATTACAAATACCTACTATGATTAAAACGGTTTAACTTCCTTCATTTAACTACAACGTAAACCTTACCACGACATCTTCATAACCGTAACTCATAAGTTAGATATTGCCGCCACGAATCTATGCTCCAACATCAAGATCTTCCGAAAGATCTATCAATATCACTATCCACTTTCTTTGGGATTGACACAGAACGTCTCTTCAATCAAATTGAATCTCATGCAATAATTTCAACTACAGTTGATCTCTTCAAAATACACCGAGGCTATATCATTTGTCCTAACGTCGCTACCAAGAGCTTTCCAAAACTTTTCATCAACACGGCAAAAATCTCAACTTCTACAGCTCGACATCGTCTCTCGACAAATATCAATCAGAAAACAGTATGCAAGCACAGTATAGAGAATATACTGTATGGCCACTTCCCTGTGCAACTGGCTGCTATATATTTAATAAGATTACTGGCTGTCGTAAGCCATTTCATCATTCTAATTGGTCAGAAATTGCAATTGACTGGCTGCCACTATGGTAATCACATGCGCAACAAGATATGCGTGGCACAAAAAAATGCAATGGTGTAGCTCTACTGTATGTTCTCTATACTGTGATGCAGGCCAGTTGCTCAAAAATATTTTACCACTACCACCTCATGATCAGTGTATATGATTGGTTCAGAGTGCAATAAAAAACAACGTACTACAAAAATGTAGATTTAAAGTTTGAAAGTTTGTTTCATCAATCCAATTTGAAAACACATTGCTGTAGGTGGAGTGCAATCATTCCCTTGCGAATGAGAGAACAGTGGAATGTTTGCCATGTTGGATGGCATTTGCATTAGATTATAAATAAGAAAAATGCTTTGTTAAAATCACCAGCATGGCGGCCATGACGCACTTGCCCACCACAGGCTTGAATTGGGGTGAATCATGGAGTGAATATTGGGGTGAATCCAGATTTTATCGGTCAATGAGGGCAGAAAGTAAAATTACCAACAACGTGATCAGCTCTTTAGACCGCCAGTGTACAGTTCTTAATTTAGTCATTAAGACTGAACACATAGATGGTTGTTCAAGATTTAGCTAATGTAACTATAAATGTTTTAGATCGTTCTTGTATTTTATAAGTGATGAATTTGTCAGTAGAGCTGGTAGAAAACTGCTCACGTTTTATAAAGATATTAATCGCACATCAAATTAAGGGGATAAACTCTTAAGTATTCACACAGCACCTTTTTTCCGACGGTGGAGCTTCTTTCCAGTATGCCGGTGATGGAATATCTATATCAGTCTGGTCATCCAGGAAAGTACTACGACAATGATGGTTAAATTCATGTTGCTCACATAGTGTCAAGTTGGCACAGCACTAAAAACAACATCACTTTTACAATGCATTTATAGTAGATACTGTGCGGTCTTTCGTTTTCCTCTCGATCTCTGACCCAGCAATTCTAAATTCTGCAATCTTCTACCTTTTTAAACTCACTATCCTTCGCTGGACGTGACTAAACCACAACAGCCAAGCCCCCTAGCTTTGTGTCAAAAACATCAGACAAATGCTGTACCTCGATATATTCGTTTCTCATTCTGTATGATCGTGTCACTATAAAGCAAACATCAAAATTGACATCCACGTAATCTCCAGGTAAAGCAATTTATATCTTGTTTATATAATATAATTCATACTTTATTACTATTGTGTTCACATAAATATATGTCAATATAAATACGTAATTAATATCTTAGGAAGTTTATATGTGATGATTCTCCATATAAAACAGTGCTCGATGCCCTAGAGCAGAGCGTAAATATATGTAGTGATGTTGAAAAAAATCACTACATATAATTAATATCTTATATACATAATTAAACAATATAGGATATAATCAATATAAAAGTATATGCATATGAGAATATATATCATATATTGCAATTAACATAAAGCTACTTCAGGATTTACGCAAGAGACACTTAATAGCTTTCCTAAAGTTGCTAACCACGAAGCTCGTCAACTTCAACATCGCCCCCGTAAAATACTGCGGTGGACGATCGATAAGGGGGGAGAACACGCTCTCCTTGGTGCTGCAACTGAGAAGAATGATCAGCGGACATACATTGACATCTATAATTATATGGAGAATAACTTGCATTGAAGGAACCATGAAACCACTTCAATCGCCGGGAACGCTCGCGTGCTTTGTACGCATCAAGTTCTACTGTAAGAAGTCTAACAACTTCCTCAGAATCCTCAAGCTTTTGTTTGTACATTTCCTTTTCATCTTTTAATTTTTCCCTGTCTTTACGCTCACAATCAAAATCCTCTTTATAAACGAGTATTTATGACTTTAACATTTTATAATTTTCTTCTTCGTTTTCATCGCGACTATGTTGAACACATTGTTGCGCGTATAAAGCCGAGGCTAATCGTCCTAATTCCTTTTCTAAAGGACTTTGTCGCTCTTTAAGTTCAATTACTCGTCCTTTTACTCTTGTCAACTCCTCAGCAAGTAAATCTCTCTCTTTATTAAGCATTCTAAAGCGCATTTCTAATTTTTCGTAGTCTTTTTTCCATCCATGATTGATTTCCAGTAATATGTTGTATTTTTGTTTACGTTTGTCCTTCCCTTCAGCCAGTCGCAAACTCTCGTCAGCGAGCCGCGATGTTTGATTACGCGATTCATTTTTAAGTTTATCATTTTCTTGTCGTAAATTTCTCATCATTTTGCCAAATGTTCGT
Organism: Xenia sp. Carnegie-2017; assembly: GCF_021976095.1. NCBI lineage: Eukaryota > Metazoa > Cnidaria > Anthozoa > Malacalcyonacea > Xeniidae > Xenia > Xenia sp. Carnegie-2017. The sequence goes on from NW_025813483.1 coordinate 7,266,116, forward strand.
TGTCATTTAAACACTGCTTGTATTTCAGTTCAAGGTCTTTGTAACTGCACTTTTCATTTTTGATTTCATTATCCATTATCGGCACAAACTAATTTCAAGTCTTAGTAAATATTTTCTCTTCTCGACGATTATATCCGATCAATCTACGATCGTGCATCATATTATGTCTCGCCCTTTCGTCTTTGTTCTTTATGCTGTGCAAATGACGTAATTTTAGTATATTGTCATTGGAATTCACCCACGCGAATTTAAACTATTTATCAAAACAAACATTGTAGATGATGTCGAAAGTGAAAAGAAGTCTTGACGATAAATTATCATTAAATAAATTTTTTTGACTATCCTGACAACCAAGCTTCACCATTCATTACCCCCTAAAATCATCACGCAATCAAAAGTAACAAGCAAACAGGCTAAATAAATCTTACATGCATTCCAGTTATATGACGCGTGTTCATTGACAATTTCATACAATTGCTTAATATTTCACAATTTAAGTAAATATTGATGCGATAACTGGCATGAGCAGCTGTCACAAGAAGCGCAAGTCAACGGACATGAATTCGCAATCGAGATTGTAATTGCTAATTGAATATCTATCAAACATAGGTACAAGTGAAAATATGAAATAATATACAGCCAGTGAGACAATTATAGTTGTACGCATGCTTCATGTGCCGTTCTTTTCAATAGGAAACTTATGTTTGGCTTTGTCCCTTTGACACGTACGGCAGTTGCTTCATACGTCGTACTTCAATTTTCCATTTTTAAATTAATTACTTTCAGTAATCTTTTGGGGGTTGAAAGAAGGGCCTATAGTTATGCGTAAGATCAATATAATTGCTGAAGAAAATCAGCTTATAAGCTGACAGATCTCTACCATCGATTTTAGAGTAAGTAAGCAGCAGCATAATGCCTGTCAATCAATGAAAAATAATAGTACCAACACAAATGCTAACACTGTGTATCTATGTATGTAATTAGGTGCTGCCTTTCTTGTTGCTGGGGGCAATGTATTTGCCGGGAAAAATGAAAACCAGTAATATTGCATTGGGTCCAGCTGAATCAATCTACATTCTTAAAATATTCTTGTATATATATACATTTTGTATAAACATGTCACTATTGCACATTATGTTGATTGATTATTGATAGACATAGTTTTAAATCGTGTCAGTTAAAATATCTACAGGCCTACAGTCAATTGCCCTAGTGAAGATCATTAAACACTGTCCTCGAAATCATGACAAATCATTGACACATTAGGATATACATGCCAACACTCATGATTTATTTTATCTTAGTACACAGTTCATTGTTATATAATAATTAATAAAAATTTAGTTTTCTTTTGGCTTTGGTACATTTGTTGTATTCCCCAACATCAACTAATGTATAATACATGGACATTGCGTGTTGTACTTATATATTGTCCAGATACAATTATGGTGCTAACAGAATTATATTAAGTGGGCTAAAACTGTTGCTTTACTTTTATTCCGGTCATTTTTAAGTTGATTACGCGATTCATTTTTAAGTTTATCATTTTCTTGTCGTAAATTTCTCATCATTTTTGCCAAATGTTCGTTGTCATTTAAACACTGCTTTACTTTTATTCCGGTCATTTTTAAGTTTGATTACGCGATTCATTTTTAAGTTTATCATTTTCTTGTCGTAAATTTCTCATCATTTTTGCCAAATATATGGTCCAGATACAATTATGAGGCTAACAGAATTATATTAAGTGGGCTAAAACTGTTGCTTTACTTTTATTCCGGTCATTTATTTAAACATATAGACTGTCAAGAATTAAAATTGGGCAAGAATATATCAAGCAATAAGCAAGAATATAACAAACAGAAACAAGAGTACACCAAACAACAGGAAGAATATATCAAAGAAGCAGGAAGAATACATAAAACAATGGATACAATACAATCCATACAATGTGTAACCGTACATCCTCCCGGCAGCTCGTGGCCATTTTTTTAGTTTTTATTACAATTGACGTCATACCCGTGTATCTATAACTGTGTAGACAACAGTTATATGTTATCTATTTGTTAAATAGTCAACAAAGTCTTAAAAGGCATGTCAATCCTTGCGAAGAAAATTTGCCCACTTCTTTCGCCTTATGTCTGTCTCCTTTTTGTAAAATAAATTGATAATTATTCCTTCAGTGTGTTGATAATGGAACAATTCACAAAGATTTGACTGCTGGAGCATTGTGTCTTTTAACGCGAAGTCATGTATTTTTATTAACTCTTAACGCCATGTTGAGAGTGTGTACTCGTTATGACGTCAATAAAAACCATTAAAAACGGGCATGAAAATTTCATTTCATAAGCACTTACTAATAATGAAAACAAACAAATGTTTTAACAACGAGGAATAAAATTTACCATACCTGGCTTTTGCTACCGCATTACAAATGGAACATCCGACAGCCTGATTCGGATTGTACGTTCATAAATGCAAACCCTTTTTCTCACTAATAGACGTCAAAACACTAATTTTAGAAACACTTTTGACTTAGAAGGCTGGAGTTGGGTGGGGCAAGTTGGCTTGTGGATTAACAGTAAACCACAAGCTCACGTAAGCTCATACACTGGCAGCGATATGAGTCAAATTTTATATGGGTTGAACATACTGTTTTTTGTGAGTGGAAAATAAAGAGTATCTATACCTTACAAAAAACCTATATCAATAACCAGACGAATGTAGCTATATGATTATTCCACTTAATGCTTACGTAGAGGAAAAAGCGTAGAAATGCGTGACTAAGCTTGTTAGTTTGGTCACGTATTTCATCATAGGAAATCAGGAATTGCCATTTCGCAAACGTATATTTTTTTACATACCATCCATATTTAGTGAGCATTTCTTAATGTTTTACTGGAAACGTGATGGCGTTTATACGAAGTGGCGGAGCCAGCCCTAGAGAGTCTTAGTTCTGCTGTGCAAACAATATTAAAAAGTGAAGTCTAAAGTCTTGATGATTCTTAGTTTCGATTCTTAATGAACGCCATAAACGAAAATAATAAAATCTACCTAAGTAGAAATTTTGAAAACCTCACTATAAAAGGTGAATTCATTTTCTTTACTCGAATATTAAGTCACTAAGAATGAAAGAATAATATTATTTTACCATATATGGAATTAGAAACTCTTACCGAATTAGGGTCCTAACGTGCAAATATGTAAATTTGGATACGCAATTTGTGTTATTAATTTGCGAAACATTAAAAAAACATAGATTATCAAATGCAAATATGCCAATTCTCAGAGAACATGCGTTGAAACCGTAAAAACAATCAAGCCTCTTTCAGTTGTCTGACAAGTACACAACACAAGCGAATCTATAAATTTTACTTTATATTGTTGACAGCGCGTTTGCTCGTGCATTTAATAGCTATCTTGCATGAGTCGAGCAATTGATGCTACTGTATAGAATACATAGGTGAGATCGGTCTGTCCATAGGTATTATTTCGAAATTAGTGGATCAGATTATGATTTCAAGAACGCGTACCAGAGTCATGGGGAGGGGGAATTAAAAAATATCATGTTCATGAAAAAGCATCAAATGTGTGAATATGTATTGAAGAGCGTTTAAGAATCGATGTTATATTGATTTTCCCGAGAAAGATTGTGAGAAATATTGCATCTATGTTCTGTTGACGATTAGTGAGCTTCATTCTGATGTCATCACCTAATATGGGAGCGCAAAGACACAAGGAAACAGCATAAAATGACTCCATTCGATAAAAAACGGTTTTATTTATGATTTAAATAAATACATATACATAAATAGTGAGTTTTTTAAATAAGTTTATTTTATATAGATACAATTTATAATTATATATACTGTAAATATTATTTTATAAATGAAATCCGTAAAAGTCGTAAATATATATACATTTAGTTGCCTATTGATTAAATATACGTCAATGCGATAATTTGTGTAGTTCAAATTCATGAAATTATACTTTACGCATAGTTCAACTTCAGATGCAGTAGCATATCTAAGCATCACACTTTCTATGCTAGCAACTCGTCCACTTCCACATCACCCCCGTAAAACATAGCAGTAGAAGGCCTTCGAGGATAAATTCCCCTTCTTTGCTGCTCGAGTCGCCAATGCTGATCAACTGGCCTATATGAATACGTATACAGATTTGGCTGAGAACTAGTTGTACGCTCACTAAGGAAGCCATTTTCAGACCAACCACCCGGGCGAGCAATCTCATGTCCTTTGCAAGCATCAAGTTCTGCTGTAAGATGTCTAATAATTTCCTCAGAGTCCTCAAGCTTTTGTTTGTACATTTCCTTTTCATCGTGTAATTTTTCTCTGTCTTTACGCTCGCGGTCAAAGTCTTCTTTATAAGCGAGTATTTGCGACTTTAACATTTCATATTTTTCTTCCTCATCGTCTTTGCCGCAATTAATATGTACACTTTGCTGCGCGTACAGAGTCGAAGCTAATCGTCCTAATTCGTCTTCTAAAGGACTTTGTCTCTGTTCAAGTTCGGTAATTCGTGCTTTTACACTTTTTATCTCTCCTACAAGTAAATCTCTCTCTTTTTTAACCATTTTAAACCGCATTTCCAATTGTTCGTAATCGTTTTTCCAGCCATGATTAATTTCGAGTAAAACATTGTATTTTTGTTTACGTTTGTCCTCCCCTCCGGCCGTATGCGAACTCTTGTCGAAAAGGCGCGAAGTTTGATTTCGGAATTCATAGTTCAAATTATCATTTTCTTGTCGTAAATTTCGGATTATTTTAGCTAAACGTTCGTTGTCTTTGACGCAAAGCTCATACTTCTCTTTAAGTTCTTTGCAACTGCACTTGTCTTTTTTGGTTTCGCTATTCATTTGAGCTACAATCTATTTCAAGTTTTGGTGGTGTTTTTCTTTACGATTGTTTCCGATGTCGATTCCTCACCGAACTTCTTCGATATGATGCTTCGCCAACACTCGTCGTAAATTATATCCGATTGGTGTTTATTACGACGTAGTTAGTGTCGTCATAGTCATACGCAATACCACAGGTAGCAATAAACACGCCCACTCTAGCACATTCCAGAATTACGTTTCGCAAGAAGAACATAATAAATTACAAAATGTAATCGAATTCTATGCAATGCATGGAACATTGCATGGATAATTTGCGAACAGAACATCATACTTTAATATGTTACCCATCTGTCAACATGAAAGTACGTTATAATAAAGTAATTTGGTGAAATGGCAGGTTAGTCTAATCGATGACAATATTTCGAACGACAAATAGTATTTTTCTTGTTGACAAATATACTTGGGTAAGTAATAAAACGATTTCCTTCTTCTTGCTCAGAAAATGTAATTGCTTGAAGCACAAAACGATTATAAGTTGAAACGTGCTGGATAAACATTGCCTTGCGTAATATAGAATTGTGACGCACGAGCGCTCGCCCATCATTACTGGATACTTCTCAAAATTGCGACACAACATTAATAGTGCTGACGTGTAATGTGCAAGCAACAAAATTCGATATTAGTCAATGTAATTAATGAGATTCGGCTTGGAGGCTACGGGCCATAAAATGAGCTTGATGCATACATTGCAATTTTTAAGTAGCAGCGTATATATTTATTAGCTCGATCCAACGGTGCATGAGATATGATACGTCACGTCTAAGCAGACGCAACGATTAATTTGATTGCCTTGATATATCGATACCCAAATAAAAACAAAACAAGTACCGGCTGCATTTTGTGAGAATGTTTACTTTCTTATGTAAATTATCACATAAATCATAAATGGTCCATATTATTATATCATGCAAATTTCTGCAAAATAACATCCAAAGAAAAGAAGATTACAAGAAACGTCTCAAAAACAACATGAAAACGTCACAAATTTAGTTGGAAGGAAACAGGTCTTACGCAACGACAAGATTGAACATCCAAGTGATACGGAAATGTTTCGCTTCCTCAACAGCTCAGCTAAGAGTCAAAGTGAACTTATCGTACACTATTTCGAATGAGGCACAAGCATTGAAGCCATACTGAAAACTACGCCACAAATAACTCGCACGAGACTGCGAGACAAATTGCTTCAAGCCTACCACACATCGTTGCAGAACGTTGCAGCGATAGCTTACACCGTTTGAAAGTGGGAAATCTAGAAGAAGATATCCCTGCTGAGATGCAAATTTGTCGCCACTAAACGTCGCACTTGAAGCCGGGTTCTCAAATAGTCGCGTGAGTTTAGCAGTCTTCTCTAGAACACAAGGCGAAGGACAGAGCTCTATCCAGAAGACTGAAAAGAATCAGTCAATACGATTCAATTAAAAACCTACAAAACGACGAGCAATTAAAAACCTACAAAACGACGACCAAATAATCATATTACGAGCTGACAAAGGACGCAAAACAGTTATCATGGACAGATCAGAATACATCGACAAAGCCAAAACCCTCCTACAAGACACCACCACCTACGAACTTCTCCACACAGACCCCAGCAAAACGACCACCAACCGCATCAACCAGAAACTGAAACAACTAAAAGACAAAAAGAAACTAAACGAAAACGACTACAGAAGAATCCGACCCAATGACGCATCCACCGCCAAATTCTACGGACTACCAAAAATCCACAAAGAAAACAACCCACTTCGACCTATCGTATCGCTTCCAGGATCACCTACGTATGAACTTTCAAAATATCTTTATAACATTCTGTATCCATTAGTCAAAAATTCACCTCACACCATCATAAATGCCACCACTTTCCTCGCCAGTATTGAAAACATTAAACTACGACCAGACGAAATCAGGACATCACACATGACATCACTCTTCATGACATCACTCTTCACATCCTACGACATGACATCACTCTTCACATCCATACCACTAGACATAGCCAAAGAAATTACAAACGAACTATTCACAAACGACAAAACTTGGCAAGCTACAACACAACTAGACAAAAATGACATCCTAGACATACTCAACCTTTGCCTCTCCACTGAATTCACCTTCCAAAACACATACTACAGACAAATTTCAGACACACCAATGGGATCACCGCTATCCACCTTCCTCGCAGAAGCTGTCATGCAACACTTCGAAACACAACCAGTCACAAACAACACAAACATCAGACTATGGAAAAGATATGTCGACGACATCTTCTGTCCCTAAAGAAAAAAAGACCCTGCACACATTTTGCTCTTTGAATAAGTATCAAAAAGAAACGATCAGCCCAAGCAGTACCCATGATTTGGAGCAGAGCTTGTTATTTCTATTTGCTGACAACATGCAGGGAAGATCAAGGAGTAACGATGACTGGAAGATATTATTGACCAGGCAGAGTCTTAAAAAAATGATAGTGCTGTAATCGTAATTAATTTATTGTCTTCCCTATCCAGAGTTATTTAATTTGATCATTGTTAAATTCTCTGGATGGAGACAATGGATTCACTAATGATTCCCTGAATGCTTTGAAGTTAAAGTTCATGAACCAAAGAAAGATGGCAAGAAGGTTGTGTGTGTTCTGATGCTTAATGAAATGTCAATTCACAAACAAGTAAAATGGGAAGGCCATAAAATTTGTGTCTATGTAAACATTTGTACTGAGATTGATGATGACTCGATGCAGATGTGAAGCTTCAAACTGTATAAGCCATTGGGTTTTTTATAATTTATTATTGAAGTAAAAACTGTGTTAATCATTCAAATTGTGCATTTATATTGCAAATATAGGAAAAACAAAACAAAGTGAAAAAGAAGGGTAGAAGAATTAAAACTACAATTGAATTATAAACACCATTGGAAGCTTAAGTGTTTTGATGATTATTTGCATTTTGCCCAATTCATATATCAATACAACAAAATCATAATGTGCTACAACTTTACAAGTATTTGATGCAGTTGCACTTCAGAACATCACAAAAAGGTTAGTTAAAGTAATTTCTATACAATATTGTTTGTTTTCATTTACCAAACCTATGCGGACTTGAGTCTTTTTGAAATTTAATATGAAACTCAATTACAGAAAATCCGTAAATATCCAGAGATTTAATATTTACTTTTTTAAAGAAACAAGTAAAAATACTACAATTGTGGCGAAAAAAGCCATTGCCCATTGCATGAATAGGAACAAAATAGCAATGATAACAAATAAACTAACTTCTCTCTCGTGAACCGTGGAGATGAGCTATGATATACTTTTTTGTATAGACTAAAGAGTTTAATCGATCAAACAAGTTTGACGCTGGTAAAAAAACGACGCATATCTGCATTCATACATGTGAAGCCGACATATAGCTCTTTCGTCGATAGTTATAAATGCGTGTTCGTGGGAGACTAAGCCTTGAAAAAATGTAAGTTCTAGAGTTCTAAGTAATGAGACTAGCCTTGAAAAAATGTAAGTTCTTATACGCGGGGTTTTATTGTTGAAGATTGAATGATAAAACATTTATACAAATAATACAATAAAGAAACGGTTGAATTGCATAACGAATCTCACTTTGCAACCGTAAGTGATTAGGAAGGGCTCGTCCAACTATCCCGGTAAGGCTCAAAATCATCAAAAGTAATCCATCATTCAAAGCCCTGTTCACATCGAGGTGATTATAGTCGTCTCATGCAGGCAATATCTTATCAGCATGGGTCCAAAACAAAGATCACTTTGATCGTACAGAAAATTTTCCGTAAAGTCCATAATACATAATACAGATGATCACATGGAAATTAACTAGACTTAAGTAGGCATAACATGTATCTCCCAAATACAAATATGTAACATCGGATAAGCTATTCTTCCGCTCTACTTAATAAGGTAGACAATAACTTAAAGTTATTAACTTTCCATGTTATCGTTTCATCCTTCGGTTTCGAATCGCTACCTAAAGAACCATATCGTAATTTGGTAGTAAATCGTTTGTTGTAGCAATATTGAACTTGCGCATGTATTAGAAACAATAAAGACTTTATCTCTGACAATTTATACACTTATATCTGTAATTGCTTGACGGGAAATAATTGCAAAACTTTCGATCAAAGACAAAATGTATCGCATTTTGTCCTGATCGTTCGAGACACGACACTAAACACATTTGTTAAACACAAATGCATGGTTCAAAAAGCTGACCTGACATAAATCATGATAAAGTCGTAGAGCTTAAACTAACTATGTGGCATTTTTTAATAAAATCTTAATCAATAGGACGATTTATGATTACTCACGGATCACCGTGGAAACGGCAGAATATTTTAAAACTGATATGATTAATTACAACTGTTAAACAAAACACGTTTCTTTGCTCTTACACACGTTTATAAGTGTTTTTCAATACATTCTTACGGAAATAGGTTCTTATTGATCCATCATGTCGTTGTCGAAGTTTGTAATGACCTGTATGAAAACAAATCTCGACAAAAGTTACTAAGCCCCTATGGTCACTAAAGACTAATAGTATTAGAGACATATAATTGTAGTTAGGTAGTTAGGGATAGCTATTCGATAGTGATACGACTCTAGCTTGTTTAACTACCAATACTCAATGTTGTTTGTTTCAAATGCCCAACTTCTTATGCTAAGTTTCAGTCTTTCACTAACAAAAATCCGCTCCATGTTCAGAGGTGTGCTCGGAAGTTGGAACAAGTCATATCGCTTAAAATCAAATGTACTGAGCGAGCAAGGTAGCATATGATCATCGTGATTATTCAAGACATATGGCGAAACAAAAGCTATATCAAAAAAATATCCATGCAAAATATGTTTCTTCTATTTGTAAACCAAAGATTTCGTATAAAGTCAGTTGCGTATTTTGTCCTCAAATAGATCACCGATCATCAAGCAATATGTTCCTATTAGAACGCTTTAACTGCGTTGGCAACGCACCTAATTTGCGTCAATGCATGTTTTATTGCAATTAATAAATTCCGAACATTTGAAAGCTAAATTATACTGCTACTATAGTATTACATAAGAATAATAAACACATATGGTAACATTATTCTTTTAGTAATATAGGCCGTAACTTGAGGTACAGTTGAAGTGTAAAGCGACAGGGGCGGATCTAGGATTTTCCAAACGTCAGTCCTAAACCGGCGAACGCCGGAGGCGTTTGCCCGTAAGGGGTCCGAGGGCATCCCCCCCCTGGAAAATGTTGAAGCCTAGGGTCCCAGAAATGCGATTTCCAGCGTTTTGGAATAGCTTTACAACAAATTTTCAAAGTGAATGAAATCGCAGTTTTTCATTTTTTTCTTACAAAATATTGAGGACAAACACGCTAAGACCGTTTCGCCCAATGTCAGGGCTCTTCAGCATGCCTAGGAAACACATAGTGCAAAGCAACAATGTGATTCCGGACATGGACAGTCTTTGATTTAGCAGCAACGGCGCATTAAGCAGCCAGTTGCACTGTCTTACATTTTTGCAACAACGGCGCATTAAGCAGCCAGTTGCACTGTCTTACATTTTTGCAGCAACGGCGCATTAAGCAGCCAGTTGCACTGTCTTACATTTTTGCAGCAACGGCGCATTAAGCAGCCAGTTGCACTGTCTTACATTTTTGCAACAACGGCGCATTAAGCAGCCAGTTGTGCTGTCTTAAATTTTTGCAGCAACGGCGCATTAAGCAGCCAGTTGCACTGTCTTACATTTTTGCAGCAACGGCGCATTAAGCAGCCTGTTGTGCTGTCTTAAATTTTTGCAGCAACGGCGCATTAAGCAGCCAGTTGTGCTGTAAGACATTTCTGCAGCAACGGCGCATTAAGCAGCCAGTTGTGCTGTAAGACATTTCTGCAGCAACGGCGCATTAAGCAGCCAGTTGCAAAGTCAGTAATATTTCTACAGTAACGTAGCCATAACACATTAAGCAAATTTCAAACGTGTATTACCTTCAGCAAACTTATTGATCACTCTTTCTATGTCAGGAATAATTTCTGGGTGAATTCGCATTAAAGCCAGGCCACTTAACGTTCCTCTACCATAGTGCTCCTTTGGTAGGTTTTTAGATTCCTCAGTGCTGAAATTGATCTCTCACATTCACATGAGGTGATTGGTAGTGTACCTAAAATGCGAAGAATAACTTTAATATTTTCAAATCCTGGAAATGTTACATGCTTCAGTGTTTTGACGATGTTTTCTGGCAAAGGCCCATTGTGCGTTTCCCAGTATAAACGCCATTGCCTTAATTCAGCATCTAAACCAAGGGGGTTGGGCAAGTCATCATGATAGAATTTTGCAACACTTTTAAACTGTTCTTTCCAATCAATTCCTTTGTCCGACAGAGTCATCATTTTGACGGGAACGATAGATAATCCTCGGTACACATTAACACTATCCAAGTTAAACCTAGTTCTCAAAGATGTTTGAAGATGGTCTAATAAAGGAATAGTGATGGTTAGTTTATAATGTTCTTTGAATGATTGACTGGGGGGATTAGATCGCATAGTTTGTCTTCCAGCAATTCGCTTTTTTGTTTCTTGAACGTTGACCTCTTCAGCAAGTTTTAAAGCCTCTTCATACCAAGTGTTATGATAAAATTAATGCTTTTCCTCATGTTGGCTACATCATTCTTCAAAGTGGTTATCAAATGAAAACCATCCATAACATCAATAGTTTTCCCTGCAACAATTGCGTGACTGGAAGAGTAGCATCAAGAATATTTCTTGTAATAACTAGCGCAACAATAAAATGAAATTGAGTAACTAATGAAAGTAACTGGGAAGCATCAGCAGCAAGGGAAGGCTTCACCTCGCCGCTTACATTGTTTATCATGTCCTGAAGAGTGTCGATTAAAGGGATAAACAACTGTTGAAACGTGTCAAGACTGTCAACTCGCTCAACCCATCTGGTTTTACAAAGACTTACCAGTTTTGCCTTCTTGGTCTGAACATCTGACTTTTTAACGTGCTCAGCAAAGGGTATGTTGCGTGTCTGTGATATGTTGATAAAATTGGCAGCTTGAGAAACAACAGATAACATGTTATTAATTTCAACGTTAGAAAGAGTGTCACAGACAGACAAATTTAGTCGATGACTGTAACAGTGAGTGTAAAGAGCTTTAGGATTAGTTCTTAAAATGTGGGCTGCTAAACCATTTATATGCCCAGAAACAGCCCCTGCACCATCATAACCTTGTCCCCTGCAATCCATAATGGGTAAGGCAAATTTCTCTAGAGTTTCTAAAATAAGCTTTGAAAGTTGTTGACCACTCAACCCCATTTGCAATGCAGGAAGCACATGAACTCTTCTTTAACATTCATTGAAGAGTCAACAAACCGTAGAACAAGGGACAATTGCTCTTTGTGAGAAGAATCAGCAGCTTCATCTGCAATGATAGAATAATATCTATTTTTTTTTATCTCGTTTATAATATCTTCTGATATTACCTGACCAATACAGTTGATGATTTTGTTTTGGCTGGTCTTGGAAATATAACTTTTATTCTTGCCACATTTGAGCAAATGATTTTCCAAAGTTTGATCACCAGCTCTAACTCTAAAATTTAAAGATTCAACAAAATTACCAACATTGCCATTGACTGAATAGCAACCGACCTCTGGGTGAAATTGAGCATCGTCACGATGACCTCGTAATCCAATGCCAAGCCTTCCACAAAAAAGAACTGTATCAACAATTTGTTTAAGAATTTTCCTATTTTGCTCAATTTCAAGTTTTATGTTAGTATCTAAGATATTTTCAATGGGTTGAGCTACACCTGACATTTGAGAGCATATATTATTCAAAATTGGAGAAGTAGATGCATGTAGTCCCATTTTTTCCCCCTTACAATTTCCAGCATGTCGCCTAAATGTACCTACAGCATCATTCCAATGACGAAAAGGTGAACGAAATAGATTGTTTATTCTCGAGCATTTACTGGGAATTGATGTCCAAAAGAACACATGATAAGCAATAAGCACCATCTTCTTTTGGTGAATAACACAGCCAGGTAAAATCTTTGAGCCATTCATATTTAAAAGACCTTTTATTGTTCTCACTCAAAGGAGGAAAAGTGTAATTTTCATCAGGTTTAAAAAATTTTAATAAGCAAACAAATATCAGACATTTTCAAACCTTTAGCTCTTTTGTAGTAGGTAGCTACATCAAAATTGTGAATAAAGTTAGGCTTTACCTGTAAATCTTCAATGGTTTGTTCAGTAACCCTAGTACAAGAAACCTCACTTGTAATGATTTCTGGTTTTCCATTTTGAAAAAACTTACTGATATTCCCAGAAATTTTTTTCAGCTTTTGCTTTTTTTGAAGGCACTGGGCATGTTGGACCAGAAATTGTCCTTTTAGTTTTGCTAGGAAAAAACTAGAGGGACAAAATGATTAGGTTGGAAACATTGATCTGGTATAACTATCCCTTTATAACAAAACAAAAGATGAATTGCATCGGCTGATTCTTTAACTATTCTTCTGGGACAAACAAGAGAGTTGAATATTGATTTAGGCCTTCTCTCTCCACAATCTGGGTAGTAAGTAAAAATTTTTGTCTCCAACACAGAAGAAAGAGCTAAAATGCATAGAAACGATGACTACTTTTGGTCATGACAATTCAAAAGGCCTCCTTTTGACAAGATCAACACCTACAAAACCAGAATCTAGACAGTCTTGAGATACTGTCAAAGGTAAAATATTCTTTGAGGTGTTGTTGAATTCTTTATGCTGTTCAACAATTGAGGAAAATAAAGGATGTTGGCAGTAAAAAGTAGCATTCAAAAACAGCTCAAGTGATGTTAACTGCCTCAAAATATGTAATAAACTGTTATCACCTGCCAAAAGCAATGACACTGAACTGTAGAGACAGTTGCCAGATACTTCTGATCTAAATTGAACAAAAAAGTCGTGTTCCTATAAGTCCTCCAACAAAAATTTAACTAACTGGCCAGGAAATATCTAACATAGTAACGTAGTTACATGTAGAAGATAATTCAAAGTTCAAATATAAATTCACTATTCGCTGAATTTATGCCAATATTTATAATAAAATTAAAAGCCCAAGCCATAGATCTTTAGTATACACTGCACAAAATGAAATCTGCTTCATTAAAATTTATACAACAGTCAATAGACATAAACCACATCTCATAGTCGCATAAATTGATATTAATGGTTTGGATACCTTAAAGCCATGCATACATTTCCTTTGTCCTCGTGTTGCTTACGCACGATTTTGGGGATGTAAATTTCTGCTGAGAACTCTCTGCTCAATGATGTTTCGTCTTTCAAAAGCAATGATAAGAATTCCTCTCTAGACATTTTAGTCGCCCCACAATATTCCTCATTCAAACGCAATTTCAATTCATTCAGAGATTTATCATTCTCTTGCGAAATTGCAGTCTGAACAGCAGCATACATATCAATATTTAACATTGTAGTTTGTAAACGATTTTCCAAATAAATGCAAATGAAACAGATTTTACAAACCACGCTATAGTGAATCACAACCATTGAGTTCTATAATAACTGGAGGAAACAACAAAATTACTATAAATTATCAGCGCGGCCGGGTGGTCAAAACATGGCGGTAATGGCGGATTTTGGTGGTCAAAACTTCCACTTTGAAAATGTTTTCAATATTCACTCCTCCTGATTTATATGTTTTTACGAAAACATGGCGTTGAAGTATCACGGCACATGTAGATTGATATTACGAATAAAATTCAAGGTAAGAAACTTTGAATATTTTTGATAGAAATCAGTAAAGTTGTTTTAAATTTTGAGATGTAATCGTGTCGGTTATATAGCTGGTGATTAAAACCTGCGAAAATCTAAGATGTCAATATTTAACGATTTTTAAAAACACCAATACTCACCTTAACTACAAATGTTGGTAAATATTTTCTTTTTAACTGCCTTTCATGATTAAAATTGATTGGTCATAATTTAAAATTTGGGCAATTACCTATTATCAAACGGCTCATGACATGTTTTATAAAATAAAACCATTTAAAGATGGATTTCAAAATGGCGAATACCATGGTGAATGGTGATAATAACAATGTAATAGTTCTTAAAGAACTGTTTTAACCAGAACACTAACCAACAATTCAAAGGAATCGTTATTTACAGCTAGAAAGAGGCACTATGCATTTCGGCAGACTACTCGTAAATAAAACCATTGTTCTCACGATATAACTTACTTTGAGTGCGAGCACTGTAGTGAAGTATAATGCAAACAAAAAACAGGTGCCTTTAACGGATATTAGCCTCAAGTGAACCAATAAACTTACTCTAAACTTGAATTTTTAGATTCATTAAGTGAATAAGATTTACATGCGATATACGGCTTGTCTGTATACAACTATTTAGTGAAATTTGTGAATTTCTGCAAAAAGGTAAAAGCAATCCATATAATAATATGTATGTATTAAATGTTGTGTCAATGTTGGTCTGTATCTTATTATAACAGGGTGCTGTTACAGCAGTTGTACCAAGTACAATCAAAGGAAATTGAAAAAAAAATGAACTTGCCAAGGTAGAAATGAATCCAATATATATTAAAAGAAATATGTAAAAATATAAATAAAATAAATTGTAATATCCAATAAAATATTATAAGCAAATATAGTAATAACACAATTAACACATTTAACATTGTTTTCAATAAACTACATTAATTTGCCTTTAAATTGGCAATTTTTGAAAACATTTGTAACCCTTCTTCTAGACGAAATTTTTCTGGCTAAAATAGGGCATGTTTGTTTGACATGCCCTTTTTTTTGCAATATCTACACATCATTCCTAAAAAATATTAATGTTTCAGATTGTTATATTAACAACAAGAGTCTATACTACAAAAATGAACCTACTTGCTCTGCACTCAGTTATGTGGTGACCAAAAGACCACACTTCTGACATCTGCCTATGGAAATTGAAAAAATTGTAATTTTACAACAAAGTTTTTAACAAATAATGATATTATATACCATACCATGAAATTTGTTTCTTCTATCTGTAATGTAACAAAGGTAATACAATGTTAAAATATTTTAATCAAGTAGGGTCATAAAAATTTTATATTTCAAAACATTTTAAACATATTCAGTAGAAAATATTAATGTCATACTTTGGGATGGACCACCACCAGTCCCCACCACACTTGTAGTGCTTTCCTCTTCATGTGCTGCAATTGGAAAATATTGTCTATTAAAATATAAGTTATTACAACAAAGTCTTTAATGAATTGCAATATAAAGTAAATGGTTTGAACCGGGAGTATCAACATGTTTGTAAATGTAGATCGTCCAGGTTGGTATAGTCCTGAGAAGGACTGTTTTTGTTGTTGTTGACTGATGTTTCGACAACCTTAGGTCATCTTCAGAGTCAAATGACTCTGAAGATGTAGGTTAAAATATTCAGTATATATTCAGTAAATATTCAGTAAATCAATTAGGTTAAAATATTCAGTAGAAAAAGATTAAAGTCATACTTTGGGATGGACCACCACCAGTCCCCACCACACTTGTGTGCTTTCCTTCATGTGCTGCAATTGAAAAGTATTGTCTATTAAAATATAAGTTATTACAACAAAGTCTTTAATGAATTGCAATATATTACATCATACCATTAAATTTGTTTCTTCTATCTGTAAATAATAAAGTATTACAATAATATAAATGAAGTAGATTAAAAATATTCTGTAGAAAACGATTAAAGTCATACTTTTGGATGGACCACCACCAGTCCCCACCACACTTGTAGTGCTCTTCTTCATATGCTGCAATTGGAAAATATTATCTATTGCAGACTTCAAATGTATTTGAATGTTTTCACTGTAAAACCTAACATTTCAAAAATATAATAAGTATTTTATAGTTTGCAGGACAGAATAGGTTGTCATTCTTATTTCTTTGTTGTTTATTTATATTTCATTTCCAATTTCAATATGATTGTACTGGCACTACTGGAAGTTTTTTTAGTGGTATGAGAATTGGTAGAGATACCATAGGATGACCACATGACTTTTTCTTTTTGTGGTCTCTTTTGTTGATCATCAACTTCTGCAAGTATATTAAGTGTAAGAACAACAAATAGTTAAACTGAAAATATAACTCACAAAACATACCCATTACACGTTCGTTTTTCTTTCCTTCTGCCACTATACAAAGAGATTAAGTAATTTCTTTGTATAAGTTTATGTTTTACATTAGTATTTGAACATATGATTTATAAGCAAAACAGTAGCATGAATGCTTACTTCTCTTTTATTTTAACTGTGTTTGCGAGACTAAAAAACAAGCAACACCGATGTTGAACATAAAAATAAGTTGCCCGAAAAAACGCGCTTTTTGTGTTAAATATAATACAGCACCGATATATTTCGACTAAATATGTGAATTACAGAAAAGCATTGTAAAAGCGATAATGACAAGGATAAAAAAGGCAATAGTAAAAAAATCGACTTACCAAAACAAAGACTTGTCAAATGTCAAAACGACTCTTTAAATTTTCCGCCTCCAAGACCAAGAGTAATTTAAAGTGCGTGGTCTCCACGCGTGTATATCTCGAGAATGCAGAAACACATGCCAGCATAAAAAAAAAACTCAAATTAATTTTAGCAAAATAACTTTCGAATATTAGAGAACATGGATTAACTTACTTGGTAACGGTAAATAACTTTAAAGATGCATTATCGCAGTTACTTTTGCATTCTATATGCTAAGACGCTTAGTGTACGAAAGACATATGGAATTATTATGTCTTGTAACAGGCATATACCAGAAAGCACAAATGTGCCCAGTAACACCATGTAACACGTACGTGCGTAAAGCCATGGGACCTAGAGCACAAATGTGCCCAGTAACACCCATGTAACACGTACGTAAGTAAAGCCATGGGACCTAGAAAGCACAAATGTGCCCAGTAACACCCATGTAACATGCACGTGAACATAACTAATACGTTCACACGAGTAATTGTTGTAAATTTTACTGATGTTTGAACAATACTAGTTTGCTCAGTTTTTTTCTGATTTTATTTCCTTGAATTTTATGGTTCTCTGTCTTACACAGATGATGCATTCTTATCTTCACGAAAGCGTCACTACAACATTTAATCAACTTTAAGATATGATCTTCTGTAACAACAGAATCATGTACATGCTGGTTCAATGAACTAAAACGTTTCTCTCCACATTCAGTTAAAACAGTGTTGGAGATTGCACCTGTGATATGCGAACAATGGCAAACTTCCGTTGCAAGAATTTATCATTCGCATAACGCATTTCTCGGTCTCATGACACACTTTTAGAAGATCATCTGTTGGTATTTTTAGGCCACCATGAGTCTTCCAAGACACAAAGAGGTCTGGAGCCCTGTTTGTCGATGTATGCAAAGCAGCAATACAATCTTGGCAAGTGATCTTTCTTGCAACCATTTTAACAACATAGCCAGCAATGTAAGATATAGCTGCTTCCTTATACTCAGACAAAGCAATGAAGTTGGGCACGTCACAATAGTCATGCTCTTCTTCAATTGGTTGTCGCAACTTCATATCATATCGTCTTGCCGTTGTCACATCAGAAATATCTGCCAATATTTCATTTGTCTCGCAACGATCATTTACTTTGTCAAGATTTCAGTGCTATCTTGAGCAATACAGTTTCCATGTCCTCCTTTGATGTTATGTCTCATCAATAGTTGCTTGTATGCAGCTTTAAACTGACGTGGTGTTGATTGTTATTCCATCCACCCGCCGCTCGTACAGCTGAAAAGAAAAGCTCTAAGTGATCTTGACTCATTTTGTACGTCAACAAATACCTGAGAACTGGTTTCTCCGAAACAACGAGTTCCTCTGCTAATCCTTAACGGCCTCAATGCACATGAGGAATCCGAGAAATCCAGTTTTTTCTTATGCAAGAGAATTGTCTGCCATCAGCAGTCTTCAATTCTCTTATGTAATCTACAGCTTGATTTAAAAAATCCTTTATGTACGTATAATTGCACATTCTAATTGGTGCCTTGTAGTTCTTAGCTATGGGATTTCTAGAGTTAAGAACATCAAACAAGCGATCAAATATACGAATAAAGTGCACAGTTGCACCGCATCCTTTAAACTGTTGAAGTTTTAACATACCTTCACAATATTCTAATGCATCAGCTACTCTAGAACTGAGTGCTTGCACAGCTAGATTGACTTTCATTTTTTGTGAATGCCAATGAATATGACAGGAGCGAAGCTTGTTTGCTAAGCGCAAACCCTCTGACTCCTGCAGCTCAACTAGTTTAATCAAATAATCCTACCTTATCAGGTTATTGTTTGCATCCTTCAATTCTCCCAATTGGGTCAATGCACCTCTCACCAATTTGATCATGTGACATACATCTAAAAAAGTATAAATTTTTAAACGTGAATCACATGGATGCAAAAAGTATGCTTGAAAATTATCTGGAGAGAGTTTTGCTCCAAGAATCTTCATCATTGTTTGATGAGAAGATGGACCATCAGCAGTTAAGCTGGTGACTCTAACACCAACATCATGTAGTCTGGCAATACATTCTCTAGACAGGTCTGCTTTCATCTGTCCAGAAATGCCATCAGTTAGAAAACCAACAGGAACTTTCCACGAAGAATCAAGAGCAACAGCCATATATACTAAGGCTTCTGTTGCTTCAGGCAGTGAGTCGTCATCATTTATGCCAGTTCCCATGTCAACAAAGCCAAAGACTTTGTCTCCATCAAACTCAACATGTTTGCGAATTGCCATTTCATCCAACATTAAGGCACATAGAAGGTATTCTCCTTTCTTTTAGCTTCTTCAGCCTTAAATTTCAGTGCAACAAATGCATCTCGAGTGAATCCTGGATCACCATCAATTGGATTATACCAAGTGCGGATTGTTCTTGGATGAGGCAATGCTAAATTAAACTTTTCACGTACATAGTCATAAGCTTTCCTGGAATAAAATTTCAATGTAAGAGAAAATGATCTTAGCTCAGGAGGGTAGAAACACGTGTTTTATCTTCATGTGTTAACCTATTAAATATATCCTTGACACTCCTGAAAGGGTATTGTTAAGAATTTCAGCCTGATCAACATTAACAAACCTTCCTCTGTTAAACTAGAAACAACAGAAGACATATCATTGACTTTCATTCTCAGTCTACCATTTTGCATCCTGCTGTTCTTAAGTTTTTTCTTAAGTGACTCAGCTTTCTCAATGACCTCCTCTAACTGACGCTTCAGTCTATAAGGAGATTGACAACTGTATGTATGATCATGCAATAAACAGTTGAAATTGACCTGATTATCATGTTCTTCAATAGTACAGTCATATCCTGGGTCAAATTTATTTGATTATCATCCATGACTAAATCTGGCATGGGCACAAGGCTTTTTTCAAATTCAACCTCCTCACTTACAATAGATTTTCCAATACATACTTCATTCACAGGAATATTGAGTTGTGTTTCTATATAACTAGCAGCATCTAGTAAACCTTCAGCCCCTTCATCACTGTAGTCTATATTCTGTCAAATTGTGCAAAAACAAGAAGCTTTAAGGACACATTTTAAATTTAGATACTTCTATTGTATGATACATACCACAGCATTTTTGAATATAGTTGGCACCGCATTCAGTTTTAACACAACTCTATTCCCGACTGTTTCCTTCATGGTCAGAAAAATGTTCTGAACAAATCCGACTCCATTTCTTTGGGGCAAACTCATTCATAGTTCGAGAGTTTTGTTAATGCAAACACCCACATCTCCAAAAGATGTGGGTGTTTTGCTGCATCTGGAAAGCTATAATGAGCAGAAAGTTTGAGATAAATACAATTTAAATTAAAGATTATGCTTTAAAAAAATTAAAAAAAACTACAAACGAAATGGTATCACGCCATCAAACGACAAAATTACAAAAACGAAGTGCTTTGTTTTGAGAAATAATGAACAATATTTTATTGCATACCGGTGCCATGAAATGTTTGTTTTTCTTGCACTATTTTTGCATCCATGTACAACACAAGATTGCGGCATTTTTTGCAATACAAGTATTCAAATAAGACTTCGCAACAAATGTTTTTGTATTTATTGTAATGTCTATAAACACGCAATTGTGGTGGTCAAATCCGAGGGGCGAAAGTTTTCATTTCATGAGCCCGCGTCTCTCCGCTGACTTTGACCACCAAAATCCGCCATGTTTTGACCACGAGGCCCAGGCCCTTTGCCCCTCCAGGTCTTATAGAGCTCAATGATCACAACGATGATCTATCTCACCCAGACACCACGCTTGACTATGTTAGCTCAGAAGGCTATCAGTCGAAATCGGTCAAACCAATCACAATAAAACAAAAATTCAAATGAGCCAATTGTAAGATAGCAATTGGACTCCTTATAGGTCCGGCCAACTCATTATCGGTCGAGATTATTCCAGACTGTCCACTGATCTGGACATTGACCAATAAAATAGCGTTTCTGGCGTTCATAGACTCCTTTATATGTCGAACCAGTCAAGCCACCCCGCTTATCAGTCGGTTATTCCAGGTCAATTAAAATTCAACTGATCTGGTTACCAAGGAGATATTCATTGGATTAGTCATTAGTTTTCAATAATAAATAAAGCTGGATTTTCATCACGAAGTAAATGCGATATTAAAGTAAGAATATTAATGAATTTTAATTAATATGAATAGGTAATTTTGAATTTCAAACATCAGTCGCGCGACGGATTTGACATACTGATCCGCCCTCAAAGCGACAACATAAAAGCATGCATGTAAGTACATCAGTACTCAAATAAACCATTGATAAAACAAAGAAATTAATTCGTTCAGTCCTGACATTCTGACTCTTATGAATGCGGAAAATACGTATCGGAATACAAAGGGTTTATAGCATTTCATAGCTTTGATGCTGAATTTACGTTATTCGAACAAGAAAATTTATATCATACCTATGGATTTTCACACCAACATACCATGCATAGAAGAAAAGATATGACATAAGCTTTAAATATAAGATACTGTTCATACGTTCATACGTAATGGGAAGAACTGGTCAAATAATATTTTCAATACAGTTAGCCGCTCCAGTTATTATAGAACCAATGTTCGTGCCCCTCCAGAGCACGAGTAATTAAGATCGTTGTTTGAACAAAGCTTCTAATACACGTCGAGAAACTGCAGTGAATTATACATCGTAACTGAATGAATTCAGGCATCGGTTAAATTCGGTTAAATGTTGCCATTTTTAAAAGGAGAAGTATTCTTTCAAAATTGAGAAATTGCAACAACCAGAAGTAAAAACTAAGGAGGAATTAAGGTCATTGGAACTTGCTGAAATTGAAAACCATATTCAGCTGTCATAAAAAACAAATATTATGATGATCATAAAGATTTTACTGTTGACAGCCGTCAAAATAATAGTCAGCGCTATAAATACAAGCACGAAAATCCCCAGTAAACATAGCTTCTGGTGATTGGCAGTTCACAAGTTCGTAAAAGCTCTTACATTTTAAGAAATTTCAGCATTTAAAAGTCATTTACACTGGGAAAAATTCAACAAATTCTTTCAGTTACGGAGGATTCACAAAGCTTGACGTGATTAGTTAATTGAAAAATCACCTGGTGTGGTTGGTCAATTAAAATAGGAATAGAGGAAGTTAGGAGTTCTTCAAAGAGCTTGTTGAGGAACTCTTTAGATCAATTTATGAAAGTGAGCTATTTTTTGATGAAATACTTTCAAAACGCTTCTACTGTCGCGACTAAGACCACAATGCACATGTATCGTCGGCCTTTTGACGTCATTACGCATAAGGTCTATTGTTAACAACCAGATATGATGGATGTAACCACGCTTTCCGGAAAAAGTGGAACAATTATAGATATGTTTTCAACAAGTTTGTTTGTTTATCATTCCATCAACGTTTTCTCACCTTTAAAACTCATTATTTGTTGATTTTGAAATTTTTATGGATTTATTTAGTTGTGCCTTTGAGCTTTTCACAAGGTTCAAATCTTGGTATTTGGTTAGTGACCATTTCATCACCATTTTATTGTGAGACGTAAGGAAACTTGTTGTGTCTAATGGGGTCAATATTAGTTGGAAACACAAATAGTAAAATATATTGGACCACGACCACCCAGACTATACGGAATACCAAACTTCACAAACCACAAATAAACCCATGCGACCAATTGTATCATTCTGTGGTTCGCCTATTTACGAACGTTCAAAAGTACTTGACTGACATACTGCAACCACTTACAAACAAATCAAAACACAAGCTACAATCTACTGAACTTCATTAAAAACTGAGCACTATACAAATACCGGACAACCATATTATAAGTCTTTTGATGTGAAAACACTGTTCACCAGTATTCCACTTTAATCTAGCAATTACTTGTACAAAAACCCTCATTACAAACACACGGAAGTACTGCCATTACCGACAGAAGATTATGGAGCTACTGGAGCTCTGCCTCACCTCGACTTACTTCCAGTACAAAGGTACACACTACAAAGAATTACATGAACAGCATGGGCTCACCGTTACTGTTGTAGTTGCTGAAATTGTAATGCAATCTATAGAGGAACAGGCGCTCACGACTTACAAACATACACTATCTTTTGGTTTCGCTACGTAGATGACACATTATAGCACTACATGCAGACGAGATTGATGACTTTCTACACTCACATCAACAAACAGAACAGCCACATACATTTAATTTCAAAGATGTCGAAGAAAACGAACCTTCCTTTCGACTGTTTGGTAAAAACATGACAATCAAAAACTACGAACAACAGTTTATCGCAAGCCAACACATACTGACCGACTGTTATATCATCTTACAACCCACATCACACAAAGCTACCACAATCAGAACATTAACAAGACGTACACAAATCATATGACTCAACCGAACGCCTACACACAACGAAAACAACTATCTCAAACGTGTTTTGACAAAAACAACTATAACTCTGACTTTATTAAACGTAACACTTACAAACCCAACGAACCAACAACAAAACGAACAACTCAGTGACAACAGCAACGATACCTTACACATCAAAGGTACGTCTGAGACTATCCCGCGTATCTTACGACCATACAACATATGCAATGTAAATAAACCAATCACAGCGTTACGACAAGTACTAACAAACATAAAGGACAAAGAACAACCCAACGAACGACAAGGTGCAGTTTACAAAATAAACTGTCTGACTGCCACGCCTCCTATATCGGGGAAACTGCAGGAATTAAACATAACAGTTACTGAACACAAATGAGCCACTAAGAAACAAGACAAAACTAATCACATTGCCGAACATCACCGAATCACAAAGCACAACATTGACTGGGACTTGGCAAAATGCATTACTTCATAGTACTGACTATAGACAACGGCTTACATTAGAAAAGTATACCAACTTGGAACAAACCCCTGAACAGATCACAGCAATTACTGACACCTTTACAAACGACTTATTCACAATACAAACAAACGATCAACAAAAACATTACACCTTACACTAATTCACAATGACAATACACAAATTGACACCCATACATTACAACTAAAAACATCACACCTAAATCACACATCACAACTACAAATAAAAATATTTCACTTCGCACTAATTCACAATGACAATACACATTTCCTAAAATAATAATACAATAACGTAAGAACCAGATAACAAATACGGCTAACCTGACGTTTACTCCTCATTTGTTCTCTAAAGATGATACCGCTAGGTTGTTTCGAAACGTCAGTCAACAACAATAAAACAGTCCTTCTCAGGACTATATCAACTGGACGATTCATTTACAAACATGTAATCTTGCATATTATATACAAAGATATATTCTCTTCAGTACACCTTATATCAGCTACTATACTGGTTCTTATATATTTCTGAAACAAATTTGAGCTGTGAAAGGAATCAAAACGCTTCTTCAATTTAAGATACCAACTTTCATTCAAATAATTTTATCATGTACTTTAAAAAGTATAAATTCTCTCATTCTTTTTATGAATAGCTAATCCACTTTGAAGTTGTTTATTCATTTGGACGTTAAATGTCGATTTAACCATTTAGGAGGGAATTCAAAAGTTTGTTTTTATTTTGTTTGGTGATTGTTGCAAATCGGCTACACTGGCACTTAAAGGTTGATTTTATATTGCTTCTTGAAAAAACTGAACGACTGATAAATTATAGTGTTGTTGTTAAAACTAATTGAAAACATCGACGATTTTATTTTTTAAAGGGGAGCTAAAAATTTTAGAATTGGGGTGGCTGCTAAGAAAGTAACGTTAAACAAAGTGATTGATTTTAGAAGTTAGGTTGTAAAACGAAGGTAATGTAGGTTGAAACATTGCCAAAAAGTAAGTTCAATTGTACTACTATTTCTTAAGTAAAATATCAGGTGTTAATGTGTTTCTTCTGTAGGAGAGATCTGATGTTTGGAGGATGCCATTCATTTGCACTCCCTTAGAAAATCTGCTTTACGTTCAACGCCTGCTCCCCAAAAATGTTGCTGCTCACCCAAATTTTGGATCCCATATATGTAGTAGGAGCAAAATTTTTTTTTGTTCAACAGTATAAAGGGTTATTATTAACAAGTAAATAGCTTTCAACTTAAAAGAAACACATAAAAACCTGTTAGAGTCTTTTTACAAAAACTGTGAAAGTCAAACCTTGAGCAACAGATAACTTTGCATTTAAAAGTGCGACAAAGACACGCGTGAATTCAAGTTTCAATGCAATTATTTGTTTTTCTCTGTAATTGAAAATACAATTGATTTGTAGAAACAACTATCCAGACTTTATCAGCAATACTTTTCTAAAAGTAGCCATTTTTGCCGAAAATGTATTTCATTTGTACGGAATGGTTGCTTTTCGTTAGTTGAATTATTTTGTCAATATTAAAACTGATTTTCTTTGAATCATGGTTATCTATATTTATAACAAAATATTTTTTATAAATACAAGCAGTCTGTATCGCAAAATGAAATAGAACACAAATTTCATATATCTAGTGTAAATAAGATTATTTCCAAAGCATGCAAACATTCATGTTAAATATTCTCTTATAAAGTCTGCTCTTGTCTATTTAACTATCATTTTACAAATCAAACCTGAAGGTTTTCTTCAATCACTTTCCTCATCTTCTGCAATCACTGAAAGTTTTACGTATCATAAAAGATCAGTGCATAGAGAACCCTTTTCCACGATGCCATTGGTCATGTTAAGTTAAGCGGACCTCGCATCCTTCAGGTAGCTTGCACTCATAATGATAAAATTACAGCATAAAGTGTTCGAGCAACACACTCCATTTTACGTTGGACAACACATAACCAGTAAACTTCAAGATGCCATTTCTTTAGTAGGATGAAGCACGTTTGTTTGTTTTTGCATACAGTATTTTCCGAAATCTTCCACAATATATGTCCTCTATACTCTGAAACAATTTTGTACATAAATTATAAATGACATAATTTTTAAAAATCTACTTCAGTTTGTATACATGTCAATATACTTCAAAAATGTAATACCCAGTTAAATAAGTATTACAGCAAAACTATGAGAAACGTTTTCTTATCCTCAGTAAACGTTGATTTTAGACAACCATTTTTAACAACAAAGTGTGATTATTTTAAAATTGTTTTAAAAGCAGTTTAATGAGACAAGTTATTAACAGGGGCGGATCTAGAGTATGTCAAATCCGTCGCGCGACTGATGTTTGAAATTCAAAAATTACCTATTCATATTAATTAAAAATTCATTAATTATTCTTATTTTCTTATCGCATTTACTTCGTGATAAAAATCCAGCATTATTTATTATTGAAAACTAATGACTAATCCAATGAATATCTCGTTGGTAACCAGATCAGTTGAATTTTAATTGACCTGGAATAACCGACTGATAAGCGGGGTGGCTTGACTGGTTCGACGGATAAAGGAGTCTATGAACGTCAAAAACGCTTATTTTATTGGTCAATAGCCAGATCAGTGGACAGTCTGGAATGGTCTCGACTGATAATAAGGGTGGCCGGACGTATAAGGGAGTCCAATTGCTATCTTACAATTGGTTCATTTGAATTTTGCTTTATTGTGATTGGTTTGACGGATTTCGACTGATAGCCAACTGAACTAACATAGTCAAGCTCACTGTCTGAATTGAATGTTTGATCGTTTTCAGTAATTTTATAAGCATGATAGAAACTAAACTACAATCAGATGGAATTTATGGAAATCTTTACAAATTCATATTGACATGAATGCTGCTGTCCAAACTGTGAATTTTTCAAGAGGGTGAAAATTTATGGATAAATTGTAAATGCTTGGCAAAGACGATCTCGCGAGCGACATCTCAGTCATTGATGTTCAAAAGAAAGCCAACATTGTTTTGAGTTTTATCAGCAGAAATTTACATCTAAAATCGTAAGTAAAGGACAAGTAAAGTGTATGCATGAATGTAATAGATCAAAGTCAATTTATGCGAGTGTGTAATGCGATTTATGTCAATATGGCGTATGGTAAGCAGATTGATGCTTCTAAAATTGTTGTTGCCGAAGGACTTTTAACTATGATTTCTTTAGTGCTTGGGGAATCGGCCGTTATATGGCAGCGAAATCCTACATTCCTGCAAATATATTTCAATGGACAAAAATCTGTAGCCATAAGGCGCCATACTATTATTTACTTTATCATAAACAAATGTTTGGGGTTTTCAGTTTATGATCATTGATCATTCAATCATTGGACAGTTATACTACATATTGTTTAAGATTTGAGAAAACTAACATTGATTACATGAGAAGCTGTTTACTATAACCTGTGATTTTGAGTCTTCTGATCCATGAAGCTTTTATTTTGACAATTTGACTGGAATGGTATTAAACCTGAGTATTTCACATACATGGAATGTTGTCCCATGTCACATATTGTCCCCTTTTCTAACTGAACACCTCATGTAGAGATGTAAAGTGTGTTAATCTACGGCTCATACCAGATTGTTTGCCATAAATTCCAAAGGGCTATTGATGTATGAAAAGCATTTTCTATAAAGTAAAAATGTCTTTCTATGTATGCAGATAAACCTTGAAATTTGGCAAAACAGCAAAGTATTTTTCATGATCACTAGGTAATTTTTCTGATGATCATTATAATTTCTAAACTAAATTATTTCTGATTTACATTTAAACAAGCTTTGATCATATGAAAAGATATTTATCATAACCAGTAAGCATGACACATGAACCAATTTTAACATTCATGTAATTATATAATTAAAGACATGTTGGTTACATTCTGTTTGTATTTGCAAATACAATGCTACTAGTGATTGCTATATAGCACACCTTGCATATACTTACAGGAGATAATAGTCTAGTGAAATGCCTAATAAACATTTATGGCATTAAGCTGTCCTTAACTGCAAATTTTCACTCTGATAATTTTGCTTAACCTTGGCAGAAAAAATTTTGAGTTTTTCTCAAAAGGTGAATTTGCTGGCACTGATGTGGAGATGGGTAAAGGGTTACAATAAACTTGCATGGTTTGAAGTCTGAGCTTTCTATATCTATGAACTGTCACTTGTAGTACCAAATTTCTAACTTAACTAAACTCATTACATAGAGGTTTGAAGGGGTCTCTAGGGGGTCTATGCCTGACAACTTGGTAGAAATGTTTAAAGACTATATCTTTTGAATAGCATTATTGTAAAATAAATTTTACGTTCCTAGACATGCTAATGAGCCATATATTTGGCATGATAATGAGCCTAAATATTTGGCAAAACATTCAAGTATTGTTCACTTCATTTAGTTTTGAAAAAACGTAAGCAAAATGTGTTATTTTTAGGCAAAAACGATGCCCACAAATACATTTTGTATTGCTCTAAAACGCTGAAAATGGCATTTTCAAGGCTCTGAAATTCAAAATTTCTCAGGGGAGAATGCCTCAGACCCCCCCAGGTGCGGAGCGCCTCGACGTTTTATGACTGATGTTTGAAAATCCTAGATCCGCCCCTGGTTATTAACACTATCTACCATGCTTGCTCATTACAAACAAGTACTGCTCACTGGTACTGTGGAGTATATTTCCTAAAATATTTTATTCTTATCATATAATACTTGTATCATATAATATTATTTCAAAGACAAAATGTTAAATTGTGATAACCTTATTGACGTTGTACACAATAATAACTGCACTTGAAGCCCAGTCAAACTCATGTAAAGATGTAGCTCGCGCGAAAAAGGGTAAAGTTAACCTTCTAGAGCCGGAAATTTTCAAAGTTTGTACACACTTATTCGTGATTGTTGCCTGTTGGCAACAACGGCCTCTAGAGGGTTAAAGGACTTGATACTTTGAACACGTGATTTTATTGTGACATTTTATGAACAAATTACTTGTTATTTGTCAGAAAGAGTTGTTTTACAATACTTGGAAAAGAATTTCTCATGATTATAGACGAATATTTTGACTGAAAAGTTTTAATCATCATAACTTCATGCCTGTTTCTGAGGTGATAATACAATGTTCATGTTTCAAACAAAACAACAATAACGTAGGATTACCTCTATATCTGCTTCTTGTGATATTGAATTTCCACTACTTTCAATGCTTGGTAATACTCCATTGTGACTGATTTTTGAAAATTAGATGACTCAGCACAATGAATAAAATTTTCATGTCTGAAGAAAAATGATAAGATGCAGCAGCCTGTATTGAATGAGAGTGTCAAAATGAATTGCATACCACTAATTTTAAACTTAAAATACTTGTACAGTAACATTTTGGTCATCATAAATTTCAAACAAATAAAATCTAACACCTTAATGGACCTGTTGTAATTAATTCTTTTTGTCGTAAAGTATTCGCCAATACAGATGTATTTTTCTTATGACATGTAAAGTCATAATTTTATTCTTTATCTCTAACAGTCTATAACTGGATTTCACCAAATAAACACATCCAGTCATGTACAATATTTGTTTGTAGAAAGCATTTATTACACCTGTATTGAGTTGTTTACTGTCTTATTAAACACCTTTGTTTACACTTTCAGCATTCACAACAATGTAAAATCACCTTCTTTTTTAGCTCTTGAATGAAGTCTTTTCAGGTCTGCAATTGTATTTATTGACTTTGCTGTCCTTAGTAAAGCTCTTGTGTGATGATGTTTACCGTGTTACTGTATGATTGGTATGAAAGTGAGAATGGAACTCAAACCATATGAACCTCATATGAACATCAAACGACTTGCATGTGCTGATTAGCGTAGACAGATTAGGTTAGTTCTATACTGTCGCAAGACCAACATGAAAATTGTGCAAGCAAAAATTATTTGATAGAGTTATAAAACCCTGACACAGCAAAACAACAAACAATAAACTGGCCTGATAGCATTATAGTTCATTGTCATTTTGATTTCATGTGAATCCACATCGAGAAAATTATCAATATATTTAAGACTCGTGTGAAAATACATCATTTGCTTTCTTTTTCGTTTTTCAGCAAAACACGCACTGTGTCCATAGTGTACATAACTAGACTAAATACAAGTACGGCGCAATATGTTTCACGTATAATGAGACCAAACAACACATATATGATATATCATGTTTGCGATGGCTTTGCGATGCTAATAATTCTTTCGAATCTTGGCTTATTTAGTTTTAAACATTGTCAGTACAAACAAAAGAGGGTATTATACAATTATACGCGCAAACAAAACGATTTTAGAAATTTATATTGTTAATGCTACATCTGATTACAGAGATCAATTTATTAAATATTCATGCCATTCAGTCTGGCAGACCTAAATAAGGTATATTCTTAAAAAAAGTTCATCCACGCAAAAATTGTCGAACATGATCAGGTATTTGATAATTGTACATTTGGTATTCTCCCTATTTGTATTCTTGCAATTTTTGTTGTTGTAACAAAAGTTGTTTTTTGTCATAAATAAACCTTTTGACCTTTGTTAAATCAACGGAAAACACGAAATTAAACGAAGGGATAAGGCCTAAACTAGAATGCTAATTTGGGCATTGGGTATGGAAAACTTGAATAATTCAGATCTACCCAACTGAACTGAATTCGTCCTGCCAACCTATGATCTTCAGCAACCATACACCCAGTTGGTTATAAGGTGTTATACATGACGGCGCACAAAAGATCCAAAAAATCCCTTTAGATTAGTAGTCTTTCTTCCATGGAAGGGCATAGGAAGGGCATAAGAAGGGCACTATGTCCCACACGTTGCATAAATATATAGTCAAGAGAGTAGCCCACGTTGAAACATAACAAAAGATTGAATATTACAAGGAGTACTCGTGATGAGCAGATGGAACTTATGCCGATTGCATAATACATTTTGATGCATTATATTATGCCTTTTTCTCTAGATAACAAGGAAATTTTTCACACCGAATAAGCACGGCAGAAAAGTAACGATGATGAAATTGCTTACATGTCTAGTAAATATCCAAATAAAAGCAAGCATACATGTAGTGATAAATAGGCTGAACTGACAGGATGTAATAGAAGAGCTAGCATCCATGCTGTGATAATAGGCTGAATTAAAAGATGCATGAACTGATTACAAGATGAAATGATAATGGCGAATACCCAAGAATGGTAAAATTCACTTGTGCTTGCTGCTACCCTCTTCTGTTTTTGAATTTAGAAAGTTCCATGTATTAAGCATACAAAACATGCAACTCTTATGGGCTGTTTTTAATCTCTGACATCAGGAAATGTATATAGAGATTTGGCGTCACACTCATTCTCGATTAGATGCTTTCAAGGACTTTGAAAGAAATTAAAGAAATATTTGCTGATATTATTGATATCTCAGAATTTGATGAGCTAAGGGAAGAGTAGAATTTGAACCTACTCATCTTGATCTTGTCTTATACTCAGTAGCGAAGCCAGCGCGTATTTTTACCCATACAATGCAAATATTTTAGTTATTAATCACTCCAAAAACTATGAATGAAATTAATTTTCTAAAGAAATGAATAATAACTTTGTAGGAGTTAAAGATCAAGTTTGCTTCGTTATTGCTCATACCCTGCATGGTTAATGGATGATTTGTCCTTTTGCTCGAAATGCTACGTAAATTCATGGAGAACTTCTGCTGAATCTTCAAGGTCTTATTCATCTTCAAACTGTTTTAAATATGGAGTCCTTGTTTGCCGACCCATAACAGAATATAATTGATTTGCTCTTCCCTTCAACTTCTCTAAGTATACTTTTAAAACGTCAATTTCTGTTTTGATTTGCCAAAAGCCAAGATGGCGTCGTTAATTTCTCAATCCATTTTTGGTGCTGTTCACGGTTCACCTGTTGCCATTTCTGAAAGTTTATGTCTGAACGGTTCTTCTACAAATCCTTTCTTTAGTTCTGCTATCAAAGTTAAGGAATCTCTTGATTTTATCCAACTAATACGTTATTTGTTTGATCTCACGATATAAAAGTTCGTGTAAATGATATAACTAACCAGAATGGACTCTTCTTTGAAGTTTTCGGTCACGCAAGCACTTGACGGGAGTACTGCTATGTTCCTTGATAGTAAAGTGATAGAATTTGACTTTGAGAAAAATAGTGAAAACTAGATTACAAAGGTTGAAAAATCTTTTAATGGAATATAACTGGACTATTGTTGCCACTTTTATCATGCAGTACTCAAAAGAGAAAGTAACATAGGGTAATAAATCATGAACAAATACGATTTCAAACTGCTGCTTTGTGAAATTCATAAAGAAGATTAACAATGTTTAGTGTCTTTGTTTAAAAAAGACATTGCTAATTTATTTCATTGTTGCTCAACTATTTTTGATTCATGCTTGTGAGTATGTGTTTAACTTAATAGGGATTTACAATTACAATTAAATACAAAAGTTTCTGTTATTGTGTAAAAAGAACGAAAAAGAAATGCAACGTTCACTATTCCTGGAAATCATCAAATACTTTTTTACAATAGGTGGCGTTATTTCTTAAGGAGTCAAAGGCCAAAGAGATTTCACCATGTTGGTTGAAATTTGAATTGTAAACGGAAAAAATCCTTTGTTAAATTCAACTTTAACCGATATAGCAGGCAATTCACCTATTGTCACGAAAAACATAAAAAATGGACTTGTTACCTTACTATTTTCAAATACTGATGAAAGCCACATGGAATTTTAACTTAAGATGTGCTGTTTTGTATGTTATAGTGGCATTTCATTTCAAGCGTTCAATTACATTTCGTCCGTCACCAAAAGTTAATCACTTTAACAAATTAAGAAGCTTAGTTAGAATCATTTCTATTGTTTATTTTAAGTAAATGATAAGTCATAACTTATCTGTAACTTTCTTAAGACAACTTGATAAAGATGACTAACACCTACGACTTAACCACCGAATACACTTCCAAATAAAAGGCAGTTGAATTGTATCGTAAAATGAGATTTTAAGTTAAAAGTGTCGACAAAGTAAAATTTTAGTGCTTCTTTTATATAGTCATAAAAGTGGCAAAGATAGTCCAGTAAAATTCCATAAGAAGCATTTTTAACTTTCATAATGTAGTTTTTGCCATGTTCTTTACAGTAAAATTCCATCAATTTACAACCGAAGAATATGGCGGCGCTCCCTTTTAGCAAATATCCGAGCAACAAAGAACTTCAAAGGAGTGTCTCGTCTGGTTAGTTTCATATTCTGTGACCATGTTCTGCCTCACTATCTTCTTTTATTGAGTATTTAAACTGAAACAGCGTGTTCTATCTATGTAAAACAAACTGCAATGTCTAACTGGTCGACTAATCACGTGACTCTACTTTCCTAAATTGAAAAAATTAACTTCAAAATATGGATGGAAAAAGCAAGTGACCCATCCTGAAATATTTTCTTAATTGGATTATCTCATCTAATTTAATCCAATCAAAATTTATCAAGTCTGAAATGGTTTTGCAGGATTTCAGACTTTTAAATAGAATGCTCTTAGCTATTGCATACAGCTATACGTTGGATACTCGGAAGTCAAAAAAAGCACAAACAAGCACAAATATCAATTTTCATAAATAGCGGTTGTGTCACATTCAGCTAAATTTTATGCTTACGATGGATAAACGTTTGAGATTTCTTTTTACCTACACAACTAAGAAATTCGAAGATTGAACAGCTTAAATTTGACGTGTATAGGAAATGATTTCGAATCTTGTTTAATGTTTTGAGAAGACAAAAAAAAATGACTTATAAAAGTAATCACTGAAAGTAAAATCATTCCACAAAATTGTGTTTTATAAATGATTTTCTGTTCAGCCAAAGTTGAAAGGCATGTTTACTAATTGCAAAACACGTAGATCTATCGCAATTTTTTGACGACTATTTTGAAAATCCACTCCTGTATTCAATAAACTCATGCTTTAATGATTATTTTATATTTCAAGTATATTTAATATAACATGATGTTTAATCGGTTAAACAACCAAATTTAATCGATTTTTGGTTTAATTACTTTATTAGCAAATATTAACCACACTTGAAGAGACTAAATTTACGTTTAAGCTTAGAGATAAACTACTGGTATGTTCAATAATATTTTATCAGAAAAAAGCTAAACTAACTTTTAAAAGTTGTCTACTTGTTAAGTAGTTTGAATTTATCGTGATGGATTACTAATTATGGCGCCTGAAGGCTAAGAAAAAGTTGTTGGACTTTAAGTCGGATATCTATTCTCCTACTAAGTATGACATTTGCGTTCCTTACGCTCCTTGGCCTTTGCATTTCCCAGTTTGTTTTTGTAACTCATAATGTAAATAATAAGGAATAAATTTAAAGTTGAAACTGAGAAAAACCACTACTTTAAAAGTTCTGATAATCTGATTATCATGCATTTGAGCAGTAGATTGTGCCGTTTTCAACAGCATAAATAATCTAAACTAAAAACAATTAAGTGATTTATTAAATCAAGAATGGCAAAACTAAGAACTCATCATGTCTAGATACAACGGGTCTCTGGAAAGCCCGGGCCTGTAGGCTTCATCTATTTAGCCTACTAAGTAAACTGCCACTGGAGATGTTAACTGATACTAAATCTTGATTTATTAGATAAAGTTCAATTTTTGTAAAAAAGTTAGCTTCTGGTGAAATATTTTGTTGAATTCTTTGAAATATCATAGCATATATTCTCGTGCAACATGGCATCTGGTGAGATACATCTCCATTCATAACCATGAGTTTGGCTGCGTACAAACCTTGCATAATATAAGGAAGAGTAATTAGAAAGAGTTAGACTTTGACGTTGACACAAACGATCTCGAAGCTTTTGGACGGAGAGTTCTAAATGAGGAAATAATATAAGATAAAAGTTCAATCTATGCGATCAACACATTCAATGAATTCAACTTGACAAAACATTTTGATAACATAAGGGAAGTACTGAAAGTAGAAGCGTTATATTGACGACAGTTGAATGGAAACCATTGGTAGGTAAAAGTGAACAAACATGCACATTGACGATTTTGTATCTTTCATCTGATGTTTTGACAGACTGGACAAAACTGTAATTTCCTTAAAAGTTTTCTTTTCGATGATAACTTGATTCTAATCTTGTTGTTCACATGCGCTAATAGAATAATCATGCATTCACATGTATTTTGTAGCTATCAAAAATCTGAGGATGCAAGCAGTACATTCAATTTACGATAACTTGTTAGGAGAAATTTTTTTAAAATTTCAAATGTTTTCTGTCAATTTTTTTTCTAAAAAATGATAAAATTGAGTAAAAATGAATAAATTGGATTTACTTCCCATTGTTGTCAACGTATTACGTTTATGGATATTTTCACAAATATTATTCAAAATGAAATCAAATGGGACGACATTGACGATAATGATAATGATAACGAGGATGATGTTAATGCTGATGACGAAGGTAAGTTTCGATTTCCACAACTAATCATCTTACCTGGAATTACTGCTTCAGAATTGTTGAAATTATAGTCATGTCTGTAATGCTGTTTAAGTTTTTTCCAAGCAAGCCAGTTTCCGTTTTTTTCTAAATGCTCTTAGCATCTTCAAATATTTCCACATGATTTTTCTGGAGTTTCAAACAATAGAAATGCCACGACTTGCGTGAATTGGTATGATACCTGAAGTAATATTTTTCGACAAAAAAGTACAAACTAAACTTTTTCTTGTTTATGGATATATTGATCATCCAGGAACTGCTGGTGAAAATCATGTACTATTACAATAACTAGGGTTACTACAAGAAAAGTGGAATGTTATTCAGCATGACAAATAAAATGCAAAACTTTCAAAAAGCTAATGTTGACATGCATGACAAATAAAAGTGTCTCATTTAGCATGAGAAATAAAAAGTGTCTCATTTAATTGGCAGTCTACAGCTATCGACAATTCCCAGCGTTTTAACAGGTTAAGCAATATGTCTATGAACGATTTGTAAGAGTGCAATTGTATTTAAGACAAGATTTGGCATGTGGTTTGTGGTGTAGTATTAGCATCGTAAATAATTTATACTATTTGGGTGGTTGTATTTTTGTATTTCATAAATATAATGCCAGTTTGCTGTACTTACTTGACAAAGAAGAAATTATGAGAAGACTCCACCTGAACGTAAATAAGGAATATTGATTCTCCTGTCGTGTCAACACGAAGCTCGCTTGTTTTATAAGAGTTTGAAGGGAAAAGGAACTGGAAAATGCCACACTCGGTAGTACATAAGATTTTTGCCCATAAACATAAAGTGAAATGTATCAAACCCTTCGTATTTTTGGTACTATCAAATTGGTTCAATCTGATGATGTTCTTGTTTGAAACAATACCTGAAAAACGCAATTTTTGATGCCGCCACCGTTTCATCTACGAAATTTATAGAATGAAATAATCATGCAAAATAACTGGGGGTTGATCTGACTTATTTGATACTGTGTTTTGATTAAGAAAAGTCATGGCAAATCAGCAGTGGAATTTTGAAAAATTCCTGAAAAATCCTAGTCTGCAACAGCGAAAAATGTACAACGTAGAGAAATGAAAAATTTCTTACTTGAGACGGATTTAAAGTGTACAACTTTTAGAAACAAGGGAGTAAAGCTACGACGCATTAAATTTGTCCAAGAAAGGACATCACCTGAATTCGTCATTGCAACCTACATAAAAAAATAAAAATATTTGGTGATGTTTTGGTTGGACAAAGAAGGATGATATTCTATTATGACTAATAGATACTTTGTGGATTTTTACTCAACCAGACTGGTTTGCATGCTCACTAAATGCCTTGCATCTCGTTTATCTGCTTCAACGTGGATCGTTCTTAATCAACGAAGTATCGTGAAACGCAATTGTTTGACCTTCTATTGCACTAAATGTCTTATCTGAGAAGTTTTCTTGAGGATATTTTAAGGAATCATTTGTTTTGTTTTACTGCATGTGATTTGCAAGATTTGACCTGATTTAAAGTGAACGCATGGAGTGCTGTACTTCAACTGTTACAACGTTCATTATAGATATTCTCAATTTGTTAAATACTGTGCTGTTTACATGGTGATCCTTTCTCGAGCAATATATAATGACAAGATATAGCCACAGCTCATACATACACGCGAGTAAAGAAATTAACTTGTAAATGTTGTTTTTCTTTTGCAGTTTTCCACCACACAGTAAATTTCAGCGGGGAAAAATTACCCCACTAGTAGGGTAAACAAAGTTCCACAGAACGACCTATTTTTCGGAGTAAATTCTAAAATTGCCCCATATTTCTACTGGGATGAAATTTTACTGGGGGTAAAAATTACCCAAAAATTAGGGTAAACTAGTGTTCCATAGAATCACAAAATTTTTGGAGTAAAATTCACTAAAATTAAAGAGGAGGGTAAAATTTACCCCGTTTTGTGGGTAATTGGGTGACCTATTAGATTGAAAATCGTAAAACATACAGTATGTACGTCAAACACATAAAATGTTCAAATTTAATACGTATGCATTTAAAATTTACAACTTATTCATGAAACATGTATGAACAAAACTTGTAAATAAATAACAAAATGTAATGGAGGTATATTTTTTAAATCATCAAATAAAAACTATCTCTTCTAAAAACTCCAATTTTCCTTTACACTAACATAAATTACATTTGTAATTTCAGATGACCAGGTCAGTAATGACATAGCCGAAATCTGTTGGATAGTATTGAAACTACCAATAAATTCTCTTGAATTAAAAATTGTTGATTTAAAGGTGTTTACATGTTACTCGAAGACGATAATTATTTTCACTATTGCTCCCTCTGGAGCGCTGGTTTTGTCTGTTGTCATAATGTAGAAAGAATGTAAAAAAGGACTGCATGGTTAATATTGTATTCCAGCTTACTCAATTCCATGACTAATTCAGTGTATCAGTTTCATTTTTGATTAATGTAGATTAATGTTAGAAATTACCACTTGAAATGGAACAATACACTTATGTCTTAAATAATTTTAGCTAATGAAATGGTGGTTTTTACAATGTTTTTAACTAGATAATTATAGAAATCAGCTTGTTGAATTGGTGCGAAAGATAGAGATATACATATTACGTACTTTAGTCTGAGGTTTGCTGAATATCAAAGCTAATAGCATATAGTGCAAAAAAAGGATTATCGATCTTTAAAAAATGCCAGACAATCGTGGCACTCAATGCTGCGCATATGGCTGTACAAAACGCAAGAAAACGCAGATTGTGCTGTGATACGATATTTTAAATGTGCAAATCCCAGTATCTTAAGCCTTCGTCGCTGCTGATGTTTTCAAATCGAGCTACACTTGAAATCAATTTTATGGCGATGTATTCTGCAATTTTTTTCTTAAAAACTATAGTCACAATGATTTATTTCATAAATAGTGCAATAAAGTTGATACAACCTTCGCGATTTGCTAATAATTGCGAGATATTAACTTGGACCATATATTTTCTAATACAACGCCATTTTGATTCTCACTACTTTGGGGCTCCGGAAGTAAATTTGCCCGGTTTCAACTTGTATGTCTGTTGCACTATCTAGTGTATTATGAGATCTGTGGTATTAACACATTTATCTACATATGAATGTTTTTATCGCAACTCAATCAACCCAAAAACCATAGCTGACATCTTAGAAATTAAGGTTTTCTAAATACATTCCACACAATAGTAACAAAGTTTCACTTGGCACAACATGTAAACATATCTTAAAACGTGCAAATATAAGAACTAAAGACCAGCATACGTTCAAAACAAACTTGAGTGAGAATATATGTCACATTAATGATATGAATATAGGATGAAAGACGTAATGTTTCATATATTTTTAGCATGCTGTGGCGTTGTACGTTATTGTACTACATTAAAATGCATATAATGCACATTTTGTAACATGTTAAGAATCAAGTTTGAACAAAAAAAATGTTTAAGAGACTAAAAATTAACTTGTTTAAGAGACTTTGCCAGGGCTTAATAAAAATTTTAAGGTAGAAGAAAAGTTAGCTCAGTATTGTCCAAAGTAGTTCTTTTACTTTGGTTTTGTACCAAAGTGTAGCTAAATATTGTTGGGAAGTGTGGCACTTAATTTCAACATAACGCTATTCTTAACTTCGCATCATATTTTCTGAAAAATAGTATGAACAGATCTTAATCTATTTTCTGGAACTAAAAAGCCTAAACTCAATTCACAATGGATGGGGCATTTTGTTGATTTGTTTGATGCAAGATATGCACATCTCGTAAAGAATTGGCAACTTCAAAGTGTTTGACATGCATTGCATTTACAAAAAGAAAATAATTGGACAAAACCAACATCAATTAAATCATAAGACAGTGGTAAAAACTCTAACCAAGTAAATGCCATCACACTACAAATATAGTAAAACAAATAATAAATATTAAAGACTAAAGTAACTCAACACTTTGAACGATCAAAGCATTATTATTTTTCTTACTGGCGGTCTCATGAAGCCATTGAAATGTTCCCTTTCCTTCAAGTTCTTCGGCATCTGAACATCACACACGTTTTTTGGCATGTATTATTGATGAAATTTTTAAAAGATTTGGCGTTTAGAATAATACTTTTGATATTTTTTATTATCGCATTAATATTACTTGACAAGTGTTACTTGAAATCAGGAGGGGAGAAAAATTTTTGAAAGCACGAGCCTGTGCAACTCCGCAGACATTTTTATACAAAATTCGCCATATAAGGTATTGCGGCATCCATGTTTTTGGCAAGATGTTGCGCTTAATAATCTATAATAACTTTGATGAGCTTTCCCGTCCAGCTAATTACTATGCAGGTCAGTGGTTTGAGTTAATACATAAAATACTTCGTTTAACAGTTATGTACGTTATTATGATAATTTTGGATGATTACAGTAAAACAGTCAACCAGTGTGCGTTCTATGTTTGAAATCATTTAAAATCTTTGCATCTTAGCCGAGGTAAATCACATACCAAATCCATTTCCGTTCTTGTCCTGGGCAACACGGTAACACACAAAACATTCCGCTGTGTTTTTTTCACCGTTGCTATACATGCGTATGGAATGATTGCATATATGTTCTAACAACGTTGTACCAACGTTATTTAAGACGTCAAACTCAAAGTTGTCAAAACGTTGCATAAACGTCAAAGGCTGACGTGCTAGCGTAGTAAAAATGTAACGCTGTCTGAGCGTTGTGCGAATAGTTTTTTAGAAGTCGAAAATCCAACGTTGCTACATCGTCGAACTTCAACGTTCCATGAAAGTTGTTTGAACGGCTAATTTCTACGTCCCTGACCAACGTTGTATCAACGTCAATACAACGTCAAAATGATTATTATAAGTGGTGTGAACGTCGTGACAACGTTAGGTCATATCTGACGTTCTCACAACCTTTAACAGACGTCGTAAGTACGTCGTGTGCCAGCTGGGTTATCCCAAATTCCGCGTTTTATTCCCAATTCTGCGTTTTATGCTCACTTCCTCAATTTATCATCTATTCCGTGTTTTATTCTAACCCAAAGAAAGTAGTCCATCAGAGGACTTTGCCGTTGCTTCTTAAAATATTATTTCAGTTGCTGAATGTTTAAGCTGCGGCAGATAATGACTGCACTAACAGGATTTTTTTACTGTTGAAGCCCAATGAGAAAGTTGCGAGGGAAATAATAAGTATATAATGCAAGAGAATTTCTTACGCAGAGTATGACAGAATCCATGCATGGTTTCAAATCCACTTTGAACATATTTAAAACGTACCCTCAAATCTTGTAGACTTAAGTTTTAAATAATCGTTAATTTCTGCTCTGTTATGACGGCAGTTTTCATCTAAAGCGAATGATTCTGTGGAGCTTTGTCATTTTTATTATCTTTCGTAGTTTTTTCGCTTAATAATTTAAGATAAATATTCATTTGCATCCAAATGTCGACTGCTTTGTGCTGATTGAGA
This sequence comes from Xenia sp. Carnegie-2017, assembly GCF_021976095.1. Classification (NCBI taxonomy): domain Eukaryota; kingdom Metazoa; phylum Cnidaria; class Anthozoa; order Malacalcyonacea; family Xeniidae; genus Xenia; species Xenia sp. Carnegie-2017. The sequence continues at coordinate 7,307,540 of NW_025813483.1, forward strand.
GAGGGAGACTACAGCACATGATTATAGTACGGTAAACCAGTTTGTCCAGTTCCACCAAACTCCATGCATCCGCATTTGAGGGAAAATACAACCAATCAAAACACTCGCCTTATGAGAATGAGAATCCACTGAACTCTTTGCTGGTTTGTATTAAATGGTTCAAGTCATTTAAATCATATAAAATTGGTAAAATCTTCTTACTAAAGTGCCTAATAGTGAGGTAGTCTGGTAAACCTTTATTTATTAAAAGAACTTTAATTTATGTTTAAGAGTTGACTGTTAATTGGTGTGGTGTTCTGTTAAATCTTCATTTATTGGCATTAAATTTATAAAAGTAATACTCTGTTGATTATTAGTGAATTAGAACTAGTGTTATTTAAACTCCAAGACCGTAGATTGTCTCGTTTTATAAGGGTCAGTAGTGTTGTGCTCAACTTGCATTGAATATTAAATGAGCATCAATTATTCAATTTTACATGCATTTGATTTTAAAAATCTTATCGATACTTTTAGCCGAAACCTTTATTCTAAATAAGCTTAATAGCTACATAATAGCATTATGTTTGAGTTATAAAGAGCATCAACTCCGTTCATGAAAGTGGGAGAGGAAATTTTGGATGAAGTGAGATTTGATGCAGCGATGAAAGGAATGTGAATTTGCACAAACAAGGATAATGCACGATCTGCATCAATTGCACTCAAACCAGTGTTAAACTTAATCTTTAGTTAAAACAAAACATAATCTCAAAGGTAACGTAACATTTGCATGATGTATCAGTCTGTTTACACGAAAGCTGCAAATATATAGCTACATTTTTACGATGTTACCTATAAACTTTGAATTTTAGTGGGGAGGGGCACGAGCTGTAAAAGTAGCCAAGAACCTATTTCATCGCATAAAATGTCTTCAAATGAGGGTTTGCCTGAGGTTATTGATATATATAAGTCATTGGAACGCTTCTTTCAGCAGTAAAAGATAAGACAGAATGATTAGAGAACTTTATAATATGCGACAATCAAAATTTTTCAGAGAAAGAAAACAAATCATTCGAAATGATTACATAGTCTTGAAACGCTCTTTCGATTGTACGTTTGACAAGTGTATTGGAAAAACAAAACTCCCTTGATTTTCCATTTTATATTACTAAATTACCACCATTTAATAGATCAGTTGAATATTTCCCATATGATACTCATGATGTCATTTGTGCAAATAGATGCAAACAAATGTGACAATATAAGACAAAACATGAAGTGTGGTTTTTTTATCCGTGAAGTTGTTGGTCATGTTGAATGTAGATTGACACTATACTGGATAAATGCATCTTTCACCGTGGGACAGCATCTACCGTTATAGCAACAAACCGGAGTTTGTGATTGACAACAATAGAAATCTATCAAAGTAAAACTTTCATCGTACCAACGACAGCATTTCTCCAAATCCTTGCAATAACGAATCGGTTTTCCTGGTGCTCTTCCACATTTTTTGCCATTTACTCTCTAGGAAAAGATTTAATTATGAAGAGCGTTGACACTTGCCATTGGTGTCATGGCCAGCCAAAGAAGCAAGATTAAAACTAAACCCTTGCAGAAGCGACTTCGAAAGCTCCAAAACAGACCAAGAAGTACATGGTTTCAACCTGGGCGAACAGATTCGTAGTGGACAAATATTCTTTCAGGAATTTCCCCAGAGGAGCACTGAAAAAAATAATTTCAGAATGGACAAGGGATTATTTTACAAAGTACTGAGTGATGTTGAAGCTCATTTAAAACCTTGCACGACTTCTCCAAACTAACGAGCCTTGGATGCAGAAAAAATACTGGCTATGACGTTGTACTACCTAAAGGATACTGGGTCATTAAGCATGACTGCGAACAGTTTTGGCGTTGCAACAAATACAGCATCGCTCGTCATATATCAGGTCTGTCACGTAATTTGTAGCATCCTAGGGCCCAAGTATGTTTTCTTACCAAAAAACAAATCTAAATGATGGAAAAGGTTGGTGAATTTGAGGCAAAGTTTGGAATGCCTCAAGCATTCGGCTGTATAGATGGGACTCACGCCAAAATAAAAAGACCGATTGAGAATTCACAGGAATATTTTTGCTATAAAGCAGTTTGTGATGCTAGAGGGTACTTTCTTGATGTAGAGTGCATGTGGACTGGAAGCGTGCACGGTGCAAAGCTTTTTGCAAATTCCAAGATCCAACAAAAGCTGCGGGATGCTGAATTGCCCATCTCATGGCAAACATTATCTTGTGGAAGCACCAAGGTGTCTACTTACCTTATTGGTGATCTAGCTTACCCTTTAATGACGTATTGTATTAAGGAATATGAATCGTGTAAATGCAATGAAGAAATGATTTTTAACAACATTTTAAGGGCTGCTAGGAATAAAATAGAATGTGGCTTTGGACGTTTAAAAGCTTTGTTTGAAAGATGGACTTTCTTAACAAAATTGTTGATTTGAAACTTGAGGCTGTACCTACAGTGATTTTTACTTGCTTCATTCTGCACAACATATGTGAGCAAAGCAAGGTAACTGTTGATGAACACAAACTCAAAGAGCAAATTGATTCAATTAAACAAAATGAAGAACAATTCCAAAACAATCCTGACACTATCTATTCATCTAATGAAGGAGAAGGAAAATTGTTAGAAGAAGCATTGTGAAAATGATAAAAGAATATCTTAATTAAAGACCTTTTCCAATTATGAAGATAAACCCTTAGAGAAGATAAACAGGTATTTAAATATATGAAATACTTGTAATTTACCAAAAAAACCAATACAAAAAAATATCAAACAACAGAGGTTGCAACAATAACAAATTTCTATAAATATTATTTTACCGCACATGTTCAATACATGACCATTATTTGGAAAATTATTTTCCACTCATGTTTGTTGCATCAGAATATGTAATGTCACTTGTCATGTGTGAGAAGGTTCCGTAAGAGAGATGAGGACTACTTTGAAATTGGAGGCCTTGGTGAAAGTATTGTGGGAAAATGAATGGTGGTTGCTGCTGCTGTTTGTGGAGTAGAGCATTTGTCAACATTTGAGTTGACTGGGAAATTTCTGTCCCAATTCCTGTCATTGCCAAACTAAGCTCTTTTAATACTATTAGAAAAACATTCAGTTGATTCTCGAAGAACTTGTGTCAGCTCTTTTCTAAACTGAGCATCGTCCTTAGCTTCATCAATCAAGATTTTGTCTCTCTGTACAGCTGACAAATTCCTCTGTAGATGTTTACGCTTGTTATCAACAAGTCTTTCAACGTGCCTTTTTTGCTTTGGTCTTCTCTCTGTATTTCCACCATCAGCTGTACTGGATTCACTGTTGGGCTCATCAAGATCAACAGAAGAGCATTCGTTAATGTCAGACAAATCGATGGCTCCCTCAGAATCAGTTCCAGGTGTGTTAGGTCTTGATTTTGGCAAGGTAAAGCTTTCATCATGATGGTCCTCGAGTTGTCTGAAACTGCCAGAATTTACTTCAAACTGAAGAGGTGTTACGTTAGGACATTGTCCCTTTAGACGGGAAAAAGCGTTCATATGTGGTAAAATATAATCCCTTGTTGACAAGCGAGATCTCGGTTACCGGGAAAACTTTTTAGTTATCTCGTTAGTTAGATATATTTATACAAACCTGGATTATAGAAGCAATTGGCGTAGCCGAGGTTCGCCGTACTGTCTATATAAAAAATTATAAATTAAACATTATTCAGTTCTTTAGAAATCTAGCCTAGTTTTGTTTTCTTAAAGAGTGAACAGAGAGAAATTTGCATATATATAATATATAGCTACACTCGCAGGCTGGCTACATTGAAGCACATTTAAGGTAAGAATATTTACATTTAAAATTGTCTCTTAATAATAAAATTAGTGATAGAACGCGCTTGACTATAATGATAGTTCAATTGGTCGATAAAACACGTTAATATGACATTGATGTATTTTTTGATGTTCGTAATTGACTCATCTTGATGATTGGAATGTTTTCAGCAAAGGAATGTTGTCCGCAAAGGAATGTCACAATACATGATAAAGATTTTAATTACCGGGCTAACAAAATAAAGCAAAACTTACGGCTTAATCATTTTAACCCTTTCCTTAGACTGCATATTTTTTAAATGGATTTTGAGCAAGCTTTGTAGTTAATTTCAGAAGTTTCGACCACAAGGAAAGATTTAACTTTATGCGTGTCGGCCTATTTTTCAAAATAGTTTTATCAAGCTTCATGATCAAGACTCAGCAATCGCAACAACAAGGAAAGTGCTCAAACTTATGGTATGTAGTCATTATGGCGTCATAAATAGACTAACGACGGATCAATTGAACCGTGAGATAAGTATAATAAGCAATAGAGATATTTGTAGCTACGAAAGGTAATACTGCTTAGAGCTATTCAACTAGACAAAGAGTATCTGTTTCAATGTACTTAAAACCACTAAATAGCATTCCAAATGGGTCTTAATACAAAGAGGAAACACATAATATGTTGAGCCAGTTTTCTTTATCGTGTGGGCGTCAAAATCATGATTTTTTGAATAGCTAATATAAATCTTCCTTTCCTCATCATTTATCGTGATGGCACTTTTCCAGTTTCTAGCTCCTTATATTCTTTTAGCTTTCTATATTCTTGCTCGCGAATGTTAATGTTGTAGATAGGTTTAAAGACTTGTTAAGTTATAATGAGTTAAAGCTTAGTTTTTGAATAAGGAAGCAAGACACAGTAAACTAATAGTTGATTTTATTCTTTCATAACAAGTATTGCAATAGAAAAATTCACGTTTTCATGCCTCACCACACTCCCCTTCCGCAATGTTCTCTTCTCATCATGATTGCTCGCATTATGAGACGTTCGTGGCAAATCACTAGTAATTGCTGATTTAAACATAATTTCAATGATTACTTTTTATTTTATAGTTCTTAAAAATCATTCCTCAAAATGTCTAATACAGCAACCCACACGTCTGATAACCGGTTTAATGGAGAGTGCGCCAATAACATGACGAGTAACAGGTGAAAAATGCGATTATGTAAACCTTAAAAAACAGGGGTGCCGGAAGCATGGTTGGGAACTTCTGCGAATGCATCAATCCAGAGACTTGATTTAGTAAAGTTTGTTTTGCAAAAATGATCTGTAACAAGTTTGGCTTGAAAAGAAATTAATGGCAATACAGCAGCTTAGTCCAAAGGTTAAAGTTTAGCAATGTAGGTAGAATATTTAATGCAAAACATCTTAATTTTTCTGTCATTGCTCTAAATGGTATTCTGCAACATCACATGTAATGTAGATAATGAAGACAGGACTAAATTTTTCTTCTCCCTTATAAAACGGATTTAACAAAACCATAAGCTCAGTTCTTGCGCTAAAGATGAGAAAAAAAACAACTTTATAAGTATGGCCCTCAAATGTTTAAAAAAAAATGAAATTATATAATTACAATTTTCGCAGTTAAGAAGCGCAATTATGAACTTTGCTTTTTTGTATTGGTAATAGCATGATTTTGACTGTGCAATTTGGAAGAGCATGCACGAGTGCTTGTTATTTCAAAATTGTACGAAAAGCTGGGCTATTACTTATAAATAATATGCATGTTACGATTTTTAACTTTAGCGCATATTTCAGGCGGCAGGTTATTAAAAATTAATCGCTCGCCTCGTATATTTCAATTCCATCGGATATTACTTTTCACAACACCATAGCTTGTACACGCGCAGTGTTCGTATTTTTATCCAGAAACATCTTGCCCAAGGGTGGATCCAGGATTTTCCAAACGTTAGTTAAAAAACGGCGGGTCCTACCAACGCCGAACGCATTCACCCGTATGGGTGTCCGAAGGCATTCTCTCCCTGAAAATTTAGAAACAAAGAGTGCCAGAAATGCGATGACACATGCATGCTTCCCTTTTTTTTTGCACCGGAATTTTCGATAAATTGCACTGCTCTTAACCAATCAGAATTAAAACAATTTTCATGCATATTATAAATATTGATATTTTTGTAAAGATCAGTTCGACTGAAAAATTAAACCTTTTTTGGCTCTTGGGTCCTCTGAAGTCTGAAAACTTGATGAACTGCAAAAGAACTTGAACTACATTTCTGAATTTTGTTCTTGCCTTTTTTTACTGTCAATTCGTGTGTCTGGGCTGCATGCAGATTCAACTTTGGCTAACACTTTTCATGTTTCAGGATCAGTCCTCCGCAATGTGTTGGTAATCCGGATGCAGATACAAAAGAGGAAATAGAAAAAGGTGATTTTATTTAACCTTTTTTTAAGATTATTCTGAAAAAGCTAAAAAATATTTATAAAGTAAACAAACGCTGGCAGGAGTAAATTTGCCGGCTATAGCATGTCAAAATATTTTCAAAGGTCAAGCCTGTATTTAATTGTTGAAGACGCTAGACAACAGTTTTCATTTCGATTAAAATTTCTTTACAAAAAATAAACTCTACTGAAGAAACAAACAATACTATCAATTTACCAATTTAAGGAAACATGGTCTTTTTAACGGATCTGTTTTTAAAGGAATGAGCAGCGTGCGTGATGAAAAAGCAACTAAAAACATTGTATCAAAAGAAACTGATCCAAGCGCAGGAGTGACAAATAAAAAATCTCTTCCTAAAATCCAATGGTCAGTTGATGAAATTGACTATAAAGTTTTAAAAGAAATTTATGATCGTCTGGACATAAGTGGCAGGAGTGAAGGGGATTTGTTTGCCGCTTTAGACTGTTTCTCTCTTAAAGAAGTCGAGTTGATGAAAATGGAGTGTAGAAGTACAGGAGGACAAGGTCTCGCCAAACTGGCAATAGGAAAGTGGTGTGCTCGCAGTGAAGACAATAGTGTTGGTGCGTTTAAAACAATTGTCTTACAGCACCTCAAAAGGAAGGATGTTTTTGATTTGATCACGAAATGGGAAGAAAATTAAGCTGGCAAGACAATATTAAGCCCCTAAACTATAAGCAGACTATAAAAATCTTATCTTTTTAATTTTCAAATAAACGATATGGTAGTTCATACGAGCTTTAATATGGTATTATATATGTACTGGTCTGTAGTAATTATGGTACTCCATATGAACTCTATTTTTGTATAATTTAGAACTTAGAACGTTATGCAATTCCAGAAATTTATCATAATTCTCAATTTCAATATCGTATCTTCATGAAAAAACCCAATGCTCACTTTCTTTTTCATTTGAATGAGAAATAGAAAAAACGAAAATTTTCTGGGAAAGGTTTGCACGAAGCACTAAGACGTTTAACTTATCTTTTAAAGTGACCTTGTAAAATATAAACTCTTAATACCCTACTACACTACTGAAACTGAATGTAAAGGGCATTGCAGAATGGAGCAATACAAATTAAAAACAATAGTAGACACGAATGTTATCGAAACTTGTTGTTAAATAATTTTGTGAACTCATACAATATAACAGAAATCCCTCCGTTTGAGGTCTTGATCTGCGAAAAAAACTGTTCTTCCAATAGCAACTGCCATCAATGAATTAAACTTCTTTTAATTGCTTACCTCTTTCATTGCTTATTTCACATGCTAATCGAAAAGTTTTTGTTGATGAAGAATTAGGCATTCCAGGTTATTCTCATTAAAATGGCATATTATGCTTCTAGCATTGCTACTTTCTCTCCAAAATTATGCTTCGACTATGCTCAAATTTTACATTGCTTTAAACTATTCTTGAATTTGTTTGGAAGAAGAAAAAACAAAATAAAGCATAATTTATTTGATTTAGAATACAGTTAGCAAAATAATACAAGTATTCAAGTACAAATGCTCTAGATAACTAAAAATAAAAAACTTTCAATGTGAAAGTCAACTTGCTTGCAATATTGCAACATACGGCACTTTGCTGTTGACCTATTAAAATAATTGCAGCAGGAAAATATTAAATCTTAGCTATAGCACACAGTGGTTGTATCAAAAAATCTTTTTACCGCTGCAGTCTGAGGCAATTATTTTTATCATACCACCAATAAATTTTCTTCTTCTCTGACGAAATCGCAGAATTTATCAACAATTTTGGAGGTTCTCTAGTGCATGCAAAGTTGTGGGATGGGATTTTTCTCCAAGCTGCGGCCCTGTGCACAATGATTCATTTTGAGTCTTTGTCATTCTATTTCTTCCAAATGTAATTGCTCTTCCACGGCATCATTAACTAATTATTAGTAAACTACGAAACAAACATTTGTATTTTTGTCAAATATGCATTTTATTGAAATAAAAATTGTTGCATATAATACTTTTGTTATTTCACTTATGCACTTCATATTAGAATTTTCAATTATAACATCTAAATAAGTGTTGCCTTTCACAGTATTGATGAGTAATATTTAATATTAGCTCCTCATAAAGAAAGTGTTTAATTTTACTTGTATCTTGATAGTTTCATTAAACTAACGAAATACTGCAATGACTATTATATACTTCACCTTACAGAATTACATTAATTATTAAATGCTCGTAATTAGGCATTACTTAAGAGTAAAAAGTTACCTATACTTTAATAAAGTGTTTTTTAATAATTAATAAAAAACCTCCTCACTTTCATAATCTAAAGTCTTGCGAACATATAAATTGACACGACTGTAGGGCCTGCCAAGGGACTTCTTGTACTTTTCTACAGAAAATGGTTCGATTGTGCCTGGTAAATATAAAACTAACTCCATATCTGAGTACAACAAAACTCATTCAGAATTTTCATCACGGAGTTGTTTATTGTGAGCTAATTGATTTTCCGCACCAGAAGTTTTTACAACAACATGAGAACCAGATTTTTTTACATCAATAAGAAGACGTAAGCGTTGCTTGATTTTCAAATGATCCCAATCGAGCTCAATTATTCCAATGTTTATCTTTGGTGGAGAAAATACCCATTTACTAGGTGTTCATGACCTGGCATGACAAAATGTGTGATGAAGAATGAAATAATAATTGCACATTTTAATGGCAAAACTATTCTATCCTTTTCCATTTCATATGGGGTTGGTGAGCACTAAGCAGTGTTGATAGAAGAAAACCTGAGCCTGACTTTAAAAGCATGCCACAAAAATGTTATTGTGTTGGCTCCAACGACAGCCATAAACCTTGACAGTCTCATCCTTCTTCCCCTTTTTCGTGAAGACAAAACGATCGTGACGCTTCCTTTTCTCAACAGTGCCAAATGAAACATCTGACAAAAAACTCTATAAAAGTAAAAGATTTGGTGGCACGATAATAAGTAGAAAGCCCTGCTGATTTTGATGGATCTATGTTAAGCAAAGTGTTTGATTTATCAGGCTTTCAAAGATCTACCCCACAGTGAGCACAAAAATTACCCCTTGTATTTAGTGAACTTCCACACTTGTTCAAGATGCCGGGAAAGATATTAAGAGCATATGCACGAACGCTAGATACGATAAATACCTCTCGGATGCTCCGTATTTATTTTACATCAGTGTATGAAACATAGATTTCTATCTCGAAATTAAAATATAACAATAATCTAAATTGGCATAGGATGGGTTATTAACTTATTTTGTAAGTTCAGGAAAAATTTAGGTAGCAAATTCACCGGAAATGAATTTTGCACCCTTGGCTATTCAATTTGTGTTCGTGTATTTGAATTTGCGTTTGTGTATTTGAATTTGTGTTCGTGTATTTGAATTTGCGTTTGTGTATTTGAATTTGCGTTTGTGTATTGGTCTGGCATCTGTGTATTTATATTTGTGTTTGTGTATTTGAATTTGTGTTTGTGTATTTGAAATTGTGTTTGTGTATTTGAATTTGCGTATGTGTATTTGAATTTGTGTTTGTGTATTTAAATTTGTGTTTGTGTATTTGAATTTGTGTTTGTGTATTTGAATTTGTGTTTGTGTATTTGAATTTGCGTTTGTTTATTGCACCTTTGGGCCACCTTACCGTACTAAAGTGTTTGTCGAATTCTGGTCTTTGTGTTCAGGGTTGACAAATAAAATGAAATATGGTCACTGTTAAAAACAATTGTGAAGCTTTTTTGCAACTTTCACATACTTCACGTTCAAAAACATTCAAGTTCATTTAAGAACTCTTACCCAGAGGATTGAATGCAAGCGTCCTCAGAGGCTTGAATTTCCTTCAAATAAATGTTCACGGTTTTTTTGTTGTTGTTTGAAAAGCAACCAGGTACACAGCATGTAAATCCACCAGCACCCCCTTTTCGTTTCGTTGACAACACGTCGTCTAGGGAATTATCGTGACTTTCTAAGTAGAAGTCTCCTGAAGACCCGAGCTAAAGTTCTCAAAAAAACTGGGGCCTTCAGTAGTACTTCTTGACTCAGAAACGTGACAAGGACTGCAGTAAACTCGCTATCGCCAGTGGCCATATTGCAATGTTTACATGTGATAGTATTAAAGATTAATACTATCAACAATATGGCCAAAAATTGGATTTTTGAGCTTTAAAATGTCTTTATAGAATTTAACTCGTGATTCTTGCCATTTTCTGTGTATAGTAAACAAAAGGTAATATACGATTGCTTTGTTGACTCTTTTGACTCTGCGGTACATTGAAAATATTTTTAATTGCCATCACTGACATTAAGGTACACAACTTGTAGGTATAAATCGTCAAATAAATTTCGTAATATCAACTCAATACTAACCTATAAAACAGTACAAATGTTGGCAATGTAACCAAAATGCAAAATCTTGTCAGAGAAAAAATTCTTTAAAAAGTTAAACATGTTTAAAAACATAAAATCCATTTTAAAGAAGACAATAAATGTGTCAAAAATTTATGTAAAATAATGATATAACTTTAAAGGTTGGAAATATGTGTGTGCATTAAGAAGACATTTACTTTTGGGTTTTTTAAATAATGAAATGATAAAAATAAATACAACCTCTATTGATAAAGTACGTTTCCAGATATTTAAAGCAGCAACAAATTCTTGAAAATTGTGGCCGAGACTTAAACAACCACCTCCTTTTATTTGGACGTTTCCAGTAATCATCACTGGTCTCTAATATCACTTTACTATCCTGAAAAAATTTGATTTTGCGATCATTTCCTTTGCATGTCGAACAATAACGTTGCCATAACGTTTCCTTTTTAATTTTCCTGGAAAATACAAGGATTGCAAAGCAGGGTCAAATTTAGGAACACATAAAGAAAATACATTTTGCTAAGCATTTTCAGGACGACTATCATTTTTTTTCTTGGTTTAGAAAACGTGTTATAGTCAGCAAGGGGCGGATCTAGGATTGTTCAAACATCATTCATTAAACGTCGGATCCGGAGGCGCTCCGCACCTGGGGGGGGTCCGAGGCATTCTCCTCTGAGAAATTTTGAATTTCAGAGCCTTGGAAATGCCATTTTCAGCGTTTTAGAGCAATACAAAATGTATTTTGTGGGCAATGTTTTTGCGTAAAAACAACACATTTTGCTTACGTTTTTTTTAAAAAAGTGAAGTGAACAATACTTAAATGTTTTGCCAAATATTTAGGCTCATTATCATGCCAAATATATGGCTCATTAGCATGTCTAGGAACGTAAAATTTATTTTACAATAATGCTATACAAAAAAATATAATGTCTTTAAAAATTTCTACCAAGTTGTCAGGTATAGATCCCCCTAGAGATCCCCAATCAAACCTCTATGTAATGAGTTAAGTTAGAAATTTGGTACTACAAGGGACAGTTCATAGATGTAGAAAAGCTCAGACTTTAAATAATGCAAGTTTATTGTAACACTTTACTCATCTCCACATACAGTGCCAGCAAATTCACCTTTTGAGGAAAAATCTCAAAATTCTTTTCTGCCAAAGATTATACAAAAATTATCAGAGTGAAAATTTGCAATTAAGGACAGCTTAATGCCATTAATGTTTATTAGGCATTTCACTAGACTATTACCTTCTGTAGGTAAATGCAAGGTGTGCTATATAGCACTCACTAGTAGCATTGTATTTGCCAATACAAACAGAATGTAATCAACATGCCTTTAATCATAAAATTACACGAATGTTAAAATTGGTTCATGTGTCATGCTTACTTGTTTCGTTTAAATGTAAATCTGAAATAATTTAGATTAGAAATTATAATGATTATCAGAAAAATTACCTACTAATCATGAAAAATACTTTGCTGGTTTGCCAAATTTCAAGGTTTATCTGCATTCATAGGAACACATTTTTACTTTATAGAAATTGCTTTTCATACATCAATAGCCCTTTGATTTGTAGGATTTCACTGCCATATAACGGCCACGATTCCCCAAGCACTAAAGAAATCATATATAAAAGTCTTTCGGCAACAACAATTTTAGAAGCATCAATCTGCTTAGCATACGCCATATTGACATAAATCGCATCACACACTCGCATAAATTGACTTTGATATATTACATTCATGCATACACTTCACTTGTCCTTTACTTACGATTTTGGATGTAAATTTTTGCTGATAAAACTCAAAGCAATGTTGGCTTTCTTTTGAACATCAATGACTGAAATGTCGCTCGCGAGATCGTCGTTGCCAAGCATTTACAATTTATCCATGAATTTTTCACCCTCTTGAAAAAATTCACAGTTTGGACAGCAGCATTCATGTCAATATATGAATTTGTAAAAGATTTCCATAAATTCCATCTGATTGTAGTTTAGTTTGTATCATGCTTATAAAAATTACTATTAAACGATCGAACATTCAATTCAGACAGTGGTCACCTTGGTCACCTTTCTCCGCTGTGTCCTGCTCGGGTAGCGGGTCTTTGCCGGAGACCCAGTTCTATCAGACTTCTCCAGGCTGCTCTGTCCTGGGTATCCTCTTCTTTGACACCACATAGCTGCATGTCTCTCCTGATGGTATCCTTCCACCGATGCTTTGGGCGTCCTCGTTTCCGTCTCCCCTCCACTTGCATCTCATAAAGTCTCCGAATGTCTAAATCTTCTTCACGCCGGCACACATGTCCGAACCACTGCAGTCTTTTTCTTCTCATCAATTTCAGTATACTCATGACATTCGCTTCTTCTCTTATGCTTTCATTTGTTCTGTGCTCCTCCAGGCTGACTCCAAGACAATAGCGTGTCATTCTCATCTCGCATACACTGATCTTCTCTGCTAGGTAGTCTGTAACAGGCCATGTTTCATTCCCATACAGAAGCACTGGGCGTATCACCGTTTTGTAGATGAGGATCTTCAGTTTCTTCGGCATCTTCTTATCACAGAGCACTCCCGCTAACTCCCTCCATTTATTCCATGCCCGGCTAATCCGTAGTTCAACCTCAGTCTTGCAACCGCCATCCTGATGGATGGTGGTCCCGAGGTACTTAAATGTCTCGCACTTTAGTAGATCTGTATTTCCGGGTCCAGTATATTCTCTTAGCTTGATGTTTCCTATGCAGCCACTCTGTGGGAGGTACTCCGTCTTGGCTCTACTAACTTTCAAGCCAACATCTTCTAATATTCTTCTCCAATATTCTAGTCTTCCTTCCAGATGTTCTCTCTTCTCATCACACAAGACCAAATCATCTGCAAACATCATACTCCAAGGTGTGTCCTCTGTCGTGTCATCCGAGATTACATCCATAATGATAATAAAGAGTAGGGGGCTTAGTGCCGAGCCTTGATGTAACCCGACCTCAACTTGAATTTTCTCAGTCTCACCAACGTTCGTTGCGACACTAGTGGTAGACCGCTTATACATATCTTTGATGTTTTCAATATAGGCCTCCGGGACTTGATGCTTCCTTAGACAGTTCCATAGTAGCTGCCTCGGGATTGTATCATATGCCTTTTCAAGGTCCACGAAAACCATATGTAGCTCTTTGTTGAATTCTCTATACTTCTCTTGCAGCATCCGCAGACAGAACATCGGCTCAGTGGTTGATTTTCCGCGTTGGAATCCATATTGGTTGTCCTTTATCTTCACTATTTCTCTCAGTCTCGCCTCTATCACTCTCTCAAATAATTTCAGTGAGTAGCAGAGGAGTTTAATGCCTCGATAGTTTCCACAGCTTAGGGGATCACCTTTCTGTTTGTAAAGGGGCACTATTCTGCTTGTTCTCCATTCTTCTGGTATTCCTGTCTTCATTATTTCTCTGCAGAATGATGTCATCCACTCTGTTCCTGTGTTTCCCAATTTCTTCACTAGTTCGATGGGGAGCTCATCCGGTCCTCTTGCTTTATTGTTCTTCATCTTCTTGAGTTGTCTTCTCACTTCATCTTCCGTAATCTCTAGTACTGGCCCATGGACTGGTTCAAGATGGTCCAGTTCTTTCCTGTTGTTCTTCGTGTTCAAAAGTCTATCAAAATATTCTCTCCATCGCTCTTTGATTTTCTCATCTTCGCTCACGATCTTTCCCTGCTCATCCTTGACAAAAGTGATCTTGTCAATGTCCTTTGCTCTTCTCTGTCGAGTTTTAGCTAACTTGTAGATTCTTTTCGGTCCGTTTTGCTCCAGATCTTTGTATAGTTGTTGACCTTTCTCTAACAATCGCACACTTTTCTTTACTGATCTTGTTCATTTCTCTCAGAGTCTCCCTGTCTTCCTCCAAACCAGATCTCTTCCATCTCTTAAAAGCTTCTTTCTTGTTCTTCACAGCCTCTTGTACTTCTTCATTCCACCACCAGGATTCTTTTTCTATGTATTTCCCACTTCTACTAACTCCCAGTGTCTCCTTTGCTGCTTCTAGTATATTGGGGTATGTTTCATTCCATTTCCACTCTCCTACCATGCTTTGTTCCATTAGCATTTCTGTGATCTTACTTTCCAGCTCATCTCCTTCCTCATTATGTAGTTTCCACCAGTTGATCTTCTTTGGTCTCTCTCTTCTTATTCTTCTCCTCTTCTTGATCTTATAATCCATCACAACGAGTCTATGCTGCAGTGCAATTTCCTCACCAGGGATAACCTTACAATTTTTAACATCGCCTAGGTCATCTCTCCTTATTATGATGAAATCTATCACGGTCTGGCTAAGGCCACTTTTGTACGTGTAGGTGTTTCCATCCCTCTGTGTGAAGAATGTGTTTACCACTGCGAGGTCCTTGCTCCTTGCATAGTCTAAGATCTTATCTCCTTCTTCATTTCTTCTTCCGATTGACTTTACTCCATGCCATCTCTCAAATCCTCTACTCTCTCTTCCGATGTGCCCATTGAGATCTCCTGCCACAATCAGCTGTTCTGTTTCCTTCACATTGGTGGTCACTTCTTCAAGTTGGTTCCAAAATCTCTGCTTCTCGTCTTCTTCACAACCTTGCTGAGGTGCATAGGCAGTCACGATGTTGAACGTCTTGTCAGGTGTTACCAGTTTCATAGTTATGATTCTATCGGACTTTCTCTGGGTCTCTATCACTTTATCTTGCCATTCCTCACTCAGGCATATAGCCACTCCATTCTTTGGCTTTCCCCCTCCGCTGTAGTACAGCTTGTAGCTCTCTCCAATGTTTCTTGCCTTCCCTCCTGATTTCCCACCAGTCCATCTTGTCTCTTGTAAGCATAGTATGTCGATCCTCCTCCTCTTCATCATGTCTGCTATTTCTCTGCTCTTTCCAGTCAGCGTCCCGATGTTTAGGGTCGCAACTCTCAAGTTCTTCTGTCTCTTCTGTCTCTTCTGTCTCGCTTGTATTCTTTTCACAGCGTCAAGACAGTAGTGCCGCTGCGCATCGCTTACGGGGTATGCCCTAGCATTGTCTTCTCTTCTGATTGTCTCCGGCATATTATCATGTGGCATATTCTTTTAAGGACCAGATGCTCTTCCTGACATCCACCCTCTGTGTTTATCCGGGCTTGGGACGGGCAGTCTGCTGCACTGACTTGTCCAGCATCCAGGCCACATTATTCAATTCAGACAGTGAGCTTGACTATGTTAGTTCAGTTGGCTATCAGTCGAAATCCGTCAAACCAATCACAATAAAACAAAAATTCAAATGAACCAATTGTAAGATAGCAATTGGACTCCTTTATACGTCCGGCCACCCCTCTTATAAGTCGAGACCATTCCAGACTGTCCACTAATCTGGCCATTGACCAATAAAATAAGCGTTTTTGGCGTTCATAGACTCCTTTACCCGTCGAACCAGTCAAGCCACCCCGCTTATCAGTCGGTTATTCCAGGTCAATTAAAATTCGACTGATCTGGTTACCAACGAGATATTCATTGTATTAGTCATTAGCATTGAGTTCTATAATAACTGGAGCGGCTATCTGAAGCGCGGCCTTAGATATCGGACAAAAAAATGGCGGATTTCGTCCGTTGCCGCTGAGATTTACCGAAATTGACCGCTTTTCCGAAAATTTCACAATTTCCAACTCCCTCCTGAGGCAAGAGTGAGGAAAATGTATGTTTGTATTTGGGATTCGGCAAGCAATTTTTTGATGAAAATCAAGGTAAAAACCTTAAATTCCTAACAGCGAGTCAACTGTGGTTGTCAGTTATCTGCTCCTACGAGGATGCATTTATAACTATCGACGAAAGACTTATATATCGGCTACACATGTATGAATGCAGATGTGCGTCGTTTTCTTACCAGCGTCAAAATGGTTTGATCGATTAAACTCTTTAGTCTATACAAAAAAATATATCATTGTTCATCTCCACGGTTCACGAGAGAGAAGTTAGCTTATTTTTTATCATTGCTATTTTGCTTCTTTTCATGCAATGGGCAATGGCTTTTTTCACCACAATTGTAGTATTTTTACTTGTTTCTTTAAAAAAGTAAATATTAAATCTCTGGATATTTACGGATTTTCTGTAATTGAGTTTCATATTAAATTTCAAAAAGACTCAAGTCTGCATAGGTTTCGTAAATGAAAACAAACAATATTGTGTAGAAATTACTTTAAGTAACCTTTTTGTGATGTTCTGAAGTGCAACTGCATCAAATACTTGTAAAGTTGTAGCATATTATGATTTTGTTGTATTGATATATGAATTGGGCAAAATGCAAATAATCATCAAAACACTTATGCTTCCAATGGTGATTATAATTCATTTGTAGTTTTAATACTTCTACCCTTCTTTTTCACTCTGTTTTGTTTTTCCTATATTTGCAATATAAATGCACAATTTGAATGATTAACACAGTTTTCACCTCAATAATAAATTTCATAAGCAGTTGATTGTGCATTTTGTTCTCTGAGTATCCACATCTGGTGTTTTGTTCGTACGAGAATGATGAATTGCAAGTAGATATGTCATAGCAAGGCAATATAACCAAATGAATTAAATACCTATAGTGTACTTTTGTGCTAGAAGCTTAAAAGCTTTTTAGAAATTAAGATATTGGATTATAGTACCTCATATTATCAATCTCATGAAAAGAAATAAGAAGCAAAAAATTGTAGAAAAGCTTTGAAAAGTAAAAAAAACTTCTTTATAAAAAGCAGCAATAATGCATATGATAAATCTCCATTCTGTACTCTAATAGGTAAATAAGCTCAAACTGTTTCTTGAAGCAAAAACTGTAATAATGAAGAAATATACAGTACAGTAACTTTAGAGGTTTCATCACTGAATCTTTAATGCTTTAGTATAGTGCATCAGATTTTAGTAACTTTTAAACAACACTCAACTAAAATATTTTGATAAAGATATGACATGATTTAAATATTAAGTTATATAAAACCTAATGGCATATACAGTTTGAAGCTTCACATCTGCATCGACTCATCATCAATTACAGTACAAATGTTTACATAGACACAAACTTTATGGCCTTCCCATTTTATATGCTTGTGAATTGACAATTTATTAGCATCAAAACACACACAACCTTTTTGCCATCTTTCTTTGATTCATGAACTTTAACTTGAAAGCATTCAAGACATCCTTAGTGAATCCATTGTCTCCACCCAGAGAATTTGACCATGATCAAATTAAATAACTCTGGAGAGGGTAATTGTTTGTAGTGTGTACGTACCTTTGTACTGGAAGTAAGTCGAGGTGAGGCAGAGCTCCAGTAGCTCCATAATGTTTTATGACGGTAATGGCAGTACGTCTATTAAGGTGCACACTACAAACAATTACATGGAACAGCAATGGGCTCACCCGTTTCTAAAATTGTAATGCAATCTATATAGAGGAACGGGCGCTCACGACTTACAAATATGCACTACCTTTTTGGTTCCGCTATGTAGAGGACAGAATCACAACACTACATGCAGACGAGATTGATGACTTTCACACTCACATCAATAAACAGAACAGCCACATACAATTTACCAAAGATGTCGAAGAAAACGGAACACTTCCTTTTCTCGACTGTTTGGTAAAACGTGACAATCAAAAACTACGAACAACAGCTTATCGCAAGCCAACACATACTGACCGACTCCTAGACCAATCATCTTACAACCCTACATCACGCAAAGCAACCACAATTAAAACATTAACAAGACGTGCACAAATCATATGTGATTCACCGAACGCTCTACACAACGAAAACAACTATCTCAAACGTGGTTTTGACAAAACGCAACACTTACAAACCCAACGAACCTAACAAAACGAACAACTCAGTGACAACAGCAACGATACCTTACATCGAAGGTACATCTGAGAATATCTCGTGTATCTTACGACTATACAACATACGTGTCGCACATAAACCAATCACAACGTTACGACAAGTACTAACGAACATAAATTATAAAGAACAACCCAACGAACGACAAGTTGCAGTTTACAAAATACACTGTTCTGACTGCCACGCCTCCTATATCGGGGAAACCGGCAGGAACTTAAACATAACACTTACTGAACACAAACCAGCTACTAAGAAACAAGACAAAACTAATCACATTGCCGAACATCACCGAATCACAAAGCACAATATTGACTGGGACTCGGCAAAATGCATCACTTACAGTACTGACTATAGACAACGGCTTAAATTAGAAAGTTGGTGTAACAACTTTAAGCAAACTACTCTGAACAGATCACAGCAATTACCGGCACCTTACAAACGACTTATTCACAATACAAACAAACGATCAACTAAAATTATTACACCTAAATCACATTACAACTAAAAACACATTACAACTAAAAACACATTACAACTAAAAATATCACACCTAAATCACACTTCACAACTAAAAACATTTCACTTCACATTAATTCACAATGAAAATACACATTTCCTGTACACACAATACAATGACCTAAGAGCCAGATAACAAGTACGGCTAACCTGACGTTTACTCCTCATTTGACTCTGAAGATGACTACCGCTAAGGTTGTCGAAACGTCAGTCAACAACAACAAAAACAGTCCATCTCAGGACTATACTAACCTGGATGATCTACATCTACAAACATGTAACGATACTCCCGGGTTTGACCATTTACTTGAAAGAGTGTTTATCAAATAAGACAGCAAGAAATCCATTGAATTGCAAAAAAACGTATCAGTGTTTTAGATACATATAATTGAAATATTTAGCAATGGTTGAAATTTATTGTAAACACGACCTAAGTTATTAGCCGAATTCTATTATTAAAGTAGTGTTATGAATAAGATCCAAAAATACTTATATAACGTCGTCAGTTTAGTCCTCCTTTTCCAAAGCATTTAAATCTTGTTAATCAGTCATGTTACTCATGTCCGTAATAATGAATCAAAAATTAAGCAACTCCGTTGGTTGCGAGAAATAGTGTTGGAAAGTACGTATAATTACGCAAGTCTAATGAATCGTCTATGTTTCCAGTTTAAAGCTACTGAAAAATGAAAGATATTTAAAAGAGAGTTAGATCTATAATGAAATGGAACAAAAAAGCCGTTTCGTTAAGTTTAATTCAAAGTAGCTAATTCGTTTATAATGCCACCAAAAATTTGTACATTTTTGCTCTTGTACATTGTGACGTTGCTTGATTATAGGATTTCTTTTAAATGAGAGAGAATACCCGAGAGAAAAGTGTACGTAAGTCATGTCATTTTTTTGTAGTTAGCAGTAGCGGATGGATGAATTGATTTAAGTCCCTAAAACAAATATCTATGTTGCCACGTATTTTCTAAAAACTTACGTGGAATTCCAAGTTTTATTATTGTTGGATGTTGTGATGATAACAGCTAAAATTTTAGATTTATTGAAAGAAACAACAATCTTGACTTGTTGTGAATCGCATTTTGATTCATATTGAAAAATGACACAATTCGCCATACAATAACCTCTCGCATAAAAACAAACTGTGAAATTTTTTTGTTCATCATTCAAAGAACCAACATCATAAACTTGGATGATTTCCTCGAATTTAGAAAGAGCTGAGAAGTCCGATTGAAATCTCGCATCTATGCCTAAAAATGAAGCAAGTAATAATTTATTTTACAATCTTTTTATTTTAGTATTACATTTCGACATGTATTGCAACCTTTAAAAGATGGACTTTGAATGCTTTCGTCAATTTGATCCAAATTTTAAAAATCTCTATGTCGTAAAAAAAGTCTTTTAACCTTATTTTTAGACTTCTTTTGTAATATCATATATTTAATATGACAGCAAAATATTTGTTTATGACTTCATTCGTTGGATAAATTATAGAAAGTTGTTTAAATTTTTTAAAGCGATAATGTATTAATGGTTCAATTTTATAATATATGAAAGCAGTGGCGTATCTAGCAAAAAATTTTTGGTCACGCTATTGTATGCAGAGCCACGCCCTATGAAGTCATGATTTTTAATCATACGTATAGTTAGGCATAAGTACTTTATTGAAGTTTAATATAAAAATTTTAAAGTACAAACAAACAACATAAAAGTTTCTAACAAATAAAAATAAAAACTAATGTCTCAGGTCAAAATCTCAACTTCATCATCATTTTAGTGGCCATGACTTTACATGCAGCTTTTAAGTTCACCGACACTAAACTTGAGGTAACTTTTAGTTTTTTGACTGTACACGTGATAATGAATGACATTATGTTGAAGGAGAAATGTTCCTGAAGGAGACAATGAACTGTTTGAACTAGATTTATTAATCTTTTGCATTCTTAATTATTCAAACGATTAGTGATGCTTACCATATAAATACCAGAAAAATGAAAATAAAAGTTACCGTGATGCGAAATTGTAAGAGGGCATGTAAATTAATAAAACATACTACCTTCGTCAAACTTGGAACTATAATTAAACAACATTCCATAAATGAACATGCCGTTAAAAGTGTCATCGGTAAATCCCCTTGTTCAGGACAGAATGGTTAATCCATATGCAAAATAGCGAACAGTTACAGGTCACCGACTAAAAATATCAAAAGTCGTAAAGTTTTAATAAGCTCTGCTTATTGAATAGATGGCAAGGAATAGAGTTATTTACTTCACGTGTTTCTCTATTGTATGAGAAAGAACTTGCCCAAACATGCCCAATCCCCGCCCGTTGTCAAACCGGAATTTATTTTCTTGCAAATTTCAATTCATCGACTATCCTATACATTTAAAAGAGAGAAATCGCACGCCTTTAGCATATCAAGAAGTTTCCAAGCAAAAGAAGTAACATATCATTGTCCGAAAATGTTCTCCGTTGAAAAATATTCCTGCTTCTGTGGCTAAGGTCTTGAACGAATCGTGTCTATGAAATCAGACAGAGCGTTTGTGAAGTGCAAAACCGAAGATTGCCCATTATTTGTGCCTGAAGAAAAGTATACGCAATTGATGGACGCGTACGAAATTAAAATGTGAAGCAGTAAAAACCGAATAAGTTCCCTGCGTGTAAATGCGATAATGTCGCAAGTTTGTGGGTGTCCCAATCGTCTTCCAATCCGGAAAGACCCTACTTTAGATGTAAGTACATTCCCGAAGATGAAAAGTGTGATTTTTTTCAATGGGCAGAAATGGTGAAGAAGACGAGCAAACATAAAAATAAAAACCAATCGAAAACCGTCCCGAAGAAAAAGAAGAAAGCAGGAAAATCCATCTCTGACGTTTAGAATAAACACTATGATTTTTAACAGCATTTTACTTTATACAATTATCCGTTTTGAAGGGTGATATCGTTGTTAATTGCTTTGAATAAATAATTTCAAATTGATATTCCGCCTCCTTTATTAAAACTAGCTGTGTCTCCAAGCAAATTCTTTCAGAGCAACACCATAAATTGATGTGAAGTTTGCCGATTTTTTCGTTCGAACATAGCTAGCCTTATAGTAAACGATGGAAAAAAAAGAGAAGTTAGAACGTTTAAACTGCCTATGACACGAAAATTTTTATGTTTGCAATCACCAGAACTTATGAAACGACAATGGACCTTCTTGAACAGTTTATGCATATTACTTTTAATTCTTGAGATATTGAGGTTTTTGCAAATGTATCCCCACTCATGGATGTCCATTACAGTTTTAGTTCAACAGGGTATCCTTTATTTATGTATATGAACAAAGCCGTAAAGATAAATTTGGAGGCTAGGGCAAAATTTGTTGTGGCAAAATTTTGTTGTGGCATCATGATTTCAAAAATTTGTGACTGCATGGAATATAAGCAAAGCGTCTTGAAAGTCAAAATTTTTATGAGTGTCTTTTTAAAATTTGGGGCCCCTTAACAGGTTGCAAGCCATAATAACGTGCCCCTTTGTTCTACCTGTTCAGTTGACCTTTGTATCAATAATGTAAATACTCCACAATTTAATGAGTATTTGACAAAACCAAAAAACCCATCAAACTCAAAACTCATTATTTGCACTGATCAGCAAAAAATATATTCCAAATCTGTGCCATGTACACACAGAGAAAAGTGCACTTTATTTAAGTAACAGTACAACCACATAAAACTGGTAACAGTCTAGCCACTTGTCGACACAAGCAAACCCAAGAAATCACTTCAAAAAGTATGAATTTTTGTTACCATACATGCCACAACTAGTTCATTATAAATGACATAGCAAAAATACACTATTACCAAAATAATCAAGTAAATGACTTCTTCTTCTGTAGGCTTTAGTAAAAGCTTATATTTTTTTGGTAAACTTTTACAATGTGACAATGTTCGTCGCTCCTTTTTTTTTAATGTGACAATGTTCGTCGTTCCTATGCTGGAAATGAATATTAGAAAGAGAGCAGTACTGTTGAAATTTTGTCAATACACGAAGGAGTAGTAGAAAAGTATGATTACTATTCTGTAGAATGAATTTTTAAAATGATTTAGTTATAGCACAGTCGTAAATATTTTTCAGATTAGTAGCATTTAGTAGCATTTAGTAACCTGTAGTAGCATGTTTCAGCATGTAGTAGCATGTTGTAGCATGTTGTAGCATAATGCAGTATGTAGTAGCATGTAGTAGCATACTGTTGCATTTAGTAGCATGTAATAGCATGTAGTAGAGTATAGTTGCATGATGTAGCATGTAGCAGCATGTTTTAGCATGTAGTAGTATGTAGTACCATGTAGTAGCATGTTATGGTTGTGTAGTAGCTTGCTGCTTGTAAAGTAATGCAGCATGTAGCATGTTAATAGTAGTATGTAATGCTTACATGTAGTGCATATAGTTGCATGATGCAGCATGTGCAGCTGTTTACCATGTAATGGCAATGCAATAGCAGTAGTAATTATCTGCAGAAAGCAGTCATGTAAGCATATAGTTATGATGTAGGATGGCAACATGTATATTCAGCTAGTAGCATGTAGCATGCAACATATAATTGCATGTAGCAATATCATGTAAAGCATGTAGCTATCAGTAAATGTCTATAACAT
The DNA here is from genome assembly GCF_021976095.1 of Xenia sp. Carnegie-2017. Classification (NCBI taxonomy): domain Eukaryota; kingdom Metazoa; phylum Cnidaria; class Anthozoa; order Malacalcyonacea; family Xeniidae; genus Xenia; species Xenia sp. Carnegie-2017. The sequence continues at coordinate 7,331,214 of NW_025813483.1, forward strand.
TTAGCTTAATAATGTATACGGTATGATTGCATGTGCAACATGTAGCAGCATGTAGTAATTTAGTAGCATTTAGTAGCATGTAGTAGCATATAGTTGCATGATGTTATGTAGCAGAATGTAACATGTAGTAAGTAGCAGCATAATCAGTGCTGTATTTAGTAGCATGTAGTAGCATGTAGTAGCATGCAGTAGCATGTAGTAGCACTGAGTATCATAATTAGAAATAATACAATGTACAAAAATGTGAGAAATGTATTCGTCATTATAAAAAGATGTTTTTGCATGATCAAACTTCGACACATTTTTGTTCGAAGATTAAGTATTCATGCTGCAATCTTTAGACACAAGTTTCACTCTTGACACTGAATGAGCGTAGTACTTGATTTGCCATGTACGTTGCCGCTCCATAAAAATGAGGTAATTGTCAGGTTGATCTGTAATTTGATCAGGTTCTTACCACCCTAATGCATTGACCTCTGGACAGGAATGGTGTTCACATAAAAACTATTGTTCATCCCATCAAAAAGTTATTGTATGTGAAAATTGTACATTTCAGAAAAAATTAATCTTATCGCTGTAGAGAAAGCTATATACCTCAAAATTTGCGCAGTTACTATAATTTGCGTACGTATAAATTCACGAGGTAATATTTAAATGTCATCACGAGAATAACGCCACAGTCGTGCTTTTTAAACGGAATACAAAAATTTGTTGTATTTGATATTGTTGCTGTTCTTTATGTTACACAGATTTTCCAAATCCGTGTAATTCTAAATTAGTGTGGCTTCATTTTGGAGTTTCACAAAAGTCATGCATAAGAAGACGTCTTTGTTTTGAGTTTTTTTTTTTGTCAGATTACGTTAATAAAGAATAAAGTGGATTTATTTAATTATAAATGATTGTGTTGTACAAAGGAAAACAAACTAAAATACTCTAAACAGATATAAGTAAAACGTATAGTTTCAACTCAACTGAATTATAAAGTTGATTTATAAGCGCTCAAAAAGAGTTACTGAATGCAATGTTTTATTTAGTGAAAAAGAATTTCTTCAACAACAAGACGACAAGTCGAACCAAATATAGCACGTGAAGGCGTTACCGGCGGGTAGTCCGGCACATTTGCCAACTGAAAGTCCAACTGTAACTTTTCCTTTTGGTATTCCTTCGCAATTTTGTAATTTTAGAAGATGATGAAATAATGCCATCATCAATGTGAGTCATACTTCGTCCTGAATCAGCAGATTTGTAATTGAAATTACCAGACAAACAGTTACATATTGTACTATTGGCACCCTGCCAGGGAAGTAGAGTTCAATCGCAGATGACGTAGTAGATAAAATTGTAAAATTACGTCAGATTGCTCAACGCGCGCAGTATATTGTGTAGTGCGTGACTACATGGTCACACGTACAATTCATTCCAGTATTACTGCTATTATAAGTTAGTGTCTTGTGTGGGTAACAACCACCATGCTCACTGACTATGTTACAATTAAAAATGGTCAGAGACGACGTCCGAGAATCGTAATCCTCGATGATAGTCAGACATACAAATGATGGCGAAGAATACCCTTTTGTGCGTTCATCACTTTGTCGTTTCATACGTTCGATTGACTCAGAGCAAATTTTTGGTGAAAAAGACTAAATTTTGTGTTATAAAGTTAATTAAAGTGAGTTTTGGAATTAAGTGATTAAGCTTGCTTATTTGTGCTTTCTCATCGAATAAAATTGTACAAATTGTACTGTAAAATTGTACCGGTAAAATTGTACTGTTCGTAAGGTCAATATGACAATGACAATTAATCCAAGCGCACATAGCTACTTATAATAGTATGAATGTAATTTATTACCTATGTGTGAACTGCGAAGCGTCTGTCCGCGTACAAAGATCATGCAGTTATTTGCAATTAGCACAAAATCGCCGGTGGCCGAATCATATGAAAATGTTCTTATATTGAGAATAGTCAACAAAAAACATCACGCCGCAAAAATTGATTTGTATAATTGTATGATATTGCCTGTTGGTATCTATTTAAGCGGAACTAAGCACGAGCTCGATTCATCGATTGTACAAACAAATAATGTACTCTTCAAAAAAATTCATAAAAAACTAATTAATGAAAGTCAAGATACTATTCAAATGTCGTTTCGCAAGTGATCACAAATACTAATAATATCTCGTTCAGTCGAATGGTCCTAGCAACTTTTTGTAAGTACGATATACTGCCTAGTCCAATTTAGTATTATATGCATTGCTTATAAATTATTCGCTTTACACAAACAGGCTTACAGTACACTGTTGGTGAATTCATTAAAACTGAAAACAAGCGAATTTATTTTGCTTTCGATTAAAGATCTTTCAAAATGTGATAAGAAAAAAGTGTGACAATAAACAACACGGCCCGTTGGCTCTAAACACAAGTGTCTATTTAACAAATAGATAACATTTAACCGTTGTCTATACAGTTATAGATACACGGGTATGACGTCAATTGTGATAAAAACGAAAGTGGCCACTAGCCATCGGGCGAGTGATCACTTAGACACGTCAGAAAACTGTTTTGAAAAACTATAACAAAAATAATATCAGTGAAAAAACCCTTAAAAGTCGCGAGAAACTTAAGACGTCACTTTCCGTGATGCGAGGCTTTTGAATACAGTCACGTGCCATGCAATCTAAGCTGGGGCGCTCGTAAAATGCTGAAAGATTTAGGCAATTACTTAATCATATAGCTGAAGAACATTTTCAAATATTGAACAAGTTTGACTTAAGTAATTTTAATTATACAATTTTCTTTGATCTATGTTGATTAAATCTACTTCATGAAGTCACGATAGTTGAGCCTGTTAAGGCTTAGGTAAAAGTTCCTAAGTATGATTATAAAGATAGTGACAGCCGCAGCCGAAGTTAGCAATTATGAAAGATGGTCCGAAAAAAATTGAAAACTTAATATAAACAAGAAGTCTATCAGGTGTCCACTCGAATACTCTAGAACAGTGTTTGTTTATATTTGTTTTATTATAATTGTTACCAAATAGCACAACGAAATTCAGGGCAATCTAATCTCACATGTAATACAATGAGTAAGTAATAAGATGGTTGCCCACTTGCACTGATTACATCGTTGGTGTTTTTGTCCTCGCGCATGTTGTACCGCGCATATCGGCAGATATTCTAGCAAGATATTTTGGACCTTTTCACTTGTTCCCAACTACTGAAATGACACGACATCATTTCTTATATTGAAATATTTTCAATTTCATTATGAAGAAATGACGTCATGTAATTGCAGTGGTTGGAAACAACCTTAAGTATCTTGCTGGAATGATGGCGGCCGTGAAGATCCGGTGCCCACTTGTGTGGCCCTTCAGTATAATTTTTATTCTGTGGTATGAATTATATTATATAAGGAAGATATAAATTAATTTACTTTGTTATAAGAAATATAAACTTTTTACTCCTTATATTTATATGTTGCTCTACATTGAGTTTTAGCTCTACATTAAGTCTATAACAGAGAAGTAAACGAATATATTCCGCAATTTGAGCTAAATTAAACGCAGATTATATTTGTTTTGTAATTATTTATCAAATTATTTATTCAAAACTGTCAGTTTCATAATATCGATCTACATAAAATTTGATATTTTCACTTGTCGTTTTTATTTTATTTTTCTCCCATCATGATGATGGACAAAGACGTGAAATTGAAGAATAAAGATTGCTGTGTGGTCAATATGGCTTTAAGTACCTAACAGTGTGGTCCCCCCTCATCAAGCATAAAAAAGCTTCTCCATCGACGCTTTCACAGTTATATAGTCAGGACCAACTTACTTGCCACACTTCCTCCTATTTTGGGCACTGCTAACTTTATCATTGCTAACTTTTGCCATCTCGTAATCCGTATAGCTGTTACACCAGCTAAGCAGCTCATTGTTCAAAACACTCTTTCCATCTTTCTCTCATACTTACGGTATTTGTCAAAACATTTCCATTTTCTCTATCATTATTTTAAAATGCTAAGCAGATCTTTATTTTTCTTCCTTGCTAATTTTTATAAATCGTTCTTTCCCAGTGACGCCAATAGCGCAATAATTGAAGTGCGTGTGGAGGGCTGTATTCAAGTATGTATGTTTTGTCGTATTATAAGATTCTTTGAAATCAGTTGTCTCTTAGGGATTACAACATAAATGTGTCAATATTTGCTTCTTCAATGATGGAGCTTACGTCGCGTATTTTTGCCTCCCTCTCCCTCTCTACTCTCTAACCGATTGCAAAAGCCATTGTAAACAGTTTAGCTTTCGTCATTTTTACCTCTACCATGTGGTTTATCGAGTTGTATCACTTTTGTAAACCTGTTAAATATCATCAGTCATCTCAGTATCCCATTTCTTCTTCGCTATTCTCTTTCTTTGTTTGCACTCCTTCCTTCCGTATTCCACTACTTAGTCTCCTCAGACACGTAGCCAGAACGCTAATCTTGGGGGGGGGGGGAACTGGCATGCATAACACGCCATATTAGTTTCTTTTGAAATCCATTGTTTATTCAGGACTATAAAATGAAGAAAGGAATATGCCCCCCCAATTATCGTTCTGGCCACGTGTTAAAGTCTCATTGACTATTTTCCTTCAAGAAAACAAAGCAAATTATTTTTACCTGTCTAGCTTACCATCTAATTGTTTGACGCAGTGCGTCAGTCATATATAGGAACGTGTTAGGTACTTAAAGCCATATTGACCACACAGCAATCTTTATTCTTCAATTTCACGTCTTTGTCCATCATCATGATGGGAGAAAAATAAAATAAAAACGACAAGTGAAAATATCAAATTTTATGTAGATCGATATTATGAAACTGACAGTTTTGAATAAATAATTTGATAAATAATTACAAAACAAATATAATCTGCGTTTAATTTAGCTCAAATTGCGGAATATATTCGTTTACTTCTCTGTTATAGACTTAATGTAGAGCTAAAACTCAATGTAGAGCAACATATAAATATAAGGAGTAAAAAGTTTATATTTCTTATAACAAAGTAAATTAATTTATATCTTCCTTATATAATATAATTCATACCACAGAATAAAAATTATACTGAAGGGCACGGCCGCCATCATTCCAGCAAGATACTTGTTGTTTCCAACCACTGCAATTACATGACGTCATTTCTTCATAATGAAATTGAAAATATTTCAATATAAGAAATGATGTCGTGTCATTTCAGTAGTTGGGAACAAGTGAAAAGGTCCAAAATATCTTGCTAGAATATCTGCCGATATGCGCGGTACAACATGCGCGAGGACAAAAACATCAAAGGCTCCGACATGAGTCGCCCTTCTGAATAAATATCTAATCTGTGTTCATACTTTATTCCTATTGTGTTCACATAAACATAATATGTCAATATAAATACATAATTAATATCCTATATGCATAATTAAACAATATTGGATATAATCAATATAAATATATCATATAAGAATATATATCATGTATTTCAATTGACATATAGCTACTTCACACTTTACGCACGAGACACTTAATAGCTTTCCTAAATTTTTATTTTGCTAACCATGAAGCTCGTCGACTTCGACATCACCCCCGTAAAATAGTGCGGTGGACGACCCATAAGGGGGGTGAACACGTTCCCCTTGGTGCTGCAACTGACAAGAACGATCAGTGCACCTACATTGACATAGATAATTAAGCGGAGGATAACTAGCACTAAAGGAACCAATTTGAAACAACTCCCTTCGGCAGGAACGCTCACGTACTTTGCACGCATCAAGTTCTGCTGTAAGATGTCGGAGGATTTCCTCAGAGTCCTCAAGCTTTTGTTTGTACATTTCTTTTCATCGTTTAGTTTTCTCTGTCTTTACGCTCACGGTCAAAGTCTTCTTTATAAACGAGTATCTGCGACTTCAACATTTCACATTTTTCTACTTCGTTTTCATCGCGATTATGTTGAACACTTTGTTGCGCGTACAAAGCCGAGGCTAATCGTCCTAATTCGTCTTCTAAAGGACTTTGTCGCTCTTCAAGTTCATTTACTCGTCCTTTTACTATTTTACTTCCTCTACGAGTAAATCTCTCCTTTTAAGCATTCTGAAGCGCATTTCCAATTGTTCGTAGTCATTTTTCCAGCCATGATTAATTTCAAGTAATACGTTGTATTTTTGTTTACGTTTGTCCTCCCCTTCAGCCAGTCGCAATCTCTCGTCGGCAAGGCGCGAAGTTTGATTACGCGATTCATTGTTCAGTTTATCATTTTCTTGTCGTAAATTTCTCATCATTTTTGCCAAATGTTCGTTGTCATTTAAACACTGCTTGTATTTCAGTTCAAGGTCTTCGTAACTGCACTTTTCATTTTTGATTTCATTATCCATTATCGGCACAAACTAATTTCAAGTCTTATTTTCTCTTCTCGACGACTATATCCGATCACTCTACGATCGTGTTTGATCTGATGCCTTGCACTCTCGTCGTTGTTCTTTATGCTGTGCAAATGACGTATTTTAATATATTGTCATGGGGATTCACCCACGCGTATGTAAACTATTTATCAAAACAAACATTGTAGATGATTTCGAAAGTGAAGAGGTGTCTTGACGATATAATATCATTAAATAAACTTTTTTGACTATCCTGACAACCAAGTTTCACCATTCATTACCCCCTAAAATCATCACGCAATCAAAAGTAACAAGCAAATGTTATTTTGCAGAAATTTGCATGATATAATAATGACCTTTTATGGACTCCATTTACGTTTTATGTGATAATTTACATAAGAAAATAAACATTCTCACAAAATGCAGCAGTATTATTTCATATTTTCATTTGTACCTATGTTCGATAGACAATCAATTAGCAATTACAATCTCGATTGAGAATTTATGTCCGTTGACTTGCGCTTCTTGTGACAGATGCTCAAGCCAGTTATCGCATCAATGTTTACTTAAATTCTGAAATATTAAACGATTGCCTGAAACGCGCTTCAACAGATGGGTGTAATACAGACGTCAAACAATGTGCGTCATCTTATTGGAATACATGTAAGCTGGCATGATTTATTTAACATCAAAAGAAAAGACGATTTCACGAAACGTCTCAAAAACAACATGAAAACGTCACAAATTTAGATGGAAGGAACAGGTCCAACGCAAAGACAAGATTGAAAATCCAAGTGATACGGAAATGTTTCGCTTTCTCAATAGCTCAGCTAAGCGTTAAAGTGAAATTATCGTACTCTATTTCGAGTGATGCACAAGCATTTAAGCTATAATAAAAATTACGCCACAAATAACTCGCACGAGACTGCGATACAAATTGCTTCAAGCTTACCGCACATCGTTGCAGAGCGTTGCAGCGATAGCTTACACCGTCTGAAAGTGGGAAATCTAGAAGATATCCCTGCTGAGATGCAAATTTGTTGCCACTAAACGTCGCACTTGAAGCCGGGTACTCAAATAGTCACTTGAGTTTAGCAGTCTTCTCTAGAACACAAGGCGAAGGACAGAGCTCTATCCAGAAGACTGAAAAGAATCAGTCAATACGATTCAAACGACAATAATAAACTATTGAGCAGTTTACTTGTTTATAGGCGACTTGCCGCCCATGGTGTTGTTTTGGTTTATACCTTAATGTGTACCAACAATAGGAATGAAAGTGTAAACGACGCACATCTTCACCTATTAAAATGATGAAGTTGAGTCACGGTTCATTTTATGTACCGTCAGTGGCGACGCCAGCCTCCGACAAATGGTCATGCAATCGAGCGGTGGATTACTGGCCCCCCGTCAAATAATAAAATAAAAATTTTACATGTTTGTAAATGTAGATCGTCCAGGTTGGTATAGTCCTGAGAAGGATTGTTTTTGTTGTTGTTGACTGACGTTTCGACAGCCTTAGCTGTAGCCATCTTCAGAGTCAAATAAAAACTTTCCTGTGTGGGCTACTAGTTGAGAATGTACTAAAATACCCAACATTAGCAAAAAATACCTTGACAGGAGAAATAGATGACACAGCTTGCCTTAAAACAAGATTCAAACTATGAGCTGCACAATGAACAAAGTAAGCAAAAGCATACTGTTGACACATTAATGCTTGGGCACCACCAATATGACCAAATTTGTAAAAATGCAATGCTATGAATAAATGTTGAATCTGAATAACACAAAAAGGTATAATCACTTCGGATTCCATATCTCTCTATATAGCAAAAACACTGTTTCATAACCCCCACTTCCCCTCCGTCACTATTACTAATAAAGCTGTAATTCCTGAGCAGGGACGTAACTAGAGCGCTGATTTCTTTAGGAAAGAAATTCACTTTCAAGAGAAACCATTCAGGACAATTAAATATATGAATAACCATGCAATCCCTCAATCAACATTCTAGTTACGCCACTGTTCCTGAGGGAAGATACAACAACATTACCAACTTGAGCTGGAGTCAATATTAGCATTTATTCGAAAAACGGATGGTTTGTGGGCCCGTTTCAGCTTGAACGTGGCAGGAATGAATCACAAGAGTGAATCACAACTCCATACTAACTCCCATGAGCTTTGAGAAAACGCATATAGGTAAATGTCAGAGCATGCAAAAGGATGTCGAGTACTGATGTCTTACTTATTGCCAACGTGGCGCAAACAAGGCAATGACATTTAAATGATTTAAGAAAATAGCTAAGATTTGAACTAAACTTGTCAATTACATCTCATCGTAAATTTTAGGACGTACCGTAAAATTGTTTCAGAGGTTTAATGACGCACTGTACATTTTTCGTTATTTTGCTGTAGAGCATGGGCATACCGGCTAACCTTTTTTAGGGAGTCTGTGATGTCGGTACATTTTCAATCGTGAATAACTTAATTTCCCGACTTTCCAGTCACCCCAGTGACATTGCATATGAAACGCCTATGCGAAACGCCTATGCTACTCAGTCTAACGAATCCAAGATGATAAGAGTGAAGAAACCACTTATCATTTACAGCTTCGACACTAAATATTGTGCTATAAGCATATTTCATAAAAGAAAACTACCTAATTTAGACCTTCAACACGGATAAATGTACGCATAAATGAATGGTACATGTTCAGGGGATCTTTTCTAAATTTCACCACAGCTTTTCTATCATATGTTAACATCATTCGATGAAGTAAATAACTCAGAAATCATACGTTGATGGAATTTATGTCAACCAAAAGTAAATAGTTGTACATGGCGTCTATGTTATACTAACTGTTTTTGTCAGATGCAATACGGTAAAATCCCCCGCAAAAGAACCTAGATTTTAAGAACAAGTAAGGGGCTAAAATTTCTGAATTATACCCTGTTTGTATAAGAACCTGTGTAGGATAAGATTTCAAATGGTTTGGTAAGTTCAAAGAGGCTGAAACTTAGAGAAAATAAACTTTTTACAAAGCAATAAGACTAGCCTTGAAAAAATGTAAGTTCTTATGCGCGGGGTTCTACTATAAAAGATTGAAACATTTATACAAATAATAAAATAAAGAAACGGTTGAACTGCATAAGGAGAAGACAAATGTTACTTTGCAACCGTAAGTGATCAGGAAGGGCTTGTTCAGCTATCCCGGCAAGGCTCAAAATCATCGAAAATAATCCATCATTCAAAGCCCTGTTCACAGGTGATTATAGTCGTCTCATGCAGGCAATATCATATCAGCATGGGTCCAAAACGAAGATCACTTTGATCGTACAGAAAATTTTCCGTAAAGTCCATAATACATAATACAGATGATCACTTGGAAATTAACTAGGCTTAAGTAGGCATATCATGCATCTACCAAGTACAAATATGTAACATCGGACAAGCTATTCTTCCGCTCTACTTAATAAGGTAGGCAATAACTTTCCATGTTATCGTTTCATCCTTCGGTTTCGAATCGCTACCTAAAGAACCATATCCTAATTTGGTAGTAAATCGTTTGTTGTAGCAATATTGAACTTGGGCATGTATTAGAAACAATTAACACTTTATCTCTGACAATTTACACACTTATATCTATAATTGCTTGACGGCAAATAATTGCTAAAACTATAGATCAAAGACAAAATGTATCGCAATTTGTCATTGTCGTTCGAGACACGACACTAAACACATTTGTTAAACATAAATGCATGGTTCAAAAAGCTGACCTGACATAAATCACGATAAAGTCGTAGGGCTTAACATAACTATGTGGCATTTTTTAATAAAATCTCAATCAATAGGACGATTTATGATTACTCACGGATCACCGTGGAAACGGCAGAATATTTTAAAACTGATACGAATAATTACAACTGTTAAATAAAAAACGTTTCTTTGCTCTTACACACGACTATAAGTGTCTTTAATACATTCTTACGGAAATAGGTTCTTATTGATCCATCATGTCGTTATTGAAGTTTGTAATGACCTGTATGAAAACAAATCTCGACAAATGTTACTAAGCCCCTATGGTCACTAAAGACAAATAGTATTAGAGACATATAATTGTAGTTATGTAGTTAGGGATAGCTATACGATAGTGATACGACTCTAGCTTGTTTAACTACCAATACTCAATGCTGTTTGTTTCAAATGCCCAACTTCTTATGCTAAGTTTCATTCTTTCACCAACAAAAATTCGCTTCCATGTTCAGAGGTGTGCTCGGAAGTTGGAACAAGTCATATCGCTTAACATCAAATGTACTGAGCGAGCAAGGTAGCATATGATCATCGTGACTATACAAGACATATGACGAAACAAAAGCTATATCAAAAAAATATCCATGCAAAATATGTTTCTTCTATTTGTAAACCAAAAACTTCGTATCATGTCAGTTGCGTATTTTGTCCTCAAATAGATCACCGATCATGAAGCAATATGCTCCTATTAGAACGCTTTAACTGCGTAGGCAACGCACCTAATTTGCGTCATTGCATATTTTATTACAATTAAAAAATTCCGAACATTTGAAAGCTAAATTACTCTGCTACTATAGCATTACATAAGAATAATAAACACATATGGTAACATTATTCTTTTAGCAACACAGGCCGTAACTTGAGGTATAGTTGAAGTGTGCAGCGACAACATAATGCATGTAATTACATCAAGTACTTAATAAAACGCGTTTGATATTTGAATCATCTGACACGAATGACAAATGTTGTTCAAAACTTCCGCGCACACTAGGAACTTTTGACGATCACACTTGTCACGAATAACAAGTTCGCGCGGCAAGTTCACCAGTGTGCGGCGGGCTTTACGTAGATGATATTTTTTGTATATTTAACAACGAAAACGACGCCTCATTATTCCTTAATTATTTAAACCTACTACACACAAACATTACCTTTACAGTAAAAAAAGAACAGGACAATAAATTGCCTTTCTTAGACATACTTATCACTAAAGACACAACTTCAGACAAATGCATAACTTCCGTCTTTCACAAGAAAACTTACACCGGACTCTTAATGAACTTTTTTAGTTTTACACCACGTAATTATAAAACAGGACTTATAAAAACTCTCCTTGAACGCATCCACAGAATCAACAATACAGCAAAGCGCTGCGAAAATGACATAAATACACTAATTGAAACTTTAAAACGCAATTCTTTTCATGTCCATTTCATAGACAAAGTCATACAATCATTCAACGACAAAATACAATCAGACACACAAGCATCTGATGAACCTAACCAAAACAAACCAAACATATACTATTTCAAACTTCCTTACATTAACTCATACTCACACACCACTCAACAAAAACTACGGAAGTTAACAAAACGCTTCTGTGTTGACTTAAAAATCAAGTTGGTCTTCTCATCTTACAAAATAAAAATCTTTTAGTTTTAAAACAGTATTCCATCTCTACTCAAATCTTGCGTGGTTTATGAATTTTCATGTGCGGGATGTAATTCCCGTTACGTTGGTGAGACAACTCGCCATCTCTCCACACGCATCAAAGAACACACACATTCTGACCAAAACTCACATATTTATAAACACCTTCACACTCCACCACATTGCAAATCAAAATACAACCATTCATGTTTCGCATCTTAGACACCGCCAACTCTCCTTTTTCTCTTAAACTGAAAGAAGCGCTCTACATTAAAAAGCTCAAACCAGACCTCAACAAACAAATATACCAAATTAATACAATATTTAACCTGTAATATAAGATCTAACACTAATTTTGTAATTTAATACATTTAACGATAGTCACCTACACATATATATATCATGTAAATAGCATAATCACCTTCATTCTATGTACTGAAGATGGCATAAGCATGCCGAAACATGTTTACTATAAAAAAACTCGTCGTTCATTTAAAATGTTGTGGATTTCTGGTGATCTGGAAGAACAATTATTTGAGACTAATTCATTACAGGCCATTATTTTCACCTTACTATTGTATTTATTTCTTTAATAAATCTATTCAATAATTTACCATGTTTATGGTATTAGCTTGATAAATTTGCTCGCTGATTAGGAACTGAAGTAACGTTGCTAGGTGAATTAGACTATGACGTTGCTATTTAATTAAAGAACTTACTCTTCATCAGCTGTGTATTGCAAGTTATGAGGAGTAAAGCGGTGTTATATCTCACTTATGTGTTTTCATTTCGTTTGGTAGCTACATAATAGCAATTGCATAATTTATATAAAATCTCCACTGCGTTAATGAAAATGAGAGATGAAATTATTTATATTTTGAAATTGGAGACAGCGGCAAGATGGCTGTGAATTTAGACAAACAAGAATAATGCACGATCTGCATTAGTTGCCATCAAACCAGCTTTAAAGTAACTCTCTAGTAAAAACAAAATGTACCTCAAATGGCACGTAACAGTTGGAAGATTTAATCGCTCTGTTTACATAAAAGTTGCAAATATACATATATATATACATAAAAGATAAAAGTTTCTCCGGATTTTAAATGATTTTTATTGAGCTTTTGACTCGTTGCTTCGAGCCTTCATCAGAACGAGGAAATTACTATTTACATGTGCTTTTAGCTTGTAGACGCTTAGAGCGTCTAATTGGATTAGCGGGTGGATTAATGTGATTGGATGGGGTGGAAAGCGTTGCCATGGGTTTTGGTGTATTGTTAATATAATCGGTGTTAATATTATTACAGTGTAATGTTGTAGTTTTGGTGTTGTTTGTAGTTTTGGTGTTGTTTGTAGTTTTGGTGTTGTTTGTAGCTTTTTGTCCTTTTTTTCTTTAGTTGTGAGTATATGATGGGTATGTCGATATGTCTGTTTATTGTGTCGTTGCCTTTACTGTAACAAGCTTTAGTACTTTAGCTTCTGTCCAGTTGAATGTGGGGTTATTTCCGTGGGTATGTTCTAACGGTAGTGAGTTCGGATTTCGTTGTTTTATGGCGTTTTTGTGTTCTGTGAGTTATGTTTCGATTTTCTTTGGTGTTTGTCCTATGTATTGCTTTGAACAGTCTTTGAACGTCTACAAGCAAAAAAGCACATGTAAATAGTAATTTCCTCATTCTGATGAAGGCTCGAAGCACAATAAAAATCCTTTTATACAATCCGGAGAATCTTTTATTTCTATACATATATATAAGTATATAAATTGATAGAAGAAGAAAATACACAAAAACTATAATTTCATCCTGACAAGCCTGTTTCGTGATTTCTCACTCTTCAGGGGATAATATTGAATTAATACAAAAGCATGTGCTTGATTATATATACAAGAGGAAGTTAGGGTATAGTTAAGATAGAATTACATAATATGTTACGTGTACAAACGTACACCTAATAAAAGTGCCTTGTGTCTATGGCGACAAGAGGAGATAAGTTCGTTACGTTTGTTGAGTGATGATAGTTGTGGTTGGTAGGTGATGAAGAATTTTTCTTTCAGGCATAGGTTGCATCTTTTGTTGGCGCTGTTGTACGGTTTGCTGTGAGTAATGATGTTCCATGAGATATCGTGAGCGATGTTGTCTTTTAGTGTCCATATGTGTTTACTGAGTTCGGTAGAGTTTTTTAGTTTTTTGTGGCGGAAAGAGGCAGTGTGGTCCCTGTGTCGAGTCTTAAATTCGTTTTCTGTAAGTCCGATGTAGGTCTCTCAGTTGTGTTAGTGTCCAAACGTTTAACAGTTGTTTGGTAGATGACAAATTATTGTAGGCAGTTTCCGTTAAGTGGGCAGTTTTTTATTTCTGTCGGCAGTTGCATGTTTTAGTTTGTGTATTTTCGTCATTTGTGGTGTCATTAGTACTGTCAGGTTCTCTCAATATGCGTTTGTTATGGGTATTGATAATATGTTCCATATTGTTCATGCAGCTGTAACTTAATTTAATTGTGTTGCGGTTAGATAGTTTTCTGAGTTTGTGGTCTATGGGAAAGTGCTTGTCGATTAGTGAAATGAATTTGTAGCCAATGTTTGTGCTGACGCTCTTGCTGTATGGTGGGTTGTACCAGAGTATGTTATTTCTAAGTCTGTTTTTCCGTTTGGTAGTAGCGTTCTGGTCATATTTCAGTGTGTAGTGATATCCAGTGTTAACTGCTTTTTGGTATGGAGGAATTGCTTGACCGAATGATGCTTTATCGGATGATAAGGATGAAAGGCGTTTGTTCATGGTATCGGGTATTGATATGGCTAATGATATCGCCAACAAAATATGCAACCTATGCCTGAAAGAAAAATTCTTCATCACCTACCAACCACAACTATCATCACTCAACAAACGTAGCGAACTTATCTCCTCTTCTCACCATAAACACAAGGCACTTTTATCCAATTTGTAATCGTACACTAACATATTATGTAATTCTATCTTAATTATACACTAACTTCCTCTTAAATACATAATCAAGCACATGCTTTTGTATCCATTTAATATTATCCTCTGAAGAGTGAGAAATCACGAAACAGGCTTGTCGGAATGAAATTGTAGTTTTTGTATATTTTCTTATTATTATCAATATTTATGCTCTGCTCTTATGCATCGAGCACTGTACTTACGGAGATTCAAATAAACAAAAATGTTCACCTTTTAATAATCTGGCAGCTATTTTATAAGGTCATTGTTAATTAAATTATTAGTCTTCTTCATCGTTCTCCTCATCATCATCATTCACAAACGTGGGGAGAATGACGAAAATCAAACACTTAAAGAAAAACATCATTATATATTCTTTTAAATTTTATCATTTCCATATTTTTTATAAAATTCTACAAAATCATCTTTCTTTCCAAATTTTTCCTCTACACTTTGATTCATAAATTCACTATGATAAACAATGCAATCATGTTTTGAAATATCCAATATATTAGAAAACTCTTTCAATACTTAAATAGCTTCAATGTCATTACCATTTTCAATATCTTTTTTCTTTTTTTACTTGGTACAATTTTTGGCATTTCTTTTTTAATTTTTCTCTGTTTAACTTCCTTTCTTTTGGTTTGTATTTCTTTTCTTCTTCACGTTTTAATAAATAACGACAAAATCCAACAAATTATCGCAATTTTTGAGATATAGTTCTTAAATTTTCATCTTTTATGAAATGAATTTTGTAAAGTTCATCCGTCCAATTAATCATTGCAACATCATTTTGATCAGTGGGTTTGAAACAATTGTTCTCATCATCATCATCATTATTAACATAAATGTTCCACTTTCATCCACAACACAGGTTGATTGTTTTGTTTTTAAAATTAATTTATTATCTGAATCACGTTCCAAATTAACGCATTTCTCATTAAATGAAAACAAAACTTCATACAAAATTTAGCTTTCATCTTTATTTGCAATCTTATTCAACATATTTGCCAATTTTTACATGTTTGCAAATTTATTTGCAGCTCATATTAACAGCACATTCCATCGTTGTATGGAGAAAAAATAGAATTTGAAAAAAATATATATATCACTAAGGCGATTAAAACTGCATACTTTATTTGAAACGATTGCTTTTCCATTAGAATAATTTTGTAAAACTGTTACCAAATCTCTAAAAATGTTATTGTAAATAGTATACTCTTGAGCCATTTCTTTTATCCTTTCCTTAAAAAAATTATATCGATGTGTTGTCTGAACGTATGTGCTAGCAAAAGGTACAAAGCATAAAACGTAAGATGAATATATACCCAACAATTTTTTTTATTAATCCCATTCCATTTTTGTTAAAATATTAAATGGTGCTTTAACAATATATATTTCTTTGCAAATATTGTTTTCTATATACTTTTGTTTATTTATGTTCATTTTATGGCTTTTAAGGTGTGATTTATATTTTAAAGTGAAATTATAAATTTTTTTTTATCAGTAATTGTCAATTTGTTACTCTTTGATAAAAAGTCAACAATATAATTTTCAGAAAAAGTTCTTTTAAAAACTTTTTCATGAAGTTGAAACAAATAAATTCAGTTAAAATAACAATGAATTGTGTCAATCCCTTTAAATATCACCACCAATGCAGATAATTTTTTTAAACAAATATGTGTCTTTTATACATTTCTGTATCTCAAGAATTTTATTTTCTTGGTACTCTATCTTTTTCATAAAACTCTCATCAAAAATATTGCAATTGTACTTTCATCGCATAAAGCCTTTAGATTTCTTTAAATCGTTCATATTTTCTTCTAATGTCTTTACCCTAGCCTTTAAAATTTCAACTTCAATATTTGTCGTATTTGAATGAATTTTGCCCAATTTAATGATAATGCAGACAGATATGAATAAAAGACAAAAATAGGAATCATCCATTTTTCTCTTTTTATTGTTCAAAAGCACATATACACCTAAAAAAAATTGAAATAATCAAAACAAGAATATATAAAAAATTAAAAATAGGTTTAACATCATCATCATCATCATCATATTCCATTTCCATTCAATAATTTCCATTTCATCTATCAATTTCTTTAATTAAATAGTTTTTTTATCTTCTATTTTAATATTTTGTTCTTTTATTTGTGGTTAAAAGTTTTAATTCCTACATTCAAATTTTCAACATTTGAATTTAAAACAATCACTTGTCGAGTTTTTTCTCCAATTTGTTCCAATAAAAATAAAACATGTTCCCGATAAAACATATGATCAATTTTTATTGATCTATTGAATCAATAGTTATAAAGTTTTTATAAGGTAAATTTTTCAGAATGAGCTCACCAAAAAATGTTCACTTTCCAAAACATCGATTCTTTCTTTATATGTTTGATTTAAAGTAATTAATTCATTTTTTTCTTGAAATTTTCCACATTTCTCTGCATCACGTTCATAGTCTTAAATAAAACGGTATTTTTCTCGTAAACTTCTATTTTAATTTTAAATATCTTTACATAATTTTTTTAACGCACTAAGTGTAAAACTTTCTTTAACATTTTCCATCTGAAATAAAAAACAATACAATTTTCTACTTGCATATAATTAAATATTTTTTAACGATTTATTAATAATAATCAAATCATTTTTTTATTTACATAACGAATCGATTGATTTCTTCATTTTATTCATTTCTTTTAGTTTTTATTCGATTATTCAATTTCTACTAATAATAATTTTTCTTTCTTCTAAAGAAATTCATTTTTTCTTCAACAATATGAAGTTTTCTTCCAATTTCTTTACCAATTTTTCTGTGTTCATTTTTTACTACCATTAATTTGTGATTTTAATATGACTAATGAAAACAATACAATTTTATACTTATGTATAGTTATACTTATCTATAGTTATAATATAACTATACTTATGTATAGTTATATTTTATACTTATCTATAGTTATACTTTTATACTTATCTTTTTTTTCAAGTTTTTTCATCAATAATTTATTTATAACAATTAATTCATTTTTTTCTTCACATAAAGATTCATTTAATTTCTTCATTGTTTTCATTTCTTCTAGCTCTTTATTCCTGTCTTCTATAGTACATAATGTTTTTTCTCTTTCCACAAAATTTTCATTCTTTTCTTAACCATTTTTTCTGTGATCACTTTTTCCAATGCATAATTTGTGATTTTAATTTGTTTTATAATTTTCCATCATTATTTAACTAATCTTATTTTATATTTTTTCTATCTTTAACTGCTTCAAAATTTCCCATCACAAAAGTATTGTGTAGTGTCACGAGACAAATGAAAAAATTATTCATATACTGTAAAACTCTCTCCCTTATCCATATTTAAAATAATTTTATTTTCTCTAATAATTTGTTCACTGTATTTACACCTTCCTTTTTTTGTTTACAAATCCAAGTATTCTCTTTATATCCAATACTGTCTATAGATTCCATACATATTTTAAAATAATCATAATTTTCACCATTTTTATGATAAATTCTTTAAAACCAGGGTCGTGCATAAACATTGTCAACAAGTAAAAAATTCTCATCCATTCTTTAGCTGTTCATATTTTTATTTGTCCATTTATCTTTATACATGGAATCAGAATAACCTAAAGGTAAATAAATTTGATTTTTTGTCATTTTTCTTGAGCATATTCACATACAATTGAGGATAATTTGCAACACTATTAGAATGTTGTGAATCCTAACTATACCATTTTTGTTAAATCATCATATAATTCATGAAAAACTAACAAATGGTTTAAAAAGAAAATATATACATGAACTAATGAAATTAAAGTAGCATGATCTTCTAACACCAATTTTTTAAACTAAATTTTCTCTTCATTTCTTGTTCCATGTAAGCCTTATTTCAAAATTCCAAAGTTTCATGAGGGATAGATGCCATTGATATCTTTATATCCAATATAAAAACCAAAACTTATTAATATAACATCAAGCAACAACAATATTGATAAAACTGATAAATAATTTCAAAACAAATGTTTATAACAGCAACCATCCAAGTAAATAAATACTTCGTTATTCACATTTTACTCTAAAAACAAATTGTGTTCACTTTCTTTATAATTATTTAAATAAAAAAACTCCTCTTCTTTTTCTTCATTATACCATGGGGTGTTTCTAAAATCACTGTGCAATTGTTCATTCTTTAAAATATATCACACAATCTGAATATATTTATGAATAGAAGATGTCAATTTGTCATTACAGATAACCACATCTTTTAAAAATTTTTTCTTTTTTTCTGGTAGTTCTTCCCATTCAGAAAGATATGCTTCCGCTCTTTTTAAATTTTGTTCCATTTAAATTCAATAGAGTTAAGATAAGTAGCAAGAGAAACCTTCTTAAAACAACTTATATGAATATAATGAATAAATATACGAATTTTTAAATGAGTTTAATTGTAGTAAATGTATATATTTATATAGCTTACCAAATAATTATAAATTATTTTCTATAGGAAATTTACTAATATGTAATTAAAAAATAAAAAACAAATTGATTTCATAATTTATTTCATGTTAAAATTATTTAACTTTTTATTGGTATATATGATGTTCATCTAAAAAAACTAGTTCTTGACTAGATGTGTAAAGATTATTTACTGGTGAAGTTATTATTTCTGTATAGTTTGATTAGCTACAATGTGCTCATGGTTTTATGTTTAAGGATTAAGCAACAGTTGTACATGTTTATAATTATAATAGTTCAAGTTTGCATGCAAATATTAATTGCAACTTAATTTTTGTTTATTAGAATAAATTCAATTTTCATCCAAAAGTTGACTAATTGTGAAATATTTTGTTGAATTCTTTGAAATATCATAACACATATTCTCATGCAACAAGGCGTCTGAAGAGATACATCTCCACTCATAACCGTAGGTTTGGTTGCGTACAAACCTTGCATAATATAATGTGGACGAGGTAGAAAACTTTTGACTTTGATTTTTACACAAATTATCTCGACGTTTTTGAACGGAGAATTCTAAATAAATGAAAATGTACGAAACAATTTCACTATTCATAAAAAATAGCAAAATTCTACATTCCTATCTTAAAACCCCTTACAAAAAGCAACTTCATCATCCAAAACTGCTTCTCCCTTGTCGAAGAAGTGCAATAACAACTATAGCAAAATTATCATCGCTAGTTTTGATGTCATATCTCTTTTCACTAATATGCTCGTGGGTGGAATAATCAGTATAGTATCCATTGAAATATTTAGCCGACTTTATTAAGATAAACTTTTGACATAATGTGATTTTCAAAAATAATCTATTATCTTATGAAATATTAAAAATTTTATAAAAACAAATAAAAACTACTTACTTCAAAAAATACTCCAATCAAATTGTAAGATATTATACTTAACAATAACAATTAAAGCTTGTTGATGGCTCAAATCATTTACAGTTTGACATGCACTTCCTTGTTAGCCTAATTGCCTTTTAGCAATTATGCAAAATGCACCATCAATTTAATGTAGTAGCTATGGGCAGTCCACTCGCTTACTGATATACATGTATTTATGTGTCTTCAAGAGCAATCCTGACTAAATCAATGTCCTACTTATTTCAAACCACTATTTTACCTACACTACGTTGACTACAGGCTTTCAATTTTCAATTCTCTGATCACATCCCTCTCTTTCCCAACTATCTTATCTAGAAGCATTCAAACTTAACATTTAAAGCTCATGTCAATCAAGTTGGAAAACTACTGTTTCTTCACTTGATATTTCCCACCAATGAAAAATTTACCACATTGTATACCGCAAGCCTATCTTTCCTGGCCTATTCACAAGCTTCCAAATCTTCATTCCACTTACTTACAAACGTTCAGTAATCTCTAATCAATTTTACTGAATCTTCAACCTTTATTCTACTTGCCAAAAATTTTTACATACAACTCGAATCCACCAAAACGTTACCTATCAAAAATGGTTTTATCTCTCGAATATTTGACCACCTTACATGTCACTTCCTCGAAAACATATTTAACGCCAAACTTCTCGTTTGACTACTCAAAAAAGCCCATCTACTTGTGTCTTTTTTTCACACGCATACACTCTCTTCAATTCTGGACACAAGTCGGTTGTTTTTGTGCTGCCACCTTTCCACATTTACAAATTAAGTTTGCTCTCTCTTTAACAAATTTCCTCTTTCATCCCTTTTAAGGACAAAATTTCCAAACCTCTAATAACTAGTATTGTCTAGTTGTTTTTGCCACGCATCTTATTTCGGTCAAAACATACTTCATCTACACACCAGATTTTTTGAGCATTTGTCATCATCTCTTATTACAAGTAATCAAATGTCTGCCTTACGTTATTGAGCATTTGGACACTCCGCCCAATCTTGACAGCTTTAAAAGTATTTCCTCTTTGCACGAACTCTTTGACGTTTCCATTGATGAGAGCCTCATAATAAATGAGTACACGCCTATCTGAACATCCTAGGCATTTCTATTTCTTTCAATTTCTTTTAATTTCATTTCAATTTGTTTCATAACTTCTTAAGTGATGCAATTCATTTGAAACCGTTTTTTTTTTGCATTCTTAAGTAAATATAACATTTTATGAAGCATCCTTTTAAGCATACAATACTATTCATTACGATCAGAAAATGTCTTAAGTAAAAGTGAAAAGTTATAAATAATTTTTAAAATTTTCTATCTTCTATTTTTATTTTCAAGTCTCTACTAAAAGTTCTATGTTTCGCATTGATTTTACTATCCGAATTTGATTTCCCTTGTTTCGACTCTCACTACTGTCTAAACTGGAAAGTTCAGTAATTATCAAAACGAATCCCCCTACACAAAACAACATGGACATCTTGGAATACACATAAATTTGTCTAATTTTATGACTGAAAGAATGCTTTCGCCTTGACAATCTTATTTTTGTCTAGAAAATGATAATTTTGCAATATTTTCAGACAAAGGTAACTTAGCAGCTATTGTTTTGATTTTCGTTAAAACCTTTTTTATTGGCACTTTAAAATGTTTAGGAAAATATTATCATCCACAGGCATTTTCTATACTCAAAAATTGGGGTGCAATTATCAAGTTCTGTTTACCTTATATAAATTATAAATGGTGAGGGCGATAACGAGGACGTTTAAATTTTATTTTTCATGATTTTTTGTCTTACCTGGAATTACAGCTTCAGAAATTTTAATGAAATTGTTGTCAATTTTGTAATGTAGTATCAATTCTCTCCAAGCAAGCCAATCACCATTAACATGGCTAACACCAGCTGCCATACCCTGGATTTCATTATCCAACAAGAGATATGACCAGATATTAAAATCAGAAATGCTTCCCTTAAATGCCCTTCCAACAATTAGAAGTCCATTCGCATTCTTTGCATTCACCAAAAGGTTTTCAAGTTATCACTATATTTTATAATCTTTGCATCCTGAAATATTTTTACTTGATTTTTATTGTGTTTCAAACAATAAAAATGCCACGATTTTCTTGAATTTATGTCACATCTGAAATAGAGCATGATAAATTTTAAGTTTGCATATCTTTGCCCTTTTTATAATTATCAACCATTAAGGATCATTACATGAAATCTGAAAAATATGATACAACTGAAAAAGACCAATACTTATTTTCTCAAACAAGCTAAAACCTGTGATAATATTGCAGTTTGTTAATAATCTTTCATCAAAATGAATATATTAAGATATCCCCTATTAATGAGTCTGCTATGCTACTGTTTCAAAGTATTGTTTTTCGTCATGCAATGCTTGTTCAATATACTTACTGAGCTCTAGAGAAATTGTTAGGAATCTTAACTTGAACGTAAGAAAATAATGCTTTGTCCTGATGAAACCTAAGCTCGCTTGATTCGTAAGACTTTTTCGATGAGAAATGGAAATGGAAAATGCTACACATCTTAGTACATAAGACTTTTGCCCAAAAACATGCAATGAAATTATTTAAATTTTCTAATTTCCTGTAATTATCCAACTTGATGATGTTTTTATACGAAATACTGCCTGGAAAAATTATCCTTGATGTCGCCAACTTTTGTTTTACATCTAAAACGCAAATAATTACATGTTACAATTTGCACAGTGAGCTGACTCGCTCAAAATTATACCAGCTTTGTGTATATTTTCTTAAAAAGGAAATGAAAGAAGCAGATCGAAAATGCAAAAGAATACCTAGCTACATTGAAGTATGTTCATACTTAAAATGTCTAAAAAGAGCTACATTAGGAAGACTTCGTTCTAAAATTTCCCTTCGATTTTTTATGTCTGTGATGCAGCTTTACTTAACCCTTATTGGACAATGTTGTATGATAAAAGAAGTTAATGCAATGAAATTTGATAAATGAAAAGAAATAGTGAAAAAATCTACGGTTAAGGTTAAGGTTATTTATATATAGAAAGAATTTCATACTTCCAATAGTGATTGAAATACATTTTGGTGTCGGGAGAGCATTGCTACGGTAAATGAAACCAGTCCAAGAAAGCCAAGTACCAGAAGTTATCCTTGTTGCATTCTGTGTTGAATAATAAAAACAAAATAAGAATTTGCATCAAAAAATATTTTACTGTCTAATGAGTAAGAAGAATTACAATCGATTTTTTAGCGCGAAAAACAGAAGTATTTCTATCGTTTAAATCATTGCATGTTTGTAAATATAGATCGTCCAGGCTGGTATAGTCCTGAGGACTGTTTTTGTTGTTGTTGACTGACGTTTCGACAACCTTAGCGGTAGTCATCTTCAGATTCAAATGAGGAGTAAACGTCAGGTTAGCCTTATTTGTTATCTGGTTCTTACATCATTGTATTGTGTGTACAGGAAATGTGTGGGTGTCAATTGTGTATTGTCAATGTAAATTAATATGAAGTGTAATGTTTTTAGTTGTGATGTGTGATTTAGTTGTGATGTTTTTATTTGCAATGTGTGGTTGTCAATTGTGTATTGTCATTGTGAATTAGTGTGAAGTGTAATGTTTTTAGTTATTTACTATTTACTATTTACTCATTTACTCCTCATTTGAATCTGAAGATGACTACCGCTAAGATTGTCGAAACGTCAGTCAACAACAACAAAAACAGCCTTCCCAGGACTATATCAACCTGGACGATCTACATTTACAAACATGTAACGATACTCCCGGGTTCAAACCATTTACTTTGTTTAAATCATTACCTCTTAGTTATGTTTGGTTCTTTACCATCTCATTTAAGTCAAGAATACTGAAAAATACTAGCTACTCATTAATAATTCAGATACAAATATTATTTTGAAATCGCTCAAAAACTGCCTTTAAAGTTATATATACTACTGTAGTGCATTTATAAAGTGAAATATATATAAAAGAGTGCTACATAGCTATCTTTTTCCATTGAGTAAAAAAATTAATTTATAAATGTAAAATAAATAATTACATAAAACCATGCACTAAACTGTGTTTAACGCCTATCTGGCGATTAAAATTTATTAAAGTATAGTTCAGTTAATCGTTACGAGTCTACTGACGTACATTATTTAAATTGATGAGCTGCCAAGCGCGTTTAAAATTTTCTGCAAAAGTGTTTTTTATGTCGAAATTCGGCAAACATCTCAGCCCTTTTGTTCAAAAGTCTCTCATTATTGTATTCTATGATCTACATTTCTTCTCAAAAATGCAAACAAGACCCCCCCTGGCTACGTATGCCGATACACATTTACCTGTGCACATACGACATAAAGTTGAATGTTTGATCTTTTTGGTGATCCCAGACAGCCTTTTATTCAAATTGTTCTATAAAATGTCTTATAAGCTTACAAGCCTCAATATTTCTCAAATGGAAAAATAGCACCTCAGTTATCAATTAGCTCAGACAGTTACAGATAAATCAAACAATGCATTTTCTCTTTGGTATCGTGAATTTTTATCTCTTGATTATTAGACTCAGCAATAAGATAGGCCAGACCAATATCAGAAAAAGATATTTGTGTTATCATCGTATTGATGTTATTTAGCATGCACGTAAATCATTCGCATTTACAATTTTCAAAAGTCAGTAAAGATGGAAAACCGTTTTAGAGCATTGTCTTGGGAAAAAAGATTTATTTGCCACGCGACTAGTTTTATTGCTTTCGGGTCAAGTTGTTTATTTGTATCACGCCTTAGGTGGTTTTAGCGGTACTTCATGTGACGCTAATGGGTTTTAAAGGTAATGAATACTGTGTGATTACAATCGTGCATACATACATGTGGCATGTTTTAGTTATACATAGAGATGAATAAGTTACACCAAGGTCATTCTCGTCAAACTATATCCTATCATTCCAAGCTGTTATAAAGAATGAAGTGGTGATCATATTTATCGGTATGTCAATCTTCTTACATAACATTTTAATATTCGGTCACTCTTTGTACCCAGCTTAAAAGACGATTTATAAACTCAAATTTTGATGACTGCACCTATAAGAACTTTAATCTGACGTCCTTAGGACATGCTTCCTAGAAGGGCATTGGAGGTTAAATTACTCACAATGTTTATAATATGCAAGACTTAAAATGGTTGAAAAGCCTGTTGTGATAGTTCTCGAGTTTATAAGTTCAAGCTAACGATCTTTCCCGCCATTCTCCGGAGCTTGCTGGTTTTGATTCATGACCTTGCTTACTTTTGTGAGATAACATTCACGTTTCTGTTGTGTGTGTTTGTCAAGTTATAGATCGTCATATGCCCATTCCGCTAAGGCAGACAAAGCATTCAATGCAAGAGTCGTAATTTCGCCAAAATATGCCTCTAGGGTTTTAGAACAAGGAAAGGGTGCATTTGTTTGGTGTAATAAAGAACTTTTCAAGGCAGGCTAGAACTTAATGTCAGCTGATGGAGCTCACTGTAACTCTCAAAGACAGTATTGCTCTTATTGTAGTTATTGCAAAGCAGTTATAAAAGCACTGACATTACTTGCAAACACATAATTGAATTCGACAGCTCGTTTGACATCTTGACAGCATTTATTTAGTTCTTATTCTAAAATAGTGTTATCATTGTAATGAATGGTTGATAAATGTTAAAACATGTGTTGGTGTTGTTTTACAGGGCGTAAACACTTGCTGTTGCACCTCTTTATACATTTTGCATTTTTTTGAATTTAGACCCAGATATATACTGATTTCTGAAGTATAAAAATAATTGCCCAACATAAAAGTTTTAAAATGGCCATAAGTATATAATGTTATTAACAATAACGTTTCGTCTTTAGCTTAAGACATCTTCAGATCGCTATACATACATGTAGGAACTTAGAAAACATATATACTAATTACATATTATTTACAGGGTGACAAATTACAAGGTATAGTGATAACGATGTCATGGATGCCCGAACCGGGGGGCTGAGGGGCTGAAGCCCCACCCAGTTTTTGCAATGATAAAACAACAAAGATATTAACACTGCTCTGCGTCGTACGTGGGTCAAACTACGCGCCATTTACACACCACAGTATCGGAACATTTGGGTATTTCTCCTTTTACAGGAGAAACTTCATCTAGTCCAATCAATTCCAGTGTTCTCGCCCATTTTAAAACCACTAATCACTCCGCCGACTTTAACGACTTCGATATTCTATCATCCTCTCCTAATGCATACCAACTAACCATCCACAAAAGCCTCCTCATCTTAAGCTTAAACCATCTCTTAATGTCCAAGGCAGTTCCATCCCACTAAATCCTATCTAATTTCATTCAACCCCACTCTATCCCTTAACACAAAAATCGCACAACACTGTCATCACTATACCTTGTAATTTAACATCCTGTAAATAATGTATAATTCGTATTTATGTTTTCTAACTTCCTACATGTATGTATGATAGTTATAATCTGAAGATGTCTTAAGCTAAAGACGAAACGTTATTTTTACTAAAATTATACACCCATGTCCATATTAAAAATTTTATGTTGGGCCATTTATTTATACTTAGAATTTGCTTTCCACCTGGCAAATTAATTGTCACAATATACTGATTGTTTGTACAATCTGATACCGTAATTTTGTACACCCAAAAGCTTATGTACTGATGACTATTGTTGCTTTCACACGAATCACATGTTCTTTCCAAAGCGAGATATCTACTTGGCTACCACTTTTTTGCCATGATATTCTGCTGATATATGTTATCTTAATGATGTCTCTCAGTATATATTGGATGCGTTGATCACAATAAACTGCCGTTAGGGTCTGCTTTGAACTGCCTTTTTTCTTATGTTTGGTGGCGAATTCTCCATAACAGTTGGAATTGGTTGTCTTCCAAAAGTTTTTGATGGCTTTGTTCAGATTTCAATTATGTCAGCTACTTGACAAAGCACTCGCATTCAAAGACGAGCGACACCATATGGACGAAGGAGGCAAAACGCAGGCTCTAGGGTACCCAATGCTATTCCAGAAGAAGGTATTAAAAGCAGTACCGACTCTATATTGGCAAAAGTAGTAGTAAATGCACTTGCAAACACTGTGCAACATGGAGAAGGAAACAGTGACGCAACACAACCAATGTAACATAGAAAACAACCGATACGACAGTCAAATACTATCTCTGTCTTTAATTAATGACATCGCATTGGCAGTTTTTTCAGCAGTGGTTAAAAAGTTCCTACGGTCACTACAAAGTTCAACCAAGACATCGCTGTCAATTGTTTAAGAAAAGCCTTTGGTCGTTGTGGATGAAGACGGGGCAGGAGTCACTGAGAAGGGGCTTGTGACTTTTGCTTAACAACAACCTTTCATGTGAGCTGTGTCATTTTGGTACCACTCCATAACCAATCTGTTAAATTTTTATTTCGTCAGCAATCTCATTGACGCTCAAATTGACTATAAGCTTAAGGACAAAATTTTGGCTGACGAGTACATATATCAAATTTGGTATCCTGTTTTATAAAGGCATGGGGAATACACATCATTGAATAGCAGTTAAAACGGTAACTTGTTATTTAAGCGGTTATTTCAATATTATGTTTCCGCCATAACCTCTCAACCAACATTGTCTTTGGAGCCTATTACCCAATCTTCTCCGATAACAACTAAAGAGTCCTAGACTTCAGACTTCCAGATTTTTGTTGGAGTGCATAAAACAAATGAAAGTACCAAAAGAGGCTCCATTCTTAATGAAGTATGGGGAGATTGTTCGCAGTAGTGCGACAAAGCGTGTTGGTTGTTAACGAAAAAACGATCTGATGATATGCCTAGGGGTTCCACTCATTGGGAGCTTTGGATTAAGGCACAGACGTTTTGCAACAAAAATCACTAAGTCTATAGGCCAGTCTGCTCGGTCTCCCACAATGGGCACCTCTAAATGTTTTTGCGATAAATTTCACAGTGGTTTAGAAAGCTAGGTTGTAATTACTGTTCCCAAATCGTTAATTTTAGTATGTTGCCAATAGGCCTAGTCCAAAAAAGTGTTTTGTACAATGGATAACCACCCAGTGCAACAAATATATTTTGATGCCATTATATCAAAAGCAATTTATCCGCACTCAGAGGTTAACTATACCTGTATAATTCCCTGCATTTTCAGGTTGTTTTTACAGGGACAGCAAGGTTTTAGTGAGTCTATATATTAGATATCACGTTAAATGATAGTTATCAAAATATTAGCTACATACTATACAAGCCACGCAGACGCATAGGCCAAGCAGTTTACGTCTATATTTTCAACTGGAGTTTTACTAGGCATAACAGGGTCACGGCTGGTTAATGGTTGTGCTTTTATACCGATGTTGATATTAAGTTTTGATGTTATAAAAAAATTTTAATAATGATTTTACATTGGTCACAGTTTAATTAAATATGCAAATATAGTTGTCAGTGCATGAGCAGTACAATAATATTTTCCGTCGGTAAATTTATCATGTTAAGGTAATAAAAGCTCTCTTTCCTCTCTGGCAGTCCTTGTGGGGTTTTTACCCCCCACCTTTACTGTGAAAAAATAATTATTCAATCATTCTTACGTTAAATTTAACTCTTAAATTTTTTAAAAATTAATAAATATATTTTAACATGCGCTTTAATGCATATCCATTTATTTCCCAAACTGTGGGAGGGTTCTTTATAAGTCCAGAAAACAGAGCTCATGCAACATGTTTTGTAAAGCGACATAACATTAGGTTGATTTCAAATTTGTTTTTAATGTCGAAGAAATCGATAAAAACTGTATTTTTATTGCTCATTTACTTCCATAAAAAGAAACCATTGTTTTGCAAAATTTATTTGACTTGTGTAACAGCCTGCCATGAAAATATTTTTAATAGCCATCATTTCCTATGAATGTATGAATGTTTTATGAATGTATGAATGTTTTTCCAATGATCATATCTTAATTTAATAGCCATCATTTCCATTATGCCCCCAGCTTAATTTTTAAATTTCTCTTAGGTGTAAATCATCAATTAAATTTTCGCGATATCAACTGGAAACTACAAACCAAACAAAATAAATGTAGGAAATGTATCTAAAAAACAACATCCGGTCAGAAGAAAACATCTGTAAAAAGTTATAAACATGTTTAAAAACATGAAATCCATTACAAAGAAGATAAAATTTTTTCCCAAAATTGTATAAAAATAATGATAGAACTTGAACAGCAAGGAAAACATGTGTGTGCATCAACAAGACAATTACTAAAATAACAAAAATAAATACAACCTCTACTGGAAAGATATGTTTCTGGATATTAAAACCAGCAAGAACTCCGTTAAAATTGTAGCCAAGACTTATTGAACCATTTCCTTTTATTGGACTTTTCCAGTTATCATCTCTTATATCCAATACCTTTCGAGTACCCTGAAACAATTTGATTTCGCCAATGTCTACTTTTCGCGTCAAACAATAGCGATGCCATGACTTATAATTCAAAATTTTCCTGCAAAATGAAAAGATTGGAAATGAGCATCATGGATTCGAAAAGATGAAGAATACTGGGAAAAAAACATTGAAAGTGTTTATTGGTAATGCATTTTTTGGACAATTATCATTTCTTTCTTTTTTTTTGAAAACTTATTATATTTAACGTTTAACAATAGCTAATTAGACACAAAAGTATTTGTACAACAAGAGCGAAAAGTCATTTAAGCCTGACAAAAATGCAGTTCTGCAACTTAAACCTTTAAATAAAGTGGATCTGGATTTCTCACTTCTAGCTTTAATTAATGAACTACTTAAATGGAGGATGAAATTTTTCTTTTGACAACAAATTTCTCTTATTTCCTTCTTAAGAACAGGAATGAAATGTGAAAAAATGCTACCTGACTCTCGTAAAAAATAATGGTTGAATCGATTCAATTCCCTAAGACAAATGTTTTTAAATGAAGATATGATCTTCACACTTTGCTGGACAATTTGAGCAATTGTCTCATGAACCTGAAAAATTCAGGTGACTCAACGGGATTCGAACCCATGCAATCACAGGGGTCATGAGACAATTGTTTAAATTGTGCAGCAAAGTGCGAAGATCATATCTTCATTTCATTTCAAACACCGCACTGCAAATAACATTTTTTCATACAAATGTCTTTACTAACACTATCAGTTGTCTAAAAACTTACCCTGAATTCCAAGATTCATTATAGCTTGATGTTGCGATAATAACAGCTAAAGTTTTAGATTTGTTGAAAGAAACACTAATGTTGACTTGTCGTAAATCCATCTTGCAATTATATTGAAAAATGAGACAATTCTCATCACAATAAATTCTCGCATAAAAACAAATTGAGAAATTTTTTAATTCTTCATCGAAAGAACCAACATCATGAACTTCTATGGTTTTCACTGAATTAGAAGAAGTTGAAAAGTCCAACTGAAATCTTGCATGCGTACCTAAAAATGAGAAAATAATAAGTGTGCATGTGTATATAGCTAATTTATTTCAGTCTTTTCAGGTTAATATTAAATTGATACATTTTAAGCAGCATTTAAAAATTCGACATTGAATAATGCCTTTGTTATTTCCAAGTTAACACAAAACTCTTTATGTCGTAAAGAAATTTTTTAAACCTCCTTTTAAGCTTATTTTTAACATTATATATTTCCCATGACCGCATTAATCTTTTTTTATGACTTAATTTGTTCGGTAAGTTACAGCAAGTTGTTTAATATTCGAATTTAAAAGTCAAGAATTCGTAAGATTTGAGCATATAATCTAGATGACGGATTCTGTGTTAAACATTTTAATCGATGGAGCACACAAGAAAGTTGCTTCAGTGCACAACTTAAGCGACTAGATGTACTCGCATGAGTCACTTGCATCCTAAAAACAGACAAATAAGTAAAGATTTCGACTTTTAACAAGGCGTCTAGTGGTTATGGCAGAGATTTCTGTTTGTATTGTTACAGAAAAAAAGTAACTTCAACTTTTGATTTTGGGCGTTGTCTCAGGTCAATGTCTGATCGTGTTTACACTTCTAACTTATCGATAAATATAAGCTGCACGATAACAGTTCATTGTATTTTAAAAATATATTTTTATGATTATCACAAACTTACGTGTATTAATAAACGTCTTTACCATTTTTGATTTAGAAATCGTATTCTTCTCGTCAAACCAAGCAAAGATGTTGCCATTCTCAAACAGTGGTCCTTTAATAGCCATTAATGATATTGCATGACCATCAAGCACGTAATCCCATACATTGAACATGGTGAACCTGTCTGCTTTGATTTCTTATAAAGAAGAAACAAAAAAGACCTTAAATTTGTTTTTCTCAAATCTTATTGTAATTGGTCGTCAATCATGAGGATAGAATTGTTATATAAGGAAAGGAAAAACACAAACTTCAGACATTTAGAACAGTTTTACTATTATAGTGCCAACCACAGTTAATATTTTTAGCCTCTAATATATAAAGCATTCAGCGACACAAAGTACTGGCCAATATCTAATACTTTTAATAGTGTTAACTCATCAGATCTAAGACTAGTGCCACTGGTGCATATCACTGAGCTAAATAAATGGAGAGCGCATTAGGTTCTGAAATCGACGCCGGAAGCTGAGTGTGGCGGCCATCTTGCTGTGACCATCTTAGGTGAGTGATCTATAGAAATATTGTCTATTTTTAACAGTTTTAGTCGTTTTATCACACGTAAGAGAATCAAATTAATATTCCAAATAAAAGCATGTCTTTATAGCAATGTTTGGGTCCTCTTTTGGCAAAACTTATGTCGATCGTAAGGGAAATTCGCAATATTATTGTGTCAATGCTTCAGTCGTGAACTGCCAGGACAACTTCCAAGCTGGATTTTCATGTGTACATCGACGAATTATGCTCTATCTTAAGTAGGAGAAAGAATGAAATTCGTCATGAGAACTCCTAACGGCTACGATGAGAGGACATTCTAGGTCGAAGTATTTCACATTGTCTTTCAGTTTCATCATTTTGGCTTTGTTAAACAATTATTTGTTCCAAATGAAAGAAAAATATCTGGTGTGTGTTATTTGTTATATTTATACTGAAAGGGGAATGCTTTTTGTTAAGACAATGTTTAGACAGTTAATGATGTGTTTGTTTCAATATTGCATCTCTCACTCTTGAACTCGGCAATTTCACTTTTTCTTTAATGTCTTCATTTACTTTGTCATTTATGACGAAAAGA
Organism: Xenia sp. Carnegie-2017; assembly: GCF_021976095.1. Lineage (NCBI taxonomy): Eukaryota > Metazoa > Cnidaria > Anthozoa > Malacalcyonacea > Xeniidae > Xenia > Xenia sp. Carnegie-2017. The sequence goes on from NW_025813483.1 coordinate 7,363,672, forward strand.
AAAATAAATTACGGCTTTAATTTACTGTTCTTTGCAAAACTGAATTTTTTGACATTAACCCTGATGTCAGTTGGTATGATTAATAATTTTATTGGAGTTTTATTAGTCAATGGCAAAGTGCATATATTGTTGGCAGATTGTAATTGTTAATTTGAAAGTAACAAAGAATCTGTACAACAAAATGCATATTCTTATATTTCAGAGCCTATGGACATGTTAGATGTGTGAAAGGAACAATAATGCTAACAATAAACAGCATCTCAATAGACTTATTGGATTTATATATAATTTCTTCTAAACAAGCTTTAAACAACAATTTGCTATACTGTTGATGGTTTATTAAATTGTTTGGATGGTATTAAGGATATGGTTATGTTTCTGTAAGAAATAAAGTATACAAAACAATTCAGATTTATTATGCCCTGCGCATTGAAAATTAAAGATGTCTTGAAGTTAAATTGCAATGTTAGAGATTACAGTTTTTATGATGCATTAAAACAGTTGAGGATTAAAATTAAATATAGTAAATCATCTGTTTGCATCGGATAACTGTAATAGATCAACTATTGAACTAATCTTGTCCCTGTGTGCACAATTTTATTCTTACTTGAACTGGATTATTTTACCCATTAGTTCATATTATTGGAAGTTAGCAGGTCAATCATAACAAATTATCTATCAGTGTGTGATCACCATCCCATTAGACTACTATCACTGCGAAGACTTAACAAGAAAGTTCATTTGCAGTTTTAAAAAAATGTAAATTCAGACAAAAATATGCTTGTTAAGTATGCAGCTCTCATTTGCAGTAGTTTCAATTGATAACAAAGAGACGAAAAAGTTAATTATAAAACCTTAGCTATAATGCGCATTTCATATAGATAAAAATAATAAGAAAATGAGATAAATTAATGGGAGCGTGCTACAAACTAAATATTGTGTTGAATCTAAGAACTTGAACATTGAGATAAAGGTTAGTTTAATTAATTTATCACGTTAATTTATCTCATTTCCTTATTATTGTTATAATATATCCATATTTATATATTCATGTCATTGTATCATATTACTTTTATATAAACTTTGTATTATTTATGTAATTAGTCACTTATACTGAAGATGACATCATGAGATGCCAAAACTTGTCTTTTCTTAAAAAACTGTCGTCTATATGAAATGCGCATTAGCAATATTGCTACTATGAAATTATAGAAATAGTATTTGGTTTGATTTGGTCATTCATTCCAAGATAAAAGGAGAAAAACTGTTGAAAATAGCCCATATTACTACATATCTCTCATCAAATGTGATCACAGTAAGATGGCCGCCACACTTGACTTCCGGCTTCAATTTTTGTATGTATAATATATAATAGATGCGCTCTCCATCTATTTAGCTCAGTGGTGCATGTGCATATAAAATATTTCATTTTCATATATCGAATATGAAATTGTAGTTTATTTTCGCTTTATTGAGCTTCTCAATTCTACTAGTAGTGTTTCAGCATTTGCATTATTAGATTTGGGGGCCCATTACATGGGCGAGTTGTCCCGGCTAGGCGAGTTGATCCGCTTTGCCGAGTTAACTCGCTTTGTATAATTGTTATATATTAGTTTGATAGTGTGATTACATAGCAAGCAAGTTGTCCTGCTTTGCCGGGGACTTGGCTGTTGCTTAACAAGTAACTCACTAAGGCGGGATGAAAATTCCCATGTACTCGCAATGTGCCGATTTGGCTCGGCAAGGCTTGCCAAGAAATTTGATTCGCGCGTTCGTTTATTGGTCAGTTTAAACTAACACAGACGTTAGAGCAATGTATACTTGTTTGTTTGTTCAAACAGCAACTACTAGCTCCGAAAATTCACAGGAAAAATTGTTACCTAGAAGTTTGAATGCGATACCAAAATAATATAAGATTTACTAGGCGTGTTATCAAAATATGAGATTCATGTCAAGTTTTATAACTCAGTTTAAAGCGGATAATCAATAGCTGTGAAGCATTACGTTTGGTTATGGCTCACAAGTATCGAATTAATACATTTGTTCCTGCAAAGTCAACAAAACAGGAATTCATAGGCATTCATGTATTTTTACAATTCATAAACGAAAAAAAGTACGCAACTAATTTATTCGTGACAAAATTTGCTCTCTTGTACGGGTCAACACCCTTCATGTAATTGCAATTTTAACTTGACATTTACTTATCATTTGACTCTGAAGATGACTACTGCTAAGGTTGTCGAATCGTCAGTCAACAACAACAAAACAGTCCTTCTCAGGATTATACCAACCTAGACGATCGACATTTACAAACATGTAATTTTTAACTAGTCTCGGCTAGGCGAGTTGACCGTTTAAGCGGGACAACTCGACTCATGTAATCGGCCGCTAAATGTGAAGTATAAAACGTTTTTTCGCCTTTGAAAACGTAGTTTAAATAAATGTTTATAAGCAGAAGTCGATGTACTTTAAAACTATTTAGCGAAATTTTACCGTCAAAATTTCTGAATAAATGTTATGTCGGCTTTTGAAAAAAACGCCTTGTAGTCCTACTATGTCACAGAAGATTCCAAAGACACCGATTCAAAAAAGCACCGATTAAGGCACCTGTCTCGAGTCCTTTTCTGCGCGAAATTTACTGAAACGTCACTATAACCATTGCTTTTTGGGATACTTTACAGTAAATTTTCGCAGATGACCTGTGCCTTACGTACAGATTGCTGGCACTATTACTGGTGGCATCGGTCGTAAAGAAGGTTTTATATGAAGTATTGGAAATTATACATTCGAACGATTTGTAAACATTCAACGTTTTGGTGGTATTGCGAAGTTTCAATCATTGTGGATTATTGGCGGCATTTCTTTCTAAATAATAATGTGATACAAACCGTGAAAAAGCGACAAAAACACGGTTAAATATAATTACCGACAAAAACTGTCAAACACACGACAAAATTGTTATAAACCGTCAAAAATTATCAAACTCCCTTCGCTTTTCATGGAGTTTTTCTTGAATTTCGAAATTTTATATCGCTAGCGTTTCGGCATACATTTATTGCAAAAATCCAATAATAATTGATGACTTCTAAAATCTTCTTTTGTTGTATTAGATGACAGTTGTAAATATGTATAAAATTAAATGATAAATCTAAACTAAACTACTGTTACTGTGTTTTCTGTCTTTTATTTACAGTTTTTGCTCTATCTGCCCCTATGCTTTTGGCCTGATATGAATAAAAAGTTCATGACAATCACTCAATGATTATCAAGACTAAATGAGGATATGATCTTCGCACTTTGTTGGACCATTTAAGCAATTGTCTCATGTACCTGAAAAATTCAGGTGACTAAACGTTGAGTCTTTCATAAGTCCAGTCGCCTATTCATAGTTAACTTCCGGTGTCTACAAACTGTCACATCAGTATAAAGTATACTGTTTTGGTTAATATTTTGGCAGAATTTGCTTTCAGAATCAGAAGCAATATTATTATTAGCAGAGTTTTACGACTTGGAAAACCTGTTAATTATTTTTATATATAATTTGACGGGTTTTGTTTGTTTTAGAGGTAATTAGTTTGGTCGGTCCAAAGCATCTTATTGTGGCAGAACATGGAGAAAATAAAATCGTGAGCTGTAATGGAAATAAGTTTTTAGCTTTTCGAATATTTTATTTAGTTAAGTTCGTAAGTGCAAATTCACACACACTCACACACACGTCTCATGTCGTTTATGAAAATAACTAGGTATAAAGAATGTATTTAACTGATTGTTTTGTTGAACAGGAGTTAGGACATTGCTAAACCGTTATTTTCTGCAAGGTGCTGAATGATTATTTACTTAACTGATAATGAAAGCTTAGAAAAATTTACGAGTTTTCCGTTGGAGACTACTGCCAAAATATTCTTGATTCCCCCCTCAAAACACAGGAAATTGCGTTTTTGAAAGTTAATATTTTCAATTTTCCGGAGAAGCATGGAGAAGCATGGAGAACCTAGTTGGCCTGCGTCTTGACCACTCAATGTGAACTGGCTAATGAAAAAGGGGAATGTGCCCTTGTTGCTACATGTTATTCCAAAGAAAAAAAACGACTACGAAAATATTGTTTACTGATTTGATTCAAACGAAGTTAATAATAGACATAATTGCATACATTCAGCCTTGTAAATTAAACTATTTATAGTCATGTTATACATTTTGCAAAATGTTTAATCAAGCAGGCAAACTTTATATTTGCTTTGATATTGGATGATTGTTCTACATTCATTTTGCTTAACTAATAGATTAAATCATCTATATAGATTTTGTGTAAACGGATGTTCTGGAATGCTGCACAAACTTTATAGTGTGTTTGCACGTGACCTCACAGCTTTTCTTTCCACCATTGTGGGGGAGTAAAGAACCAACATGGCGGCTGTATTATTGCCTAGGTACGACTTTTTAACTGGTTTTCTTTAGGAACTTTTAGTGGTTAGGATTGAGAACCTCGTTGTGGTGACCATTGGGCACTAGCATGTTTAGCATATTTTGTGAGATGAGTATTGAATAGTTTTATTATATATTTATCGCAATTTTCTTAATTTGTCCTTATCATTTGACTTTGTATAATTCACAACGTACTTGAGCACACGTAATATTCTTTAAAGCATTACGGATTAAAAATAACGTTAAATTCTAAAGCATTGAAACTTCGACACTATATATACCACGATTTTTTATGAACTTGGTCAATGAAAAGAAAGTCTATTCCATAAAAAAATATTTTGTCATTGTATCTTCTATGGAAACTGGAATCTTGTACGCCAGCCATAGCCACCAAATATTTCTTGCACAAACTCACATTTAAAATTACATTATATTGTGTGTTGTAATAATCAAAGTTTCCATTAAAATGTGTCAATGTATTGTAAATCTTGACTTAAATCAATCAACCAGTTACAAGTAATCAGGTATTGTCTTGGTAAATTTCTTCAAGCACATAAATATGTTCTCACATGATCATAATCAATGACACAAGTCCCAATGTCACAAGAACTATTTAAATGTGCATCCTAATTGTAGATATATTTCTCGTTTTGTCTACATCAACAGAACCAGATTGAACTCTTCCTATATGAGCCATATATTTTTTAGGAAAAGTTGCTCAACCCAAAAGTACGATAGATCTTCTTCTCAAATTTCACTCGTAAAGCAAACTGCTTTTGACACATTAAAATTCTCTTAACACATCTAGCCAGGTTAGTTGGGCTGTGATAACTTTCAGTAAGATTTCATCAATTATTGCATTCATTGTGCACATTTTATCTTTTGTCCATCTTGACATAGCTGAACAACACAACAGGTTCTTTGCTAACCGATTTTGCAATTGTATTTAATGATTACAACAGATGATCCTCTTCTTTCCCAGCCAGAGAAGGGCCAATTCTGCATGAAGTGTACATTTTCGCTTAAAGCACAATTGTTTTCGAGAACCTAGTGCGTAACGGCTTGAATCTCGGCAATGATCGTTTGCCCTCGCAAGTTGACACTTCACTTAACATACAATTGGATTACAATAACAAACTCTCCGTTTCTTTGTCATATTTTGGTATGATTTTGTGCATTTAACTAAAGGAAAGGTCCTTTTGCTCAAACACTGTTATTTGAATAAATTATAACGCAATAAATTGAGAAAAAACTTGATCGATATAATAGTAAATTGTATTACTGCACCGCTCTTCCCATATTGGCGAGCAGTCAAACTTGGTGACGTAGTGGTGACGTAGTTGCAAATAATCTATTGATAATTTGATATAAACGCCATGTCCAACAAACGCTACAGAATGTTGCACAAACTTACTGCTATGTTCTGCCTTTTATGCTCAGTTTTAAATCTCTTTTTTGTTAATGAAATTTATTGCAGTATAAAATTAAACAAATCACCGAGGAAAAAGACTTTAAATCAACAGTTACATTTGAGTTACAAAATTATTTATCATCAATGAATTGCTAAGCTGGTCAGCAAATAGGGACAATGACTACGAAGAATCGTGACATATACCACGCTTTAAATATTGCTTTGACCTACGATCCAATGCAATGGTGGTAGTCAAAGTATGAGGAAAATGGCACAAATCATCTCTGTGTATTTAAAAGCAACCATAATGTAATAAACATAACCACAACTATTTATTCTGATGTAATCATTATAGAATAATGCTCTCTTACCGATGTCACCATGCCAAGATATTTCTGCAATGTTTTGTCCTTGTAAGAAATTGTGAACAATAGAAACGAGTGAGCCATCCAGATAAACAATCCAGAGATCAGTTTCTCTAGACCACGTGGTTGAAAGATGATGCCAAGATCTGTTTCCTTCTCTCCAAAACGGGGGAATTCTTGCTAGCTTAAAACTATTCAAAAATTACTAAATCTTAGTGTTTTTAAACACTATTTCAAATGAAAACATGGTTTTATTTTTATGGTTTATTTGCATTATGTTATAAAACGGTTTACGACATCATTAAGACATGAAAAAGATTTCAAAAAAGGACTTCTATGTCCATATTGAATTAACGAAAAGGAATTATTAAAGGAACATCAAAGATTCAAAATAAAAATTGCGTTCGCTATTTATATAATATTCGAAATGATTGGTTGTGACGTCATTTTCATAAAAACGAATGAAGCATAAGCGCATGAAAATAAAAACTAAAAATAGAAGAAACTAAAACTAGCGAATAAAAATAAAAACAAATGCTTACTTTTCTTTTATTCTAAAGACCAAAGTTTGATTTTCAATGTACAAGGCGAAAATTTCTACTGCGTTCGCCAACTTTATTTGGAAGTTTTTGCCAGATATTACCCATAGTGTTATTGTAATAGCATTTAATCGACGCTCATGATTAGACGACCTTGTGGAATAATTTGTTTTCAAAGACGTTAAAGCCACAGTGTTGTACATTTTACCTATTAAAAATGCAAATTAAAACATTGATCAGCATAGAATGCCCAAAGCTCACATTTCTGTAACTCGACAATTGAAACAAAACAGTTCATGGTGGAATTTCACCTTTGCATGAACTTCAACTCCAGTATTACTGGTCACTTCACAAACTTTTACATCAATAAATTGATATTATCCGAAAACTTTTTCACTTAAAGGCTTCTCTTCTCACAACCTTAATACACATATTTCTTGTTTACTAAAAAATGCTTCTTATCCAAACTTCAATGTTTACAATTTATCATAGAAAACCATGTGTATTGCCTTTCTATTTACTGTTTCACATTCTCCTCAGATTTCATCCAAAATCAATCAACTTTTGAAGTGGGCTTATATTCATCTCATTATTTGATTTTTTATCTTTCACTGCAATTCTTTCTTCTGTTTTTTTAACATTGAGCTCTTTTCTGATATCTGCTGTTGTATATTTATTTAAATGGAACCACGCATGATCTACACACCAGAACATCAGAGCATTGACAGTCTCAACCTTCGCACAAAAAAAGCTTTATTGAATTAACTACAGCTTGTGACTACCACAAATCACCCCCCTCATTTTTACAACTTTGAAATTCTGTTACACTCTTTTAAGACATAGCTACTATTCATCCAACAAAGTCTTTGCATCTCAGTTGCATATTTTAAAATTTAATCTAATTCCATTCTAAGCCTACTTATCACTAAAAACACAAAATTTCTTCACACCCTATAAAGTTTTCATAATCAGTATTTATGTATTCAAACTTTCTATGTCATTTACTTAAGTATGATAAATGGTTAAGTTAGCAACAAAGCATTACTATCAGTTGAAAAACTTCATCCATTACAACATTAAAATTTTGATCTGGAAAATTTGCTCTAAGAAATTTCAAACTAAATTTTTGAAAATCAAAAGCCAACTTTTTTTTCATTATTGATAATTTTTCTTACAAATCTTCGTGGTGTACTTACTGTTTCGTAATGATGAACACGATGATGATACTTTAGAAACATTACCACTGAAAAAAAACTGAAAGTTAAATCCATTTATAACCGAGCCATTTTCATTTCCTCTCATCGTACAACTCTCCGCAAATGACATCACTGTAAACAATGTATTGCGTGTTATGTTGCTAATCCAAAAATTTAGAAAACTAATGTTGCCAACGAAAGACATTTTGGGGTCAAACACTGCATTGTCACACATGAGTTTTTGACCAATAGCAAAAACACCTCCACCACGTAGAATAGGCAGAGATACGTTTTCCAAAGCGTCGTGAAAAATTTTAATTCCATTTAAGTAAACGCTTCTATTCCCTCCAAAAAGTATTATAAGGACATGATGCCAAAAACCATCGCTGATTGGTGGAATTGCAAGTTTTCTGTGTGGAAAGAAGATATATTGTTCGCTTTTGTTTGGCAAGTTTTTTATAAAGCAATCAATGAGTTAAATACATAAAATATTAAAGCTCACAAATTTTCACAGGAATTCATGGTAATAATCATCCACTCCCTTTCAAAACCAAGAAAAAATTCTTCACGATTATCTTTTACAGCATAAGACAACACCGCCATTGGCTTTGTAATGTTTGTGTTTATCCAAAACATTAGTGTCATGTTTGATACATTAGCTATTTCGGTTTCCACTAGAATAACGTTCTCTATATGAGCTCGAGGAAAGTAAAAATCGTATGCTTTTCCTGAAACTTAAGAAAAATACATAGAGCGTTGAAAATAAGTGAGTTTATTAATGCTTCATAATTAAAAAATATCAAAACTAACAGTTTTTAGGTTCACAGCTTTCATTGTACTTCTAAAAAAGAAAGAAATACTAGAGGAAACAAACATCAAGCAATATTTACAGTTAATTTACTTCATTTCAATAAACTGCAAGCAATCCTTTGATTCATGTTCTATTATGCTGCAGTCTTTAATAAGTGTTATAAAATGTTACGAGGCCTAATACTTATTTTATTCTAAATGGCTTGGTCTATACAAAAACATTTTGGCGCGACATTTCTTAACAAAGAACTCGGGGTTGGTCAGTAACGGCTTATTATTGTTTGGCAAGCGTCACTTCCCGCAAAATGGAACGCTTTTATTGACTCAGAAACATTTTTGCCAGTCCTTTATTATCCGTAATGGACCACGGTTCAAAACGCGTATTTTTACAGTCAAATGTAAACAAACTTTATAAGGCAAACAGAAAAACTCTGAAAATGAAATGAAAAAACCACTTATGAACGTGAGTTAATGGAAAAACACTTGAAAAACAGTTTAACTGTCCAGACTGTACAATTTAAAACAATTTGTTTTTTACTGACGAAAACTAGAAAAGTAAAAGCCACGCGCAGGAAACAGCAGTGACAAGAAAGGAAGCAAGCTTCGTTTAAGGTCAAAAAATGCCATATAATAAACCTTTTATTGACCTCGCTCGCTTGGTAATATTGAGAAATATTGGACCTTTGTATTATTACAAACCTTGCCCTACGTGGGTTCGATCTGTACAAAAAACATCTGTCTGATATTTCCCCGTAGAGTCCTCACGCTCAGTTAATAAGGGCTTTTTATTCCACGAGTATAATCATTTGATTATTGAAAGTTTAAACTTGTCATTCCATATAGTTCAAAAATAAGTGTAATAAGACGTTATGGAGACATAACTTGATTTTAAAGATTTTCTTACCGTAACAGGTTCATTGAAAAAAACGTAATTATAAAATTGACTTTTTATTAAACTTTTTCCATGTAAGTCACTATGAACACCATGCAACATTTCGCACTGACTCTTATGGCTTTGGCTGAACTTTTTCCTGAAGTTGATGGACCGACAACATGGCTCCTTCACGCATTTTACAATACATTCAATTTCCGTTTGTACAAACATTTTCCGAAAAGGAATAGCATTCAATCTCTGATCTTGAAAAAAATTTGTATAGCGTCAATATAATGATCATATAAGATTGATTGAATTATGGCGATTGAGGTTTTGAACAATGTTAAATAAAAGAAAGTAGTGTAATAAATCAATGGGGCAAACAAGAAAATTATATTTTATCAAGAAAAATATTTTCTGAGTTACAGGGGAAGGAATAATGGATTGCAAGTAGGTCAAAATACATTTATGCTTTGTAAATAATATATATTATTTTGATCACTTTTTTTAGCAAAAATGACAAACGTAGGCATTTTATTTTAAAGAGTCACGATAGCAAAAATTGTGTCGCAAATACTGAGGATTTTGTCAAACTAAAAAATCTCCTACGGCAAATTTGAATTCGTATAAGAGGACAGTTCAAGAGATAACGACGTAAGTGAGGCATCTGCCGTTAAATTTTTGCTTTTGCCATTAAACGTTTTGATTGGATACTTCGACGCATAATCATACCACTTTGAGAATGAACCGTAACTAAAGCACTAACAATAAATCGAGGAAAAGCTCTCGTTGCTTACGATTGATAATAAAATCTTTAAATTATAAAATTAAAATTTCAGCAAGATCTGACTCAGAAATTAGGCTTTACAAGTAGTATATGAACTATTTATTGCCCTTCTACAGTAACTGAATTTCGACTTTTCCTGTGTGATAAAAAAATGACAAGACACTGACGTTACAAGACTTTGTAGTTATAACTTTAGTGATTGCATATAAGTACAAATAAATTAGGCAGTTTTGTGTTTTGACACGAACATATCACTTACCCTGGTAAGAGGAGTTGAAGCAAAAGTTTAACAATTTATCTTCAGCAAAAATTGTTAGCCAGAAAAATGTCAAATTCAACAAAATCTCATAATACTTAAGAAGCAACATTTTGTTACAGTATAATATAAACATATATTGTTTAAGAATAAGAGTTTCTCCGAATTTTATAAATAATATTATTGAGCTTTCGAATCGTTGCTTTGAGCGTTCATCAGAATGAGGAAATTATCTATTTACACTTGCTTTTAACTTTTAGACGCTTAGAGCGTCTAATTTGATTAGCAGGTGGATTAATGTGATTGGATGGGGTGAAATGCGTTGCCATGGGTTTTGGTGTATTGTGAATATGAAATTATTTATAAAATACAGAGAAACTTTTATTTTTAAACAATATCCAATATCATGCCTGGATTAACAATCTTTAAACATATATATATATATATGCCTTGAAGAAAGACTACTTATCCTAAAAGGACGTAAAAACAACATTTTAAATAAACGTGCCGATATCTTTAGTGCATGTCGTCATGTAACCTAACACCTTTTAATCAATGTATATAGTTAGCGGATAGTAAATAATCTGTCAGTTGCCTAAAGCGCGGGCCACACTATCGTCGAAATGCAACGAATTTCGTGACGAGTCGCTCGTCAACGAGAAAATATGACGATATGGACGAATTCGTCGCCGTTGAGCATGCACACCGAAATCGTCAACGAGTGACGAGTAATTGTTGCATATCTACTCTGATTGGACAAAAAAAATCACATGACTAATGTTTGCTTTCACTGTGCTGTGGCAAAATGGCGGATTGGCAAAATATTAATTGAGCTAGTGAGAGAGGCGATGTTTGTGGGACAAATTTCATCCTGACTATAAAGATACACGCAATATAAAGAAAAATAATTGGAAGGATGCTGCTCGGGAACTGAAAGTTGCGACCAATAGAGCTTGACGAAGCTCTTGCAATAACGTGTCATACAAGCCCTTCTCTTCTTGCCTTTTATTTATGGGATGTACCCAGAACCTTCTTTTGTATGTACGTCGTTTTGCAGAAATTAGAAGCAGTAGAATTTTCTCTTCAATAATAGAAGTTTCTTTTGCGCTGATAATCGTCCATGCTTGTACGGAAAATCGTTACAATGTGGCACATGTACTCGTCACGACGGCTCGTTGACGAGCGACTCGTCACGAAATTCGTTGCATTTCGACGATAGTGTGGCCCGCGCTTTAAGATCACACTACGGCGTGAAACTCCAAGTAGCGACAGCAAAAACTTGTCGATTTTATTTCATTATATATATATATATATATAATGAAATAAAATCGACATATATATATATATATATGCACAAAGAAAACCCACAAAATCAATAAGGAGCTATACAAAATTTTCATGTGTGTAATAGCAAATTGCAATCAAAATTTACTTTATTCTTATTAGCATGCAGGTACATTTTATGCCATTTTAAGGTTTTCATCAATACTAGCCAATGAAAATTCGTCCCGTTATTGGCCACCGTTTGTTATTATCCTAAGACACATAAGTCAAAACCCACCTGCTTTCTTATAACAAGGGAAATCGTTGATGAGAATTTCTTCTAAGAAATGAAAAAGACATATCTTTATGTGTGGATGTTTCATAGATATTTTTCTTTTCTCGAAACGCCCAATTAATGTTTGTCTCAACCAAGAAAGGTAACGAATTTTAACACTTAGTAATCTTGTTTAATTTTATGCGACATGTTATATATGCGTCAGATATTTAAGATTACTGTACATTTAGAATTATTAATAAAACTTTGAAAATACCGACAAAATCGACACGCTTTTAGCAACTATCTCTTCCATGCAATAACTTCATTTGGTTTTATCATATTATCTATGCATTTCAACTGATATTTCCTGCAGTCTAATTGGTTGCAGGTACGGGAAGCTTTTAACAATATCTTGACCGTGGTCCATAAGTGATATACGTACGATAATAACCTTTCCTCCCGTCTTTAATTATAAGATAATGATACATGAGTTAGGAACTCTGGCTGCTTAACAATATATCTTTATTATAAATTACTTGTTTTATTAAGATTGGTCAATATAGCATTTGACATGTTCGCTTCAAAATTTAAACATTTTAGGATTGCACAACCACGAAATATAAATAGACAAGGCATTGGTTGAGGTAAGTACCACCTGCAGATGGAGAAAATGAAATACATATTTCAAGTAGGTATTGGCTCTAGTTTATAAAATCTTCTTGGTAGAAGAGATCTGCATGTGCGTTTGTAGCAGGGTTGGGCAATTTCCTTTTTGCAGTTGCGCAATGATTAAGCTAATAAATCTACTATAGTAAATACTTTTTTCATTAATCTCTTCCTAAATATGTGTTAACTAAATTTTTTTCACAATGCCCTTAAAAACGACATTCAAAAAACTTTTACTCAAAACAACAAAGTTATATAGACAATGGTAATTATACCCATTCACTCATTATTATTAATGTGGTTTACCTTTATAAATGCAAAGTGTTTTTAATTTAAATGTTAAACAAAAAGATTTATCTTTTCTTAACATCATTTTCTTCATCTCTCAAAAATAAATTTTTTGTTTCATGGCATACTGGAACAAGAAGTATTTGTATAATATTGTCTGCAAATTCTTTCAAACGCCATATTTGTTTTTACAGCGGTGCCGTCAACCCATGCTTTGAAACGTCAACAGAATTTTGGAATTAATTCTTAATTTTTTAACAAGCGTCTTTTGGTTTTTTTCAGAAAATGATAAAGATAATCATTGTCGATGAATGCTTGAAAACTCTGCACGAGACATTCTTTAATACTGAAATACATGTAGACATCACCGAACCTCGCGCTTTTTCTATTTTACCCATTTCCAAAATCAATAAAACTTTGGTGTTTCTTCTTGATATATTTTCCAATCAAAAAACTATTATCCAATATCTCCAGATGACAGCCTAAGAATAAAATTCTGATTTAGAGATGCTAATCTTCGTGTCAGCCTTTTCGTGGTTTACCAACCAAGTTATTTTCAGCCCAACATGTCTTTTCATCATACATTAGTATTTCCATCACACTTTTAGCAATTCCCTTACAACCACTTTCTTTATAAACATTATCAGACTCGTTTTAAACATGCCATTTTTCAAAATTGCAGTGAATTTTCCAGATATCTTTGATTTAGGTCATCAAATGTTATTTACCTTAAAAAATCCTTAGCTTCATTGCTTGAATGAAAAAACAGCGAGAATAAAACAAGCCTCAAGTTAATGATAAAGGAAATGATTGTAAGGGACCGCATAAATGTTATAAAAATACCTTTGAGTGAACAAATGTTCATTTCCACAAAAAATGAGTTGATCAAACTTACATCTTATTGCACATTGCATAGTTATTGAAAAATATTGCACACCAGTGTCAGAAGATCTCATTTAAGCGTTTTGATTTGTCTAAGTACTGTTATGAAACTGTTCCAAGACGCTGATTTTATCAGGATAAGTTTGAATTTTACCAACTAAGGTGAAAAACTATTGCTGAAGTTGTCAAAGCTGCGTCATGCTTGATGGCTCATACCTGATGATGCCATCATTATTTATCATCAGTAGGCCTTTGTATACTAACTTGTTCATCCTGCTTTATTTGAAGAACTATTTAGGTTTCATTGAAACATAATTTAGTTTTTGTTAAAAAAAATTAACTTTGGCTGAAAAACAAAAACTGTTGCTACTTGCGTCGCTGGCTGTAATGCAGCAATGCAAATATATCACCTACTTTGTATGTTTACCGAAAAAGTATTTGTGCCAAGTTTATCAAACAAATCGAAAATAATTCTATACATTAATAATATGCCTATATTATTAATGTATAGAATTGTACATGAATGTATAGGAAACGAAAGACTCCCTCTAAAATTAAACAAAACGACAGCTCCAGCTATAAAGTTGCGTTCGAAATTCTAGTACTGTAAACTTTATCATTTCAACTTTGTATCAAAATTGCTATCCTGCATTAAGATATTAAAAAATAATGAAGGCAAATCTGCATGTCGTGTCGATAAGTGAACTTTTTTAATTAAAAATTCAACATATGATTCTGTTGTGTCACAGTGGCATAGCAAACTAGAGTATTTTGGAGGAGGCTCCGAAAAGTGCAGATTTGTAACGAGTATAAGATTTTGTTGTTTCCATCAGAATGAGGAAATTATCTATTTACACTTGCTTTTAGCTTGTAGACGTTTAGAGCGTCTAATGGGATTAGCGGGTGGATTAATGTGATTGGATGGGGTGAAATGCGTTGCCATGGGTTTTGGTGTATTGTGGATATGGTTGGTGTTGATATTATTACAGAGCGTGTTGTTCTAGTCTTGGTGTTGTTTGTAGTTCTTTTGTCTTTCTTCTTTAGTTGTGAATATATGATGGTATGTCGATATATCTGTTTATTGTTTCGTTGTCTTCACTGTACCAAGCTTCTTTGAATTTGCGTGAGTGTTTTGTTTGTGCGCGTCCAAGTGCTTTAGTTTCTGTCCAGTCGAATGTGTGATTATTTGCGTGGATATGTTCTGCCGGTAGTAAGTTTGGGTCTCGTCGTTTTATGGCATTTACGTGTTCTGTGAGTCTTGTTTCGATTTTCTTTGATGTTTGTCCTAAGTATTGTTTTGAGCAATCTTTGCATAGTATCAAGTAGATCACGTCAGTTGTATCATGAACTGTTGTTTTTTCTTTATGTTTGGTGAAACATGATTTGAGTTTTTGTGTAGGTTTGTGGGCGACGTTAATATTGAACTGTCGAAAAAGTCTGGCAGTCATTTCTGATGTTCCGTTTATGTATGGCAATGTGATGATTTTTACTGTTTCGTCGTGTTTCTTGTTACTTTTGTCGGTTTGTGTTTTGTTTTGTATTCTGTTTATAGTTTTGTTTATAAACTTTCTAAGGCAATTGTTTTTTATAAATGTGGAGTATAAGTAGTTACGTTTTGTTTTCTTGGCTTCTTCGGTGTTACAATGAGTGTTTATCCTGTTAAAAAGTGTTCGAATGCAGCTTATTGTGTGTTTTGTTGGTGATTGCTGTTGAAGTTGAGTATTTGTTCTGTGTAAGTAGTTTTGCGGTATGCTTGTGTGTTTAGTGTACCGTCATCTGTTCTGGTCAGTAGGATGTCGAGGAAAGTAAGTTGTTTGTCGTGCTCTTCGTCTTTAGTAAAGGTTATATTCTTTGTGGTATTGTTTATGGTGTGTAGGATTTGTTCAGTTTTGTCTTTCTTGATAATAGCAAAGACGTCGTCAACACATCTTTCCATAGTCAGATTTTTGTGTTGTTTGTGACTGATTATGTTTCGAGGTGTTGCATGACGGCGTCAGCGAGGAAGGTGGATGTAGTATGAGTTTTGGAACGAGAATTCAGGGGAAAGGCAAAGGCTTAGTAAGTCTATCATGTCATTTTTGTTTAGTTGTGTTGTAGCTTGCCAAGATTTGTCGTTTGTTAGTAGTTCGTTTGTAATTTGTTTGGCTATGTCTAGTGGCATGGATGTAAAGGGTGATGTAAAGTCGTAGGATATCAGGGTTTTGCCTAGTTTAATGTTGTCAATGTTGACGAGGAAGGTGGTGGAATTTTTGATGGTGTGAGGTGAATTTTTGACTAACTGATAGAGAATGTTAGAAAGATATTTTGATACTTCAAACGTAAGTGATCATGGAAGAGATACATAAGGTCAAAGTGGGTTGTTTTTTTTGTGGATTTTTGGTAGTCCGTAGAATTTGGCGGTGGATGCGTCATTTGCTCGGATTCTTCTGTTTCGTTTTCGGTTAGTTTCTTTTTATCTTTAAGTTGTTTCATTTTCTGATCGATGCAGTTGGTGGTTGTTTTGCTGGGGTCTGCGTGGAGGGGTTCGTAGGTGGTGGTGTTTTGTAGAATGATCTTGGCTTTGTCGATGTAATCTGATTTGTCCATGATAGCAACATCCACTTATAGAACTAAGCGACACCACTACGGTGGTGTCAAAAAACCGTCCCATAGTCCTTTGCACAGGACCAATGAAATGAATATCCCAATAAATTAATGACATTTTCTGAATATGATATTCAGTAAAGTATGACTAGCGCTTGATTTGTCTTTTTTTGCAATGAGTACAATTGCATTATGAAGCGTCGTGGAAATCCTAAGCATAAAACGACATGGGAGGACTTCGAAAGACGAGTCACTCTGAAACAATCTGGGGGAGAAAAAAATACAAAGCAATCGTCTGGAAATGCCCCACGCGACATCTTGGTACAACGCATGTCTTCAACAGCTTCGGGAAGACTAAAAATTCCATTTGAATTAGGCGATCGTGCCAGTACCAAGGTCGGGCAACAAACGAAGAAACAAATAATATCGACGCATGTCATATCTCCAAGCTCAAAATGTCGTTACAACGCTTACTATTTACCCAAAGTCATTGTCAATACGCGATTTAATGACAGCTGGAAAATTAGTTCAGCCTCCAAAAACAGCAATTTTACGTTTGGAATCCTTTGATGTTCCAACATGTTCGTAATCAACAAACAGTGCTTCAATATCGATGGAAATAGACAAAAATAAATTTGCAAGTGGAGGATTATGCGATACATTCCAAGCAAAATACAGTGATATCTTATCTTCTTTTAAAGGCGATTGGGTAGTGAAAATGTATCAGGAAAGCTCCATTATATGTTAGAAATAGAAAACAATCGTTATAGTTTGGGTTGCGGGAAGTGGGTTTGGTTGCTGTCAACCATTAAAAATGAAAGGGGCATACTAAGAAAAGTGTCATTTTTCTTTCACGTGTAATCGAGATAACTGTTCGTAGCGAGTTGTGAAACATTACATTATATTCGTTAAACATACGAGTAAAACACGACAACAACATCGTCATTTTACCACCAGACAAAGTACGCGTGACTGTGGTCATGGACAGGAAAGATTACTTCAACAAAATGGACACCCTTGTTAACGACAGACAAACATACGAACAACTCAAACGAGACCCAACACCATCACTAGTACGCAAACTTAACAGCAAGATCTTCTCTATGCGAAAATCTAACATTATATATGAACGTATTTACTATCGACTCAGATGCTCAGTACAACGACCACCCAGACTATACGGACTATCAAAACTTCACAAACCACAAATACCCATGTGACCAATTGTATCATTCTGTGGTTCGCCATTTTACGATATTTTATGATGAAATCATTTATAATGTAATTATAGTTGAAGACTCGTTTACAAAATTATGTGAAAAACATACTGTCACCCATGGACCATACAGGGTGCATAAAGAAGAACTGATCAGATAGAAAAACGTCGCTAAAATCATCAGCGCGCAGGATCTGCAAGAATCTTTGATAGAATAGTTGGACTTCTAATGATTCATATGATAGTAAAAGTTTAACAACATCTAAATGTTTTGAGCAGCACGCAGGCAAAATTTGTATAAATGTGATGAAGACGCAGTGATATGAATAAATTATCGAAAATCCTCAGTGATTTGAATATATTGACCGGGGTAATTTGAGATGCAAGGTTTTCGGTGGAGCTGAAAGGCTCCACCGGCTCCACCGGACTCAGAACCCCCTTTCCTATACTATTTGTATTAAGTTTCATATATTTATATTATTTACATGTCTAGGACACTCTTTATTTATTCAACTTTTGTATATCAAACATTAAAACCTGGTATGTATATAGTCGTCTGAGTCGTTTCAGTCGCGCAAGGCAAACCGCTAATCCTTTTATAACGCAATCATAAATCTATATCGAAAACTGGAGCGCTAATTTTGCCGCCATCTTTGAAGCCAAAATCGAAGTTAGTTTTTCGGTGTTATGATAAGAAGTTCAAAGATATCATTTTGAAAAAAAACGACGATATCCATGAAATAGAGAATCGCAAATTCGCAAGACAGGTTATCAAATAACTGGAGGGGAAAAAGGGGACCTAGGAACTTTTGTCAAAAACATGGATACCAAAAAGAAATTTTGGACGAAAAACGTCTACTTAAAAAAATATTTTTATCATTCACTCTTTCCTGATTTCTAAACGCAGCTGTAAAACATCATAATATAAACTCTCAGTGAAAACAATCTCGATATATGCTTTAGCGTTATATGGAAAACACACATTAATACTAAAAAAACTTTTGTTACATATGTTTAATTAGCAATTTGACTTTAAAATAACACTAGACAGCAATCTTCAGTGGACCGTAAATGTCGTCAAGAATATGTTCGTATGAACACTCACTGACGAATTAACTGTTTGCAAACAGTTTTAAGAGAAAATGTTTAACAAGAGAAAATGTTGGCTTAGTCCTACAGCAACAGCATGTCAACTGATAGACAGTAAGATGTATTATGACTAAGTTTGTAGTCATTGCATTTTGAGTTAACTTTGCTAGGATTCTGGATGGTGTATGGTAACAGATGGATATTCAAGATATTACAAAAAGATTGAAAACTGGTCACCTCTACTCAGGACAAACTTCTGAAGAGCACTACATTGTTTTTTAAAGAAATTACCAGTTTTAAAATTATACTTTCGATTTTCTTCTTTGACAAATCATTGTTTCATTGCTGCATGGGAGTTAAAATGTTTAAATAGTACAGTTTCCATGAAGATATTTCACAAATTTTATAAATATAACAGTGAGTCTACGACAAAGACTGACAAAGACACACTGTGTCTTACCAACACCAATTTAAAGTCTTATTTCTAACGATAGAGTAACGTTTTCAAACCTCTTTCCATACTTGCAAAAATTTCGACATTTCACGGTTGTTTATTGAATAAAAACAACATTTTAAATAACTTAACGCATATGCCAACAATGAGTTAACCGTTAGTAACGTCAAGCTTTGAAACTATAAGAAACGTTTAATTTATGCACGCCGCACTGTCAATTGCAAATAGCTGTAACTTTTCTTACATATTTTCTGAATTATATTTTGAAAAGATCCTAAACAATTTCCTGGGCTTAAGCTTTATTTATAATCGATAGTGGCATATAGTTAATTTGTTTGATGCCAGATATGCACATCTCAAAAAGATTTGGCAGCTTCTTATGTCTGACAAGCTTTTAAGTAAAAAATATAAATGATTGGACCAACATCAATCTTATAACTTTGTAAGAAGAAAAAACGTTAACCACAGCAAGTTTACTAAAAATAATACGGCGAACAAAATAGTGAAAATACTAAACACTTGGAATGACAAGCAATGCTATCTTGCTCACCAGTCTCGTAAAACCATTATGTTTCCTTTTCTTGCACTTCTTCAGCATCTGCATACCAAACAATTTTTGAGATAGTTTAATTGATGAAAATTTAAAATGATTTCACGATTTGATCTTTTATCATCGCACGTATTAGTGTTGATTGAAATCAGGAGGGAAGAAAAACTTTTGAAAGTATGAACCGGTGCAAAACTACGCTGACATTTTCGTCTAAAATTGCCATATAAGGCATGGCCGCATCCATGTTTTTGACAGCATGTTGCGCTTAATAATCTATAATAATTTTGATGATGTTTCCCGTCAAGGTAATTACTATACAGGTCAGTGGTTCTGCCACAAGAACTCAGGTAAATAACAAAAAAAACGCGTCTTAGGAAGTTTCAAATGGGCTTGAAGCAGTATAGTATTGGAGTAAGCGTTCGACTTCATACGACAGCTCACTGTTGAGAAAAAATTTTCCACAACAAGATAACAAAGTGGGCTGCTTCGCCATTTTATCACCAATATTCAATAAACAATACAATGACAATAAAAGATAACAATTTAAAACTATATCAATTATCTCCACACTGCTGTGCTTCAACAAATAAACGACCTCTACCTTCTTGCCAGTGAAAATACGCAATAAATATTAACTATAACATGTTTTTTATCATAGGTGCACTTCCACCAAGGGGCTTTGTCGCCATGTTACATTCAAAGTTTCTTCTTATCTATTGTATTAAAATTATTATTCTAAACATACATTGTTTCGCCAAAAAAACAACTAAAATTATTCATCTTCACTGTTTAACGATGTTTTGCTGCTGGCCTTTTTCCTACAGTAAAATACCAAATATTCCATGATTTTAGGCAGAAGATCATTGCCTTAAATTTGACAACAAAAAGGTAAAATACGGCCAATCAAATTAGATTTGTTTCAGGAAAACACTTGATTAGCAAACGGTTGTTAAGGTATATAAATTCACGAACAGGATTTTCTGTGATATCCATATTCAACAAGCATGCGCAGTTGCAAGATTTATGATCAGTAGATTCTCCCCTGGGTACGTCCAAAAATGATACGGGAGAGTGGTCGTCTGAGGGGAACAAATCTCGCTCAACTTTAGGAGGAGAGAAATAATGGGGCCTCGTCCCATTAACAATAAAAGTTGCATTACATGTTTGCAGATGTATATCGTTAAATTAGTTAATTCCTGAAGACTGCTGGTGTTGATGTTGAATGACGTTTTGAGATTCTTAGGAGTGCAAAAAATATTTTATTTCGTACCACTTGATTATGAAGATAACTACAGCTAAGGTAGTCGAAACTTCAGTCAACATCAACACCAACAGTCCTTCACAGGACTTGGACGATTTACATCAACAAAAATGTAAAGATACTCGCGGGTTCAAACCATCACTTTAAAAGTAAAATTATATAGCTATTTATCAATATTTGCACTCACGAGAAATATTCAACGTAAAAGTACGAAACGTCATACGGCTCACGCATATATTTTTGTGTTTCTAGATACAAGTTAAAATAGTGCAATTTTGTCGTGAAATCAAAATACTATATTGATTGCTTCAACAAGTCATTAAATTAAATGCATTGCATAAGGACTAGACTCAGTATTTGCTGACTAACGTTGAGCAGGTATACCATACAAGTTACCTATAAATGTCTTCGTCGTCAGAATCGTTGATCATCGACATTGACGGGTTGTCTTTAAAAAACGAGTCTGGAAAAAATAAATGAAAATGCGTTTTTGACAAAAAAAACACTTCCCCAATTAAAATATAAGTGTAACGGTTACGTTATTACCATATAATGCGTTCCTCGCCGGAGAATACACAAATGACATGGTGTACAGATAAAAATTCAACAATCCGTAAAACAATAAAAATTCCGCTGGTGAAGATTGGTTAAGAAAAATACATGGTTTTACTAAGAGATTTGACCAGTCCAAACAATTAAACAAAAGTTGGCTAGTGTCTCATGAGTGGCTACGAGATTTGATCAGGTAAAATTGATCACGCTTTACCTCAACATTTATCTAGTCTTTACTCCTTAGACAACATTTCCATGAGAACTATATTCCCGTATCCACATTAAGTTCAATAATAACCTTCATTGAGGGTTTACTTACGGGAATGGGTGAGAGGGAACACATCACCGAAGTTGTAGACTATTTTCCTATGAACACCTTTCTAAGAACATGTTGATCACTACCTAGGTAATGCTGTATGGGTACAATCTTCCGTAGGTATGTTACGCGGGAGTACCTCTGGAAGATATCTTACCGCACACATGGCAAAAGGATATTATTTTTGTAGGTCGTCTCTAGTTCAGCAATGAAATTATTCTGCAAGGCTGTTCGTCCGTATCGCAGCAACACAAATACAAAACTAGGAGTTAAGAATATTGAAGGCAATAAGAAGACTTCAAAGTTATGGGCACCGAAAACATCTAAAAAGCTATTTCTTGTAGGCTATGCATGCAGGGTGTATAAAAAACGTTGACTCTTGAGAAAGATTCTTTAAAATAAGAAGCGTGGAAAGAGGAAAAACGTTATTTTTCTGTGTACATCAAGGTTCGCTGGCACAGCTGGCACTGAATTTCTTGAAAATACATGACTGTTTACAAGTGAAAGAACCGTTTTAAAGTCCATAAAAACGGGCTTGCGTACAAAACATAATCATTAAAAAACAATTCAATTATTCTGAGTCAAAATAAAGATAATGATGCACAATTTATCAAAATTTCGAGAAATTTGCCACAAGCGCTGGTCAACAAGAGATTTTTAAAACTTCGCACCAAGTTTTACTGCATTATTTTTAATTAACTTAATGCATTGTTGGAATTTTCATAAATGATAATGCGAAATTAGCAAGTTGGTTTCCAAAGGCACGAATATTATAGCTCATAAAACTTGATATGAAATGCAAAAACGAAAAAAAAATGCAAGTCTTAAAGATCTCGCGTTGCCCAGGTCGAGCACCAAATTTCTTCAAATTTTGATAGAATGTGCAACACAATCCAAGTTTTGACTCAGTTTGATGAAAATGTTTATTCCAATGATCACTTTTCGCGCAAAGTCGGTTTCGAAGGACATTTAATGTCAAAAAATCCCGCATTTTCAAAAAAATTCAATGCTAGCTGTACCAGAGAACGGTATAGTACTTATTTAAGAGAACTTTTTCAAGAGTCAATTGTTTTTTGACACACCGTATATATTAACTTTACAAACACAATGAAAAGTGATTATATAGGTACGATTTTATTTTGTGGAAATTCATTGACAATAACATTGTCAAGCATTAACGTGTTTTGAAATAAATTTGGTTTTTATAAAAAGAAAGTAAAAATTTTAAAATAACACGTTTCAAAGGTGTTTTAGAGGGCGCCATTTGTAAGAATTTTACACTCTTCTTGGTCGCAGCAAATCTCAGGGAATACTGCAAGGAATTTTATGAAGTGAAATATCTGACTATATTTCTTCGAACCTATTCCATTACCAATAAGTTACAACTACGTAATAATCAAAAACCACCCGTTTACAACGATAAAGGCCGTTCTCGCAAGTAATCAAAGTTCACTACCAAAATAAAGGGCAACTTGGGTAAATGCCCCAATATTTATACAATTGCAAATTGCTTTGATAACATTTAATAAAAACAATTAAAGAAGCACAAATTATAGATTGATTTTAACTTACGACACGAGAACGACGACAAGCATAAGTATTGTAAGAAACTTTAGTCGAATATCTAAATAGGAAAATACAGACAGACAATCAAACGCCATATTGAAATAGACAAACACAAATATAACTTATGATGACAAACAATTGTAAACAGTACATGTTTTAACTAAGTGAAATACGACCACGTCTAATCAACAAGGATAACAATTTCAAAAATGGGGAGCTATTTTATGCTTTTACTACAATCCACGAAACTAGAAATATTTGTCAACAACCTTAAAGTTCGATACTTGCACCAGGTTAATGATTATGCACTATGGTTATAAGCATGAAATGGTGCAGCCACTGATTATGTACCATGGTTAAAAGCAGGAAACTGTGTAGCCAGATAAAATGTCGTTGAAACACGAACAAAAACTTAAACAGAAAACGACTTTTACTAATGGAAGCACTCTTTATTAAATCACACCAACCAGAACTTAATAATGGGCTAAAGCCAGGAAAGAACTGTCACTATTTTATTTCACTGCCTCACAATCACCTAATCCCTCCCATCCAACTCACATTCCCGCACTTTCGTTGAAATGATGTAACGCACATATAAGAAGAGCGTCAGCTTGTAAATATAGTCTGATGATGAATTTGTACCAAATTCGAAATATTACTTTTCAAATAAAAATTTCTTGTTTCTTTCTCAAACATTGAGTTAAACATGAGTCTTCTATTCGGAGTATGCTTCATATTATATTACTTACCAAAGTATGGCAGTCCTTTAATCTCAGAGTACGCCTTAGCGACCAAATATATCAAATAGATGAGATATACGGAAGCAATGACGAAGAAAAATATTTTGAAGCCCTAAAAGACAAACACAATAAATTTAAAATAGCAATCTTCATTGATTTTTCAAATGATTTGTATTGTTGATCCAATCATATTGATCCTGGGAAAGTGCAAACTTTCAAATAATCACCGCCTTTTGACTCAAAAATGTTTCATACATTTAGAAGCTATTGTACATTTATTTCATTGCTACATTAACTGCTAATAAATTTTGATTCGTGCATGTATCATGAAATGAGGTGAACATCCATTGATATCATGGCAAATAAAACAGTTTAAATAAAACAAAATAATAATCTCTAGCCTAAATAATCTTGTTGTTCACGGTGTAATGTGGTTGTGCATTTCCTACTTTGCTTTTACGCATGGAGAGGGCACGCCAGGTCAGTGAGAGCAATTGAGTTACAAGTTTAACAAGACGCCAGCTCAGGCGTACAAACGTGATCTGGTGATAAAACAATTTCCATTTTGGACGATCTTATCAAAATATAAAAGATTGCTGCAAAACATGAGCTGAAGACGAGTGATGTTCACGGTTTTAATAACTCGAACAACATTCACAAGTATTTCAACTGGGTCATCTAATTTTTGCAACACATGAACAACTTTAAGTAGTTTTATTAAACACAAACAGGAGGGTAATGTTACAGATTACTGGCTGAAGTAAAAGACCTAAATCCTCCAAAATGTTACATTGCAATGTTAAATTATCTCAAGCAAGGAAGCTGAAAAATTTGTGGACAAAAAAGTCAAAATATCTTTGATACTTTTTGCTTTCATATACTAATTTAAAACTATATGTCGCACCCAGCATTATGTTGCAGCGTACCTTTTGCCTTATGTGAATATAGTTTGCGTCTTTCGTATTGTTTGTAAAAAATAACTTCATTATTTGCTGGAGTGAAACTGGAACGTTAAGTGAGAGGGGGTGGGGTGAATATACATATATTCAGCTCTGCTTGACTGATTTGGTTTGTTAGTGATTACGATTTCAAATATTGTTAATACGACAAACATACATTTCATTTATCCCCCGGATAAAGGTTCTTTCAAACTATCTAAATTTGTCAAATTCATTATACTTTTGATGGATGTTTTGTTGTTTGTTGTCCATAAATGGAGGAGATTAAACAAAAATTGACATAAATTTGAACGTCATCGAAGTTGAATTTTTTCAAACACTCTACGTATCTCCCAGTATGAATAACAAGTTTCGTTTAGAGACCCCAGATTAAGAGTGAGACGGGGGTTTGATGTGGTGAGCGTATGGTGAGGTGGAGTGCGGTGAGGTGAGGGCACAGTATAGGTATTATACAGTATGGTCACTCTCGTCGAAACCTTTCAACTTTTTCCTCGCGCATGTTGGCCGCCATGTTGGCAGTAAGGAAAGAGGAGTGAGACTGCTACGATTTGTACTACAGAAATGTGATTTTTAGAATTAAATGGAGATATTTTGCGTTTTTGTCCACTGATTGGATTTAGCTGAATAAAATAGCTGCTTTGAGGATCTATATTGCTTAGTTCTATTCTTAGTTCCATATTCTTCTCCAAGCACTTATGAAACTACGCAGTAATATCATCAAAGCACTTCTTGTACAGAGAAGTTCTTTAGACTAAGTTCAAACACACGCTTAAACATCAAGATTCAAAACCTGCGGTTCCATATCCTAACCCTAACCCTAACCCTAACCCTAACCTGCCATATCAATCATTAATTTCAAACTTCTAGTGGAGGCGAGGATGAGATTGGAAGCTAGTTTCAGAAATTAATTGAACGCAAAACTTTTACAAGATACTTTGCCAAATGATTGACAAGCGAAGTTTCTAACTTTGAATTCATTTGAATTTGGCGTTCGAAAAAAACGGCTTGCGATATTCATTGTTTATTTTTAAAGGAAATTCTGTAATTCATACCGTAAAGTTTGCTATGTCCAGTTTTGATTGATAAGCTGGATCACAGAGTTCGTTGTACCTACAGCAAAGAGTTCATGAAAAACATTAAACAAAGATCAAGAGAACTTCGACATTAATAAAGTTGCAATTTAATCATGGTGAGTATAAAAGCGTGACACCGCATAGCCTCGAAAGAGCCTCAAGCGGAGGATACTTACCGGGGGGGTGCAGTTTGAAAGAGCACCTAGTTTTGACTTGTTGTTTTGAACATTGGTTATATATCCAATAACTAACTCTTAACCCCCGCTTTCTAAAACGTATCTTTCAATGAGTTTGAAGTTGTGTAAGGTGGCGGTAGTGGACACAAATGTACATGAAACAAAAATGTAAATGTTGTGAAGCTCGTAAACGTTTTATATAAAAGGCGGTTATTTTGAGAACGTAGAAACATTTGAAGGGTCGGTTACTTTAGCGATTCTTTAAAGTAAGCGTTAAAAAGGCATCAATTTCAAGAGGAAGGTTACTTTTAGAGGGAGGTTACCTTGAGACTCTACGGTACATGCACACCTGGAAAAAACCATCATTATTAACAAGTCAATAACATCCTACTTCATAAGTTATTAAAATAGTAAAAAAGATTAACCGCAGGATTCTTAACGAGCAGTAAGGAACACAATAAAACGTCGTAAAATTTGCGCGAATATTATTCCTATAGTTTTCTTTTTCAAACAGTTTGAAAAATACAAATTTAATGTAAAAAATAAACATTTTATTGCAGATATATTTTGGACATACTATGCTATCATCATTGTGCTAGATAAGTGTAGCATGCAACATATGTATGATTTTTTATGAGCTTTTTACAGACAATAAAGATGAGTTTAGTGTCAGGAACGGATATTTGTCGAAATATTCGGAGGGGCATCAAAATGAGACAAATGATTAACTGTAATTTTGAACAGAAAGGATCAGAGGGTCATTTATTTCAAATGACTCAAGTCTATATGACATAAAAAACAACCGCCACCCAACAGCAACAGCCACCATTCCCCAGCATCTACCATTGTTTAACACATATGAAAAGAAAAAATTACGTAAAACGACACACCAACATTTTAACGTGGTGAAACTTGCTTATTAAATTCATGTTTAATTTTGTTGATGTGCAAGACATAAGAAAGCCGAAACATCTCTGCGCTAAAAATTGTTTAATAGAAAAGTACTACTCAGAACTAACTCTTATAACATAATTCATCCAATCACTCTACGATTGGACGAAGTTTGGACCAATGTAAAGACGTCACGTACCGTTGCCATGTAGTGATGGTAAAAGCCGAAATTCCTACTAGACCAACCAAAAGGATCTTGGGAAAATAGAATTCGATGAAAGTTCTCTCGTTTTGCCGGATGCCATGAAACGCACACAACCAGAACAGCAAGATGGCAGCGAGAAAGGTCGCGCGGAACATCGACTGAAACATTCCCGGGACCCATGATTTGACGAGGAAATGAAGAGGAAAGATTGGGTCTGAATCAAACACATGTTAGAATGAGAAGTGCACTCGCATTTTCAGCAAAGATTCTTCAAAATTTTCTTTTACAATATAATAGTTAAAGATGAATGAGAATGCCCGGATTCACAACTAATCCTGAAGCTCTTTACTCAATACAAAAAATAAAAAATTTTACAGTTTATACATGTAGCTACTAGACTTTTGAAACTCGCTTCACAAAAAAAATCGAAGTGAACTTTTAATGTTCAACGTCAATTGTTATTAAAATACTGGGAAGTCCCCAATCACAGTTTTCGGATCAGATATCCGCCATATTTCTAAACATTCTCAGGTCTCTTACAGCCAGTGGCGTACCAGAATCATACGCTGAAAACAATAGATTTCAAAGCAACTTAATGCGGCAGAACATGAATATATGAATACAAGCCCCACCCAATTAACGAGTCTGATACGCCACTGCTCACAGCACACATCAAAAAATATTTATAATTTTTACAAGCCCCTTGATAGAACTAAAGATTAATTTCAACAACTACTCTACCGTTAAACAGCAGCAGCAATGGCAGCAGTACGGATATCCACCTACACAAGAATAACACTACAGTTACCACCTCAATGTTGTCGCCACGAATATGACTTAGTTTAGACCATATTAGTTATTTTAAGATTAAATTATACTGGATAACATTATATTAGATTGGATTAGTTACACCAAGCTAAGATTTGTAGGGCGAGAATGGGATAGTGGTGCCTAACATAACTTCGGACTGAAAATGTGTTAGATCAGATTGAGGTAGCTCCGTACGCAACAAGCTCCCTCTTCAAGGTGATCTGACTCAAATTGGAATTGTGGTACCTAACATACGTACCCCCCCTCCTCAGACATCTCTAGCAGTAATAAATATACCGTTGTTCAATTGACCAATCACGGAACGGGAATCTTCTCAACGAATGAACGTATATACACTAAATGAGTAAGAAAAGATCGTAAAATAAAATGACTACATGAAGTTCTGCATAGTTCTGAAGAACTCAAAATTACAAATTAAAAAGATAGTATGGGAATATAAAGCCATAAAAACAATCATATACTAGGTATGGTATAGGAAGGAAAACATCCAACAAACAAGTACGTATACAGCGAAATAAATTATTTATTCGCATTGCCTTCCACCTCCCTAGAACACGTTCACAACAGTGAACGAAAAACACAACACACGGTAATTATGTTACTGTATATTTAATATGGAATTTGAGCTTTGTCCATAGGAACTGTTTAACATGCTCCCAAACAGAATTGAGCAGGAATATTCAGTTGATTAATCTATGATAAACCATTCGCCTTTTAACTCTACTTTACAAATCACAAGCCCAGGACGTATGACGCAAGGCTCTCTACTTTTGAGTAGACTTGTCTCGTTTACAAGGAAGAGGAGTGGAAGGTTAACACTTAAATGTTGTTAGATAATGTAGTCATTGTTTACAGTTGTAGGATAAAGCATTATTTTTTGTATTGTTTATTAACATTCCAACTATTTAACCTTAAATAAAACATACCGATGTTTAAGCAATACTCTGCAGCCTTATGACTACCAACTTATGTACTGACTTTAGTAACTACTATGGATACATATGTAGCTACTTATGTCGTTATTTTACTTACAGCAATCATAAACGTGAGAACGACGAACACAAATCGAAACCAAATTTCAACTTCGGTGAAATTTACGTTGTAGTGACTATACTGCAAGAAAATAGAAAAACAAGAAAATGTTTACTTTTCATCTCAAAAATCAGTTCCAACAAGAAAACGTCGACTAATGAGTTTGTATAATATTGTTATGAATAGGTTTTTTATATACCACAAATGATCCACTAAACGCGTTGAATAAATTCTAACAGTTCTTTGAAGGAGGGAGGGGTGGTGCTTAATAGATACGAGGCGTTTGATGGAGAGAGGCGTTAAAGAAGGAAAGGTGTTTATATCAATTCTATTACTTAAGTTTGAACAAAGAAAACGAACAAGACTAAATTTACGGTTTCTGAACACAAAAACAACCACCTACAATAATATAATCAAAAATGGTGATGACAGACGCTTATCCGAGAAAGACACCCAATACGAACGTACGCTTCAAAGGGGGTAATTAGGTACAGTAATGTCCCGCAAAATAGAACCTGGGTCCACCATTGGATGGTGCGGGGTAATACAGTGACTCGTAGAGCTTAATTGGTCAAATGACGTGATTTTAATGACCTGAGGTGCATTGCGTTAGTTTAGCATTTTATAAACATGAACTTACAGTAAATAAAACATCGTCAATTTCACCTCCTTTTGGTAGCGAGTCAAAATTTGACATGGCAACGATGGCCACGTAAGAGTGATAATCTACGTAACCAAGATGAAAGACAACGAAGTCATCACATTCCTGCGAATTGATTGATGACAAATAGTTAGCTTAACCATTCCGCTAGTCTAGCCACGATGGGCGAATTTCAAACCATTTTCATATTCGTTTTCTAAGAGTTTTTACAGTCGTTTAACACCAGAATGCTTGCATGACAAAGGAAACAATCAATTTGTCCTTACCCACTGTTCACACATGACCTCTCGAGAATGATTGCTAAAGCGATTAGATAACGGTCGGTGACTGTTGTCTGATCCTTCATAAAGAATCTGTACATTTACACTGAACTTTAGTTTGAACGATGCGCCTAGAAACATAAACCACACATTCACTTGGACTTCAACATTAATATGATATAGAAACATATGCAAATACTGCACATTTTCTTGAACTTTCAACATTGTTTAAAGGTAATGAAAAGACAAAAAAAGACGTTCTCTTTAACCTTTAATATTCGAAGTGTAGTAACCCGAATCTACACATTCCCCTTCAATATTGGTAACATTACATTACATATTAAAAGAATTGTCATACAAGCAGGCAAAGTCATACTAAATGAGGGGAGGGGGGAGGAGGACTGTTCAACTGCCATTCGAGTAATATATGCTGGAAAGCCTGTGTTTACACAGACTGTACCCATTCACTAAAATGCTTAGCTTAAGCATTGTACATGGACTCTATAAATTTACATCAAATGGATGACATTTCAATAGAACCATATAGCTAAAGAGCTTGCTTGATGAACATAAAGACTGCATAGTTCAAGCTTGAACAATCAGAGAAGTCGCATAAACCAAATTTTTAGAATGGGTAAAATTTAAGTCAGACTCACTACATAATTAACAGAATGAACAAAGAGAAACTTTAAATTACAGTATTACACAACATTTTTGTTCTTTCTCATTCTAATAATAGACCTCTAATATCACAATAATCAGATATATAATAATTATATCTACCAACCAACCTTTCTCAATTCCTTTGAGCTTGATGAGGCAAGTCAACCATAACTGTTGATCAAATGTAGACAATGATCCTGAGCCAACTTTGTGAACAGTTGTCTGATTTACATGAGAGAAATTAAGAATTCCAATAATTAAATGTACAAGTTAAGTAAAGAATAGCAAAGACTACAGCAAAAAAAAGTTTCAAAGTCACATATTTAACAAAAGTAAATGAAATGACAGCAAGACATTGGAGGAAATGTGACAAAATTCTAAGAACCTAACAAAACAAATTCAATAAAATGACTTTGAGTCAAGGTACGTGTATGATAATTCACATTAATAAATCATTATGTTTCTACTTCTTTATCAAATAAAAGTTTGTGGAAACGCCTTTTTCAAAATCA
Organism: Xenia sp. Carnegie-2017; assembly: GCF_021976095.1. NCBI lineage: Eukaryota > Metazoa > Cnidaria > Anthozoa > Malacalcyonacea > Xeniidae > Xenia > Xenia sp. Carnegie-2017. The sequence continues at coordinate 7,395,298 of NW_025813483.1, forward strand.
TTACAACATGAACAAGAAAGTTTCAACATGCATGTCTTAAATTTACAATAACTCTCACTTTAATCCTCAATTATTTAACTATGTACTTTTTTCCATCAAGATACGTATATAAGTGATAAATAGCCAGTGCTTTCTGGCCAAAGTATACACATTGGCCTGAAATTAAATTTACTCTATGAATAATAGCTTTCTAAATACACTTTTGCCTCCAAAGATTATGAGATGTGAAATAAAAAGAATTTACTTTTTATACCAAACATGGATTGGTACGTATATGTCTACTTTAACACTTAAATATGATTAATTAATTATTATCGATTAATTAATTAATTATTAGTGTGATAAGTAACAGTCTTTAAAGTTTTTAAAAGTTACATTAACTCAGAGACTTAATGTAAAATTTGGCTGTTTACTTTGAATACATCATCAGAGCACACTGCTTGCACTGGCAAAGTCAGCATGTCTGGCTTTCACAGAGTACTTGCTATAGCAAGAGGAGTGAAAGGGTCACCTTAACTAAGAAGCCTGTTGATATGAACTTGCCACTTGAACATTGAAAGACTAGGGAAATGCCTCCTTAAAAAATTTAGTCATTACTACTACGTATATGGATAAAAATAAGCATTACAATATGAAATAACAGAAAATACAAATACAAGCACAACAAACGTACCGACAGGCTAGAGTTCCAAGGCAATAGTGCCTTCATTGATTTGGTCTCTGACACAATGACAGATGGACCTGAAATATGTACGATGTTTCTTGTGGGACGTTCATTGTATTGCAATCAATAATTAATAACTACAAATGATCAGTGACTTCTCGTTGAGCTTATCTGCAGCATACATGATCTAGTAAACAGTACAAAATAGTGTCCTGTACCCTGATTCATCTCATCAAGGTCAGTGAAGATCAAAACTTCGTGGTTTTATACGTTTTTCTTGTTAGTAAAACTGCTCAAACATTTGCAAGACACATCAATAATTAAAGTTATACTAATGAATTACACTTAAACTTCGAGAAGGCTGAAAGTCACACAAAACAATCTCTGAAATTAAATGCCTTTCCGTTCTCCAAATTCATGAACAAAACGTTTGTTAACTCACCAGCCAGTCCGATTATAGCACAGAACGCTATACACGAGAAGAACGCCACAAAAACCAAAACAAATTGACGTTTCGTCAGAGAATAAAGCTTCATCTTGATCGCTCTATTATAGAACATGCTTAACTTGGAAACAAAGATCTTAAGACTTTACTTAACGAAAAATCACAAGCGAATACAAACTCATGTTGCTAAAAAATTAAATAATGTTATCTGCAAGCGTAGCACTTACGACTCCATAGTGTAATTGATGTTCTTCACAAGTTTACAGGTGACGTAGTCGTAGTTGATGTTTATTTATTCAAATTCATCATTGTTTTGTTGCATGGCAAATGCAACGATGATGAAAACATTCAGGCACCAAGGAATAAAATGCGAGTCGTTCTAAAGTAGAATTTTACCTTTATGTGAAGATTTTAGTATTTTGCACTAACCTCAGATAATCAAAACAGAATACTCGATGTTACGCATACTTCATGTAAGAATCACTATTATATTGTGATGCCGAAGAAATATAGTTTCCCCGGAAGATCTTACCTGAAGGAGAGACGTAGTTCTCCGTAATTCTTCGTAGACTGATATAAGAAATACTTTTGCAGATGTCGCTCGGAGAGAGGTCTGGTCCCACGAGTAATAAATAAGCTGCGCATGTCTATTGCCACTCTTGAACGAGTGGCCACCATGCTATAGAACTCACAGAAATGGCAGTCAGGGCGGGGAGGGAAGGATCTCCCTCGGTTCGGGAACACTATTGCTCATATCAGTCTACGAAGAAGTTCGGAGAACTACGTCTCCCCTTTAGGTAAGACCCTCTCCTTCACCATATTTCTCCTTCACTCCTTCTCCGACTGTACTTTTGCAGATTGAAAAGAATGCTGACATTTAAAACCATTTAATAACCGTAAATATTAAAAGTATGCGACATGTGTAACTATTACTATTTAAAATTACCGAGTTCACAAATGTTCCTTGCCTAGATTTGTAGGTCTCAGGTAATGGTTGCGAAAAGTTTTTACAGATGACCAGTCAGCAGCTTCCAATATCATTTCCCAAGGAATTCCTGCTTCAGGAGCCGCTGATGTCAAGTTGAATGTTCAATGAAATCGGAGTCTATCCCAGCTAGCTTTAGCACGTTACGTAACCATCTCGACACCGTTTGACTGGATATTGGAGCGTGCGTGGCAACTATTGCCAATATAAGAGCTTCAGAGACCGTCTTATAGTTGCTGTCCGGGCTCTGTAGGCTCTTAACGTATTTACGATGCAGAGTTTCGCCGGGGTAGGCTGGTAAAAATATCTTCCTATCCGGATGGCCCGGGCGATCTTTCTTCACGTGAGTGGCCAATGCAAGTTCCCAGGAGTCATCCTTCTCGGTCAGGTGATTCAGATCAAGAGCAGCCAATTCATGAGCTCGTGCAGCCAAAGTTAGCGCTAGCAGCAAAACCATGTTTATCGATAGTTCCCGCAGGGAAAGTTCTTCCACAGATTCATTTGGTAAATTCCTTTCATGAACCCCGAAACCAACAGGAAGCTTTCCCAACGGTACTGATCCCACTAGATCATGTGTTTGCAAAATTACTGTCTTGTATTGTAGCTGTAGGGCAGGTTGTCGTATTTGGCCTTCTCAGCCAAGAACGACAGCACATTGTTTACAGAGGCAGTAAAGGGACATAGTGACAGCGTGACCAATCGTTCCATTGGCCGGAGAAGCGTTTTGTGTGGATTCACTCAACGACAGTAAAACCTCTGTGTGGATTCACAAAACGACAGTAAAACCTTTGTAGCCGCCTCCGAAAGTCCGCCTGCTCGGTAGCGTTCCCGAACAAGGGCCATACAGTTAACCGGAGTGAGCAATGCATTGGGTGTCGACTCTCTGTTTCGAACGACAGAGAAATCAGACCTGGAGCTTGTGGTAGCTGGCGTGGATAATCCACCAGTATTTGTAGCAGAGCTGGAAACCACGATTGACCTTTCCAAAGGGGGGCGAGTGGCAGTGCTGTGGCTTTGTCTGTCTGGAGTTTTGGATGATACTTGGCAGAGGGATTACTGGTGCGTACATCCAACTCTTCCAGCTGCTCCAATCGCAAAAAATGCGTCGGTTGCAATTGTCCCTGAATCTGGGTACCTTGATACATACAGTGGAAGGCAGTGATAGGCCCATGTGGCAAATCCACCATGGGACGATAAAATCGGTTCACTATCTGGTGGAAAATCTTATAATTCAGAGTCCACTAGGAGTTGTTGTTGAATTCCCTAGATGCCTGATCTGCAATGCTGTTGGCAGTGATCCAACAGCCTGCTTCCAAGACCGTTGCCCATAGCTCCAGAGCTTCTGCTGAGAGGCTGTATGACTTTGTCCCTCCTCGCTTGTTGAGGTATGCAACAGCTGTGGAGTTGTCCATTAGCAACAAGACATGTTTTGGTGTTGGTGCGTAGGTGCGGAAGAAAGCTTGCAGGGCGAGATGAGCTGTCTTCAGTTCCTGAAGATTGATATGTTCTCTGGCTTCGATGGGTAGCCAACGCCCACCCGTTGTTGTCCCTGGCCATGTTGCTCCCGAACCCATTTGTGAGGCGTCAGTTGAGATTGTCACATCGAAGAGTGGCATCTTTAAGGGTTGGCCATTGAAGGCTTGGATTCCAGGAGACAGCCACCAAGCTAGCTCCTTCAAGCTTGTTTGAGATAAAGAAACCCGGGTTGCCGCTGGCCAGCCAGTCGACTGATGATACATTTTAATATGATGTCTCTTAAGGCTTCTGTAGTGCAGTGGTGCAAGCTAGAGGCCTATTTGTGATGCATGACTCATCCTGCCCAGGAGTGATGATAAAGCTTTTCCGTTTACTTCTGGAAATCTTTTCTCCCATGACGTTCGAAGGCATCGTCACCACATGCAAGATGTACTTTGCCATTTGAGAATCGTTGGCCACATAATAAGCCAACTAATGTCTCTAAATCAAGACAAGTAAGCTTATTTTGGATCTCTTTGGTGCAATCAGATACTCGTTTCTCAAAATATGCAAGAACATCAGCCAAGAATGATTTCAAATCGGATTCAACTTTGTCCTGTTCTTTAAATCTCCACGTGCTTAATTCTGTACGGTTTCCATCTTCATCATTGCTGATCTACGACGACACCACAAACCACCCAGGCACAAGTCCGTACTTTTGAATGTTTGTGACAATACACTTGCAGCATGTTTATGCAATAAAGGCATTCCATAAACTGAATTCTTTAATACGAGCTTGTGTTGTAACTGCAGCATGTGACATTTTAACGTATTTTCCAACAAGGAATACCAAGACTTTGAAGCTCGACCATCATTTCCAGCATTGGTCCAAGAAAGTCACATGTTCAACAAAGATCAAGCAGAAAATCGTCCCCAGCGATCACGTACTCCCTAATTTCAGAGTAATGAAATTGTCGAAATGTCTTAATGTATAGTGGAAGACCATCAAGGAGCTTGCAAAATTCGACGTGCTGGGATGTTGTAAATCTGGTGCTGCAGGTTCTACTGGTCAGCTTCAATACGAAATCATCTTTTGTGTTCATCATTTCCATTGCATGATTCAGCATTTTGCCTCGTTGGAAAATCTTGTGGATGACGCATAATCTTTGTACCAGGCGATCAATGAACTGCTTTGAGTTTCTCACTTTTTCCTGAAATACATCCTTAAATGCTAAATCAAGGAAATGGGCTGGATCTAACAATACACAATAGAAAGAACTATCGACTAGGTTCTCTTGATGCAAAACAGAGTTTAGGGTGGAGGAAAAAACTGCAGCTTGGTATGCACCGTCACATAGAGTTCCCATCCATGCTCCCCGAATGATCGATTCTTCAATTAAATAAACGGTTTTTTATCTCTTAGTAGAGCATCCGCGCTAGTTCTGGTGCAGTAGCGTCGGACACATCGCCTTTAATCTTGTTATCGGCACTGCCCTACACTTTCGATGAGCTCACTGCAATAGCTTGACGATAGCCGTTGATAATTGTGCATACCATAACAGCCTGGTTCGTAATCCTGCTAGGCGTAGCTTAGTCGCAAGTCACGTAATAATGTGGCGGAAGGTCTCTTGATTGAAGTTGTATACATAAGAACTTCGAAACTTCCTGGTTACACCAAACATCTGCACATTGTAAAATACTGTTGAATTGCTTGCAGCTGTGGCTAAACTCCCCAAAATCTGAACCAGTAAATGCATGTGAAGCTACCATTGTTTCGTAATGCACAGCTGCTGATTTTGCTTTTACTACAGTCAAGATTTAAGGTTTCATCAGACACAAATCGAGATTTCACCTCTATATAGATCGGCAGCAAGGACTGGGTCAAGTCATGTCAAGATTAGTGTTCATTTTTTAGCATATTTCTTATTTCCTTTGAAAAAAAATGCATACATAATGAGTGCTAGAGGTTTAAAAATTGCTTTATCCTGCAAAATATCTGAGTTGACATTTTTTTCTTTTGCCTCGTTGCACTTGTAAAACGACATAGAAATAATGAAAAGAACAACTAAGTTAAAGGACATTGGAAGTATATTTAAAGTTAGGCTGGTTTGACAGAAAATATCATGTCGAATTATAATATACCGGTCTCTTTCATTTTTTCTTTATGGAACATGGTTTTTCTTCATCCAGCAAAGCATATCCAGCATTGCGTATTTTGTTTCTCAACCAAGTTAAGGAAAATTGATCGCCCTTGAACGTATAAACGCATGGAATCTCAAGTCCGTAGCCAGCTCCGCGATTTATTTGTTTTCCTTTACTGTAGCACTTGCAGAGTTAGATGCACGCTTCAAAAATTTTCGCACGTACTTTGCCATGTTTTTAGCCAACAATGACCGACAATATCAACACTTTCATTAACTGTATTGACATGAGATACGACATTGGTTTCTGTTGATCCCTGTGATGATTTAACAGTTGCCACAGCGTCTGAATCTGTTAAGTTTTCTGTTCCCGTCTTAACTCATATTTTTCGTTTATTTTTGGTTCCCAAATACCCATATATTCATGGTATCCTCGTATGCATGATTCTACGTTAATGCAGGTGTCCATTTTTTCCGTGCATGTGTTGATAACACCTTATCAAGATTACACGTGCACAAACCAAATACGCGTGTCACATATCATCACAGACAATCTGCTTAAACATCAACAAATTATACGCTGAAAAGAAGGTTCATCATGTCCATCAGTGTTTTAGACCAGCGACATTTTATGTATGTATAGCTTGTGAACAGCCTGTGCGCAACAAATCAACATCGTGCTCTCGTTTTGCTCCAGAACGTCGAAAGGATGGGTGCCTGGTTTCAAAGTGGCTTCACGTGAAAATGCTAAGAGGAAGTTGAGCAGTAACAGCAAATAAAATTAACAGCGCAAAAGCCCGTGAAAATGCCAAAAATGAAAAGCTGAAAGACAAAGAGTTAGCTCATCCAAAGCTCGAACTTGTTTAAGTATTCATGACAAAGTTGAACTTATAAAATACCATGAAAGTCATCCAAAGCCAGGTGTCAGAAAATTGGCAAAAAAATTTGGTTGTAGTCGAACGCAAGTTTCAACAATTCTAAAGAATAAAGAATCCATTCAGGATGAGGTAATTCGTGTTGCAAGTCAGGCTAGTGGGAAAGGCAAAATCCTCAGAAATTTTCTGACATAAACGAATATTTGCGGGCATGGTACAATCGCTGCAGAGAATCTAATGTTCCTATAAGTGGTCCCATACTGCAAGAAGCAAAACTCACTGTCAAACATCTTGGTTATAATGAATTTCAAGGTTCAAACGGATGGCTTGAGAAATGGAAGAAAAGGTACAATATCAAGGAGATGAGAATCGCTGGTGAGGACGGTGATGTCAATGAAGCAACGCTTAAAAGCTTGCAGGAGCATGTCAGGAGTTGACAAAGGGATATGTGCCTGAAAATTTGTGGAATATGGACGAGACCAGCCAGTTCTCGAAAGCATTTCCAGAAAAAAGTCTTTCTGAAACGGGAAAAAGATGTCGAAAAAGCAAAACAACGGTGCACATAGACATTTTTCGTTAATGCCGCTGGTGATAACGTAGAGCCTGTTGTAATTGGCAAGAGCGAAATGCCACGTTGCTTTAAGTACTTAACAGACAAAACTAAACCATACAAGTTCCGCTATTTCGTTAACTCGAAAGTGTGGATGAAGACTGAGATTATGGTGGATGTGTTGACTAAATTGAAAGGACGATTAAAACGTGAAGGCCGAACAATCATACTGTTCCTTGACAATGCACCCTGTCATCCGCATGAACTTAAAGGTCAGTTTTGAATATTTGTCTGACCTTTCTGCCAAAAAATACAACATCGTAGACACAGCCTCTGGATGCCGGAATAATTAAATTGTGGAAGGTGAAGAAAGAAGTGTGGAAGGTGAAGACTAGAAGAAAGTTGTAAGCAGCAAAGTAGGTCAAGAAAATGCAAGTGAGATTGTGAAGTCTGTTCACCTTCTTCAGGCTATTCAATGAGGCAAACAAGCTTGGAATGAAATTCACTCTGAGGCAATTCAAAAATGTTTTGCAAAGGTGGGAATCTACCGAGAAAAATCAGGCGATGATGACGATTATGATCCCTTTAAAAGTAAAGAGATTATTAATTTGAATGAGCTAAGCTCGATAATTAGTAGTGACTGCTGTGCTGAGCAGTACATTGATGCAGACAACTATGTCCCATTCTGCGATAGTTTAATCAACATCGAAGATTCCAACTGGCGGGTAGTATTAAGAACAGAGCTCTTGAACGAAACAAACTCGAGTGGGAAACATTCAAAGCTAGAAGACCTTGACAACTACAAAGGCGCCTTTAAACAAAAGGGCAATGATTTTGACGTGCCTTTGAAAGAACCTGAAATTAAAACAACTGCCAGTGCAGCAACTGTAGCAGAAAATCTTCTAGATTTCGCTTATTTTACTGGCAACGACGAACTTTCCCAAGAATGTCATTAACTTTACCAAAAGTTAATGACATTCTTACCGACATGTGTGTTGCGGTAAGAAAGCAAGTTCTCATCACAAATGTTTTCAAACCATCTTAACTTAAGTAAATAGTCTAATGTCCGTAACAGAATACAGATATTAAAGTAGTTATGTTTACATGTTATGCAGGGCACAAAGGTTTTATGGTGCGGTTTTTTGACTTAATACTAGCTATCAAAGTATATTTATTATTGAAAAACATTAAAAGAATTGTGTTTCGACAATTACATCATCGATTAAAAATTAACAAACCTCTCGTAAGCGGATACCTCCCATAAACGGAAACTAGGTCGTAGTCCCGAAGGTGTCCGCTTACGGAGGGTTTGACTGTATAAAGAATATGTAGATTTCTTCAATGACGTCACATGTGGGAAGCATACTTAGGCCCGTCGACACGTATGCGTTTTAAAGCACTTTTGCCATCCACACGAAAACGATTGATCAACTTGAAAACGATACTTCGGCTTATGGCACGTGCCTGGTGTTAAGCTGAGTTCGTAAATAAACATCGAATTATTATAAAGTACTTCGAAACGTGTGTTTGGCGCAGTTTGCAAATCAATTTGATTCAATTTTATTACATTAAAATGTCGAGCTTCGTTCAGAAAACTATGCTTGTTAAAAAGGGACAAAACATAAAAATTCACATATATATATATCATATATCAAGATTCACATATATATATACATATTAAAGATTCACATATATATATACACCTTGATTATTACACTAACTTCCGTCATCTTGTATATATGTTTTAAGCATTCAAGTATTTTATTCATTAAATCCCCTGAAGAGTGAGCAATCACGAAACAGGCTTGTCGGGATGAATCTGTAGTTTTGTGATTTTTTCTCAACACCACTACACATACATATTATATATATATATTATATAATTCACATATATATATATACATATTTCAAGATTCACATATACATATCAAGATTCACATTTATATATCAAGATTCAAATATATGTATATCAAAATTCATACATACATGTCAAGAACAATGTGGAGAAGTATCGAACTGGCTTATTACTGCAACAGTGAATCAAGTGTCCGGTTATTTGCCATACGAGATAAAATTAATGTTTGTGATCACCCATGCGATTTTAGTGTTCACTGTATTGATATTACGTCGTTTTTGGTACATCTATTCGAATTCCAGACATAAAAGTTAAACAGGCATTTCAAAATGTTCAAATTTGTCGTGATTGTGCGCTCCCCCTCAAACCGTAAACATCCCCTCCCCTCTGAAGATCGAGATTTCATCAGACACAAATCGAGATTTCATCTCTACAAAGATCGGCAGGAAGGACTGGGTCAAGTTATCCGCTCCTGTCACCGTGCTCGAGTGAAGAAAATATGATATTGGTATGAATAAAACTTCAAAAATAACAAAGAATTCAAATGCATGGTGCGAGTTGAGCCATGGCATGAAAAAAGAATACAATGAAAAATGTTTTCTGTATGCGTTCAAAGATTCGTTTGATTTATCGGTTGAGTGAACAAAGTAACATACTCCTCAAAAAAAGACAAATTGTTGAAAATATAATTGTTATCTCGCATAAGTATGATTCAAAAAGTATCTTAACCTTCAGTGTCACGAACGATTTTTAATCATTAATTATCTAGAATGAAAATAAGCCAATGCTTTGGTGTCTACACTTATTTTTACTACATAAGTATTTACAACAGTTTTTGTTCAACATTCAATCGGTGAAAGAAATGAAACGAGCGTTTGCATTTTCAAGAAATATTAAATGAAATATAAAGTGCTTGCTTGAAATTAATACAACACATGCATGTATATCGAAAAGTTCCTTCTGCATATTATTCAAAGCCTTGTGTTTTACTCATGTATTGCCGGTATAAGCATTGACTGTATAGCACATTGATGAACAAACAATAAAACTATGTTTTCAATTCTTTTACTTGTTGCTTGCTGCATTGTTATATAAGTTTAGCCGCTTCTAGGCAATAGGTTTCTCGTTGTAAAGTAAAGGATGGCTTAATTTTTGCCTGACAACAGTCCATAATATAGACTCCTCCTAATAAGGATCCTGAAATATAGAAACTACTTCGCCAATTTACTTCCTTCGCTTTTCTCCAGGTAGGTACATCTGGACAGCATTACCTGTTTGTATGTCTATGCAAATCCCGAGAATATTGGTTTTAAAACTTTTGCACTTTTTTAAGTTTGGTTTTAGATATGCCGGATCCACGAGTGAGAATTTAGTGAGGACATAATGTTTCTTTAGAGTTGGTTGTTGAAAAGGTGCATTAATGGCGAAACACCATAAGAATCAGGCTATGTGCTTAAGATTAACAATGTGATGATATAGGTTTCCATCGTGGGACTTTTTAAATGAATTGTTACTGTTTGGATTGCTCTTTCTACGAATCCATCTGATTGGGTGAAGTGAGAGTACGAGGTGGCATGCTTAAAGTCCCACTCTGAGGCAAGGCATTTGAAAGTTTGTGCAGTGTATTCGCCTAATTGTTTCTGTATGTATTTCATGCCATGGCTACGAAAGATCTTCTTCGTTGGGGATACTTAATGAGGCTTTGTCGGTGAGGCGCTCAATCTCGATGTCCTTAGATGTGTAGTTGGTGACGATGACGTAATTGTGCCTGTACAGCTTGAAGAAGAGTGAAGCAAGGGAATTTTGGGTACCTTGTGTTGATTACAGTCTCCTCAATTGCTGATTGCAGTACGTAAGACATTTACAACATTGGGAAACGGGATCGTCAATTTTGGAATTCATGCCTGGCCATGCAATAAAGGGACTGCCGTGCACGATTTTTTTTATTTTACGATTCCGTTCTTACCTTAGTAGATAATGCGTTGGCATTTTAAAATTAAACCTTCATTCTAAAGTTTCGTTCTGAAGTTGAGTGATTTATGCTGTACTAATTGGTAAGGAGTCCACGGTGGAGGAGACACATTGTACTCAGTCAGACTCCTCTAATTCAGAAGAAGAAAGATTCTTGAGATTTATTCTTCCTCAGGAGACATATGCAATTGAAATGCATTGATTGCTCTGCTTCACCCATCTTTCTGCTCAAGAATAGCCCCAAGACCTTCTTCATTGGCGTCATGCTTCAAAGGGATAGGTATGTTAGGGTCATATAGAATGTAAGACAATGTTACCATTTTTCCCTTAGCAGATTGCATGTAAAATTGGCAAACTTACATGTTAACATGTCAAATTGCAAATCGAACTCGTCTTTAGAACTTGTAAATAGAAATATTACTTTATGGTTTAAAACAAACAGATTTCATGATTCGAAGATTCGAAGATTCCAAGATTCTAAGAATCCAAGATTCAAGATTCCATGTTTTACAACTATTCTAATAGTGGCGTATGTCACGAGACCAAAGAGATTAATGAGATTTTGATTTTTGAATGTTACGTACATGACTCGACATTTTCGGAATGAATTGATTAAACAGTGCAATACATAGAAGCATATAATTCATCGTGTTATACTATAATCACAGTATAGAGAACATACAGTAGGGCCACTCCATTGAATTTTTTCGTGTCACGCATATCTTGTAAAGCATGTGATTACCACATTGGCAGCCAGTAAATTGCATTGTGTGACCAATAGGATTGACGATATGGCAAATGGCAGCCAGTAAACAAATTAAATACACAGCAGCCAGTTGCAGAGCTAACTGGCCCTACTGTATATTCCTATACTGTGCCATAGTATTACACTATGTTTAGAGAGAATTTGATGGATGCATAGTAGTGGTTAGCAAGATTATTGCACTGATAAGATTACCCAAGCATTACACGAAAAAGGTCGACTACTACGCGGTAAATTATTTATATATTTGGTAGATAGGACTTAGTAATAACATGATAATATGATACTCGTGATAATAAAGTTGGTATTAAGAATGACATAACACAACCATGAATCAATTATTCAATTACACAGTAAGTGATTTCAGTGTGGGTATGTGTTCTTTCAGCGAATATTATGAAGTTCGTCTTAATGCACATAAATGCAAAGTTCAGAAATCACAATGTCATGACAAGCTTATACAATTTCATTCTATGATAAACATAGCAACAAGCATTTGAACTCAATGAACTGTGCAACTTTCGCGGAAAAGAATATGTAATTAATTTAAATATGGACCATTCAATACTTAATGTAAGCAACAATAAGTGGTTTAAAGAACAACATATATCAAATTCAGTTATTGATGAATGATGCAATCTCAATTGCCAAAATTGTGTCGATTTGTATTTGGGTAATTATCAACTGTATAGCAAAGCAAACATCTAACTTTTGAGCTAAACGATAGTGTGAGAGCCACAAGGTCGTCTAATGCGATCGAAAGAGGGTGTAAATAAGTCACTTGTTTCTATGCTATGGTTATTTCAAATTATATTTTTCTTACTCTAAGACATTAGGTGGTCATGTACGCAAAATTTTGATACTTTGCTTTTCCAAACGTTTATGAATGCGATAGCGAAGCCCTTTCACATGACTTACTCGTTGACACTGTCAAAGCATTAAAGTTTCAATGGCAAGTGCCAACATTTGCATCAATAACTACTGGGCTGTGACGGATATACAAGACAGCTAATAAGGCTTACTTCATAAAAACAGAGCTTTTTTGATAAATGAGATAAGATCGGAAAATTCAGAAGTGGATTGAACGCTGCCATACATAATCCAAGCTCGTCGATTTAAATATCAAAGTCTTTAATTCACCTTGAAGGGCGAGTAATGTCACTTGTATAAACTACTACACTGGTACCAGAGACTCAAATATAAATACCATGGAGAACGAACGAAATTTCATTCTATTTGTAGTTTCTTGTCTAAAATGAATTTGCCAAAAATCATCAGTCCTAAATTCTATGTACATCACAGCTACTTAACATGATAAGGAAGTGCGAAAGTAGAAAAATTAGAGTGTCCAACTAAATGGTTGCTTGTATGCAATCACATTAAGGAAGAACAGGATTTAGATTGAAACATCCTGCTATGAAAAAGTTTTACAAGGTGCCACAAACAGTAGCAACTGGTTTTCTCAAATATGATAAGTCAATAGAGCTTTGTAGTTTCACGAAAGGTAACTCAACATACGATATTATTTGATGAATCATTATACAAAGATTAAATCGATTGTTTTCAAATGCTCATTATGCCAAGAACTGTGAAGAAGCGGTAAACATTAGTTCACATCGACTTATTAGCTATAACACGAACAACCAACAAAATTACAAACACAGACGAATTTTTCTGTAGAAGCAGCGTACGTTGCTGTTGTGAATAATTAATTGGTGTTCCTCAGAAGAATAAGGACGCGTCGTTATTGGCGAAACGCGGTCACGTGAATCATAAATGAATTGTTTGTTAGACCACCTGGTAATATCTCAGCGTTTGCTCGTTGCGTAGTGAAAAGGTTTAAAACATTCATTTCAGTGAAGATTTCTGGTTTTACCATCGGAACTTGTTGAAACTAGCAGTGTTCAAACCAAGTTCAAATTACTTGTAGACCATTTGGATTTAATAATGTCTAGTTCGTTTGGTGCTACGAACTACATGAAAGCTAGCAATAGTGAATTTATCAAGTCTTCATTACCACATCATCGGGAAGACGCCATGATACATTCAAGCTCTTCCGTATCTAGTTACGGCTATCCAAACACGAACAAAGGAGAGAAACATCTCATGACCGATTTAAATCGGCGAACTAGTCAACGTAAACGTGCCAAAGTATGTATATTCAACCTTTTTAGTTTAGCCTGTAAAATATGGTTAAGATAGCGCAGCGACCGATATGAAATTTTGAGCTCTCTTCACACACATCACAACCTTCTTCTTGCGAAATTTACATTTTTTCACACCACAGACGGTTAAAAAGGTAAATTACAAAATCGAGGCCGACCATGAATTTATAAGTTCAGTTGAATACATCGTCCAAATTTATGTACAAACAGACCGAAGTTGCATTTTAAATGCAAGTCATTTTCAAAAGTTAAATAGATGGCGTGAAAGTCTCGCGAGAATTGGGCATTTTTCACCCTTAATGATATAAATTCTGCCCTTGAGGAGGTCAAACGAGTGAGTGCCTGCTTGATTATTCGTGGTAATTCCAGCAATATTATCGATGATATGTAATTGATAATTTGACCAGCCGGATCGTTTCCCAAAAGCTGTTTGTCGTCTATAATCAAATGAAATATTTTTTGCAACTTTGTTTTGTCATAACAACGTGCCAGCACTTCGACATTGCAAAATGTGAAAGTGGGTAGCATTAAGATAAAATATGCTTAGCAAATGCGGAATAATTTAAGTTATTTTTACATAAATGTCCCCCATTGTTTAAGTCAACCGGTACTATTTGCCATGTGCTGTCAACAATGGCTCTTGTTAAATCTTACTAATTCGGGGCGGTCAAGCAGATCGCGTTTTTGGTTTAAATTCTACGAGTTTTGAATACACAAAAGATCAAAATGAAGAGAATCATAAACTCAGTAAGATATTACAGCTTTTTCGTCTTATATTATCTTTTAGTATCTTTTACTGTAAATAAAGAACACTTTGTTATGTCATCTGCATCGCTGCATTTAATATGGCGACATATGCATCGTAAATAAAAGTTCTAATATATAACAAAGCGCGTCAGAGTTAAAAATTTTCGAAATACAGTACGTCCCATGGGATTAATTATTATACGTAATATTTTTTTGTATTCCGCGCGGGATTTCTTTGGAATTTTTAAGAAAGATGACTGCTTCAGCGATTGGCAATTTAAATTTAAAGTTGTACCTCGTTTGTTCGTTTTAATTTGAGAATTTGAAATACAAGGCGAACTCTGGTTGAAGTAATATAAGACGAGCATTATATTAAAGCTTCCCTTTCATCAGCTCTTTAAATGTTTAATGTTTTGAATGGAGAAGGATTGTAGCGTTTATCTGTTAGGTAAATTTAACACACGTATGTAGAGTCAATTCGAATTTATTTCAAGTGTTCTTCAATCAAAAGAATTGAGAATAAACGTGGACTAGTTCTCATACTACGCACTGTAGCATTTTAGACTATTTTGCTGTTTTTAATGAAGAATCTTTGTGATTAAAATGAAACAACGATTTGAAAACTATGGAGGACTTAGTTTGTTTACTTATAGCTGGCAGGCAGATGTATCCCATGAAATATTAAGCATTTTTGGTAGTGTGGTGTTAGCTAAAAGCAATCGACCTAATCTGCCTGGCAGAAAAACGTAAACAAGTAAGTTCACAGACTAAGTCATCTTTATGGCAAATAATGTTTTTGCTTATTTTTTAATCAGGTGTGTGTATGCATGTGTGTACTCATCCTATTGTAAATATAGCACTAGGATTATATTCATTTCTTCAGAAATCTATTATTTTCACAGTAAGTGAAATGAGTGAATTAATAGATAAAAATTTTCCTACTAGGACTAAATAAATAGGCTCTAAAATGTTAATTTTCCGGTCCACTATTTAGTCATGAATTTGCATTACCATGTTGTTCGCATGGTGATAAAATGTAACACAAGTAATAGTGTGGGTTAAATATGTATCTCCATGATGGGAAACTTTAAAGTAAAACACTTTAAGCCCTTAATTTCATGAAAATGTAAATGAATTTCTCAAACACACTGATTGACACACATGCTGAACTATGAAGATAAACTTAAAGTTTGTGACATGTGCTTTTAGCTGTACAATCCTTTACACCATTAATGCTTAGTATTGATATTTCAACATTATGACCACATCCAATGTGATTTCTACCAAATGTTTCATTTGGAAATTTTTTGACTGCTATTCCAATTCATCATATAACTGAATTGCAGTTTACTTGTTGTGCGAGACTTTCCTATTGCTGCTCTGGGCTGATAAATCTTGTCTTGATAATTCTTGAAAATTTCATCACCGATGAATATGGCATAATTCAGGCATTTATTGAAGTTAATTGTTTCTAAGCATTAAGTGTTTTTAAGTGTTTTCTAGCCCCTAATACAAATTCACACTCTGGGGGTGAGGAGGGACAGCATTTATAAGATATGAAGCATTTATTTGATAGATGCATATTTATGAGATCATTTACAGTACAATATTTAGCTCATTGCATTTGGACATGATTTTTAATACCTCCCTCCCACCTTATAAATCAGTTTTAATCAATTCAAGTTTATAATTTAAATTTTCAAATTTCATTTCAAATTATTAATTGTTAAGTTACTTGTAAGCAGATTGGCCAGCTAGCTCTATTTTCTAAAGTTTTAGTGATTTAATAAATGAACTTTAGTGCTCAAATTTTGCCAAGTATAATAATATCCAAGCTTTAACTTTGACTTGAAAAGGTCAGAATCTGTCTTTTAATCATAAAAATACCATGATCTTGCTTAAATTTTGCTATTTGCAGAACTCTCAATCAAAAGTTAACATGTTTATGTCATTGAAAAATTAACTATCTGTTGAGAAACTATGCATTATAGTTCATGTATTGTTTTAAGTGATAGAGAAGGTTCTAGGTTTGCATAAGCTTCCTGCACTTTTCTTTTGCTTTTCATTACCTCAAGTCAGGCAAGCTTCATGATGTCTTTCTTTCATCAGATTTTTTTCCAAGTTTTTTTTTACATCTACAGTAGGGTAAATATTATGATCCTAAGTTGTTAGGTCTTTTTAGGTTGCAATATATATGTGCTGATTTATCATAAAGTTCATTTTGTCATATCAAAGTGTGATTATAAGGTGATTAATAACTGCCATACAAATCAAGAATAAAATTGCAGTACTGAGCTTTGTGAAGAATGGCATGCACTTTTTTTAAGATTGCATAATAAGTATTCAATGAATTATTTTCATTAGAAATTTAAACTAAATAGTAATGTTAAGTTATACTGAACATATGTTTATGCCTTTGAATTCATCTCTTGTGATGGATGTTAACTTTATGTCAACAAGTGTCTGTCTTTCTAGCTCCCAATTTCTCTTGTTTCTTCTGATAAAATACTTCTTATACATGCCTATTATATATAGTGCCTAAATGTTATCTTTAATTTTTTTATTGGAAGTTTTATTTTAAGATACCAGATAGACGAATATGTAGTTTTAACACATTTTCCAGCCACTGCAGTGGTAACACACAAAATATCAAATTACCAACCACATTTTTTTTACTACATTCTTGGTTTTCGCAGTTAATTTTCCTGATTTTACAAATTTGCTCTATTAGAAACAATTGCTGGAGAGATCAACGAGAGATTAATAGCCCCTCCAACACAATGAGGTCATACATGCCAGTGTTTAACTAGATTTAGTGTGATAACTTGGACTCTCCCACCCGCTTTGTATAATTCCAAAGCTCAGAACAGGGAGGGGTTGTTTTTATTTGATTGGTTAAAAAGATTGCATATATAGTCACATTGCTCTGCATTCTCGGCTGCACTGATTTCGTTGTATGCACTACTGACAACCCGACTCGGCTCACCCCAAGCAAGTCTGATTTCTTTTTTTTCAATGTAAATGTCATCTCTTTATATTAAATTATTTCATGAGAAATACTATATTGTCAGTAAGTGAATACAAGATACCTAGTTAGCACAGCAGGAGTAAATAAGCAGACAGGTTGCTCACATCTTCAATAGTGTTCATTGTTATTATTTTCTAGGTTGAATACTCTGAAGTGGATGAAAAGTTGGCAAAACTGACAGATGATGAACAGTCTGACTCAGAGCTTCTTAAGGATAATGGTGTGGAGTTTGATCGACAAAATTCAAAACAATCTGAGAAGGACATGATGGAAAATGATGATGATGAAGATGATGATGACTTACCTACAGGTGAGTGAGGATTCAACATTTCACATGTACAAGTTTATGTGGACATGTAGAGTCAAACCAAATGTTTGTGTGTGCAAATTGTACACAGAGAATTGCTAATATTCTTTTAAGAGAATGGGGGCGTACATGCCAGTAATTTGCCTTCAAGCTGATCTAATCCACAATCACATCCATGTGCATATTTCAATTTTTGTATCAGATTGTGTGAGCTACATTGTGATTTTAACTCTGCAGTTTTTCATTTTATTGTTTTCACCTCATTCTAGGCCTTGAGGGTGCTGCCTTTCAAAGTCGTTTGCCGTATGACAAAATGACAACCCAGGAAAGCAATTACTTTCGGGATATTTCAGATGGTCAACCAAATGTTCAGAGGCAGTTTCTTTATGTCAGAAACAGACTGGTATGGCAATAAAATCACATGTCAGGGCGTAGTTTCTGGGGGTTGGAGTGGGTTAAGTACCCCCAAAATTCTGTAGCATACCTCCCCCAATGAAAAATGATAAAACGTACTGTACACAAGTATCATAACAGTATGAAATCGAAGAGTAAAACTATGAAATCGAAGGCTAATGAAATCGAAGAGTAAAACAAAAATAGTCAAATAAAAGGCAATTACCTACAGTGTTTCCACAACGTACAATCAAGATTTCCTTTATTCTGCACTAAAATTCCTTGAATTTCCTTGAAATTTTGAATTAGGATGTAATTACCTTAACATTTCCTTGATTTCCAAAACGTATTTGTTTGTGGTATTTACCATATGTTTGCATCACTATTAGGCATGTTTTCCTGCGAAAATTACAATCGCAAAGCTTGCAGTGGGGCAGCTCATTTTACTATTGAAGTCAGTCCTTGAATTTCGGATGGTCTGCGAAGAATTTCAAAAATTTTGCTCGTATTTCTTTTTTGGGTTGGATTTGTTTACAAGATCAAAATCTTCATTTTACACGATTCACTAAAAGATTGAGAGACACTAACGTAGAAACACTGGTTATAGCCATAAAAAGCAAACATAGAAAGGGTAACCTGTTTTAAAATTATGCCTTTATGCTTATTATCGCCGTGGTATGTATTTTGCCAGATTGGGAAGTTAAAATTATTCTGCACTTCTCTCGAAAGTCTCAGTGATATCATAACACAATTTCAAACAAAAGTGTTTTCTGTTATTTTCACCGAACTATGTTATTTCTTATTTGTCCAATCGGGAAGTTATATTTATTCTGCAATTCACTCAATCAAATTTTCATTAACGGTTGATAAACTGCATATGGGCTGTTTTATATAAAGTAAATGGTTTGAACCCGGGAGTATCGTTATATGTTTGTAAATGATGATCGTCCAGGTTAATAAAGTCCTGAGAAGGACTGTTTTTGTTGTTGTTGACTGACGTTTCGACAACCTTAGCGGTAGTCATCTTCAGAGTCATTTTGGGCTCACACCTTGGTTCACTCATAGATTCACTCAAACAGTTCACTTAAGGTTCACAATAACCTGAGGCTCTTGCAACTTTAGCTAGAATAAAGATGCAACCCCATTGAAATAGCTTCAACCCTCCTGTCAAATAAGCGTTGATGTGCCACTGATCACATGTATTGTGTAGAATGCACTACGTCATTAAACAGCCTTGTAACAAAGGAAATTTTGGTAGCTGATGAAGTTAGCCCATAATATATAACTATTACTGCACACTAACGGACAATTCTTCCAGAATATTTGTTAAAATTCCTTTGAATGTTATTCTTATAGCTTCAACTGTGGTTGGCTAACCCAAAACAGCAATTAATCATAGAGCAGGCCATACGGGAAATGGACCCTCAGCAAAAAGGTAGAAGATAAAATGTCTATTTATATTCTAATAATTCAAACGACACCAAAATGTCTTTTTACAAAAATTTGTGATAAAATATGCAACAATATAATAACATTTCACAGGAGCAAATTTATTTTGGTATTATATGTTCGTATCAGATGCGTACTACAGAAAGACTTTCCAATTTAAACAAAATGCGGGTTCAAACTAATTGGAAGATCTTTACTGTACCAGACACGGTAATCCGGATAGTAATATTTGAAAAGGAATTGTTCTTGAAGGATAAGTCTTAAATTGTGCTGAAGCGATGGTGTCTTTATTTGACTAACTGCGTTCATGTCATACCGATGCTAAGGAACCTTATAGACAGTTTTATGTCTTGATTATATATGGTAAATTTTACACATGATTAATGAATTCAAGTCGTTATTCTTTTTTTTATCGAATGAATTGATAACTTTCTCTCTCTATCCCAGAAGTCAATTTACAAGTGCTTGTTTGCGTATTTACTTTAATGCAATTTACTTGCCGTCATTTAGTTGGTATATTCCATATTAATTTTGATTTGATGTGAAAAAAGCATTCTCTTTAATACGGTCTAAACTCAGCTTTACTAATTTTAATGATATCAATTAAGAATTTATGTTATATAGAATTTGTGTTGTAGACTAGTATAAACAGCAGTTTTAGCCTCACATATTAAGTTACGTAGTTTAGAGCAATAACCTAGCTACCTTAAAATCATGTCGGCGTCCACAGCTATTTTAAAAATTTTGATAGCAAATACAGTTTCATTGGCTTCGTCTGTAGCTGTTTACAAAAGTGCTCCTGCCTGTGTGAAAATAAAATGAAATATTTGAATGTGGCGGTCAACGGAAATATAACTAGATATATCTCCAATATAACTAGATATAACTCTGGCCTCCTAACCTCGATTGTTAAACTTGCTATTTTCCTTTTTGCATTTTACTTTACCATATTTGAAGACTCATTTATCAAGGAAAATGCATATTTGTCACACTGTCGTTGATTAACCATTTCCCTTCATAATCGTCATGTGTGACCACAGTACTTGTGGTCATCGCAACCAGTGAACTGTAATATTAACTGGAACGCTTAATCCACTAATGGGGCTAGAAGCCATTTTGAAGCCAGCTTTGATGCCATTTTATATGCATTTTTAGATATATTACCTAATTTGGTGAGATAAAACGTATCATGGCTATTTGTGCTACTGTATTTTATGTATATCGTTGTTAATAACATCATGGAGCTTCTAAAAACGCAGAAAAAGTAGTATCATTATTGGCTTCACAGATTGCGGTGCATTTATCGTTCCAGTTAATATTACATTTCACTGATCGCAACTTACGTCTTTACTATGATGTTCCTGAAATGCACTCAAGCCTTATTTATTAAAAATGAATTTCTTTTATGTAGTTGAAAGCAAGCTTGTACATCGAGTTTTCGCGTTTTTGGAGCGATATGGTTCGATTAATTTTGGAGTATACAAGCAGTTAAAACCTCATCCAAAAAGTAAGTGAAGAGTAGAGTGGTAAAAAAAGAGTGCGTATCAGGAGGGTGGTTGAGGGTGTGGCCAAGCCATTATTAGGAGGAAGGGCTGGGGGGAATTTTGCCGTATGTCCCAACCTAAAAGGAGCTTCACATTTTGAGAAAAGAATTCAAATTGCGAAAATCGGTTGTTTTTGACATTCATAACAGGTTGCACATAGTCCATGCAGTTGCAAAAGTTTTAAATCGTGACGTCACAGGAAAAGGAAAATATTTGCCACGTCCTCTACGTTTTCTTTTTCCGATGTTGATGTAACATCCCCATTTCGTTAAATACCTGTAAAGTGCAATGCACAAACGGATAAAGGACGGGGGAAGTTCTTTAGGCCTCAATTGTGGGCTTTTTTCTATCAAATATAGGCACTATAAATGTCCAAATGTCAACTCCTGACAATAGTTGTTGCTACCAGAATGTCTACAATGGAGAATTGTAGCTTATTTGGCTGAGGATTTGGGTAGATTTGCCGTTCGATAACTTTCAAAATCCACCCTAAGGATTTGTTTAGATTTTCGTTTGGATAACTTTCACAATTAACACTTTAAATTTTGTGTAAAATGTTCTTCAATCAACATCTGCCATATTTTCATAGCAGGCTCTTTTCGATTAAAATCATACAAAGGCCAACGACTCATTCTAAGTTAAATGATTGTATTTTTCAGTTACCAATTCACCCAAGATTCTCGTGGTTGGTGCAGGCATATCTGGTCTGACTGCTGCCAGGCAGTTGCAGTCATTTGGTTTTAACGTCACTATGATAGAATCCAGGGTATGTTGTTTTTTGTTGTTTTTTGTTTTGTTTTGTTTTGGCCGCATGCACTTTTGAATTTCCACAATTTATAGATGGTACATTGTGTGACTTTGTATCTTGCTTGCGTTTTACGTTAAGCTTATATTCTTGAACGCGTGCGATCACGAGGGTTCAGATTATCTGTTGAACAAATATTAAGGCGTATTTCGTGATTGTCATTCATAACGGCAAAGAAATAATCTTTTAATGTGTTGTAATGCTCTCAAATCTCAGGTAAAAATGTATTGCTCTTTATTACTGTTTTTAAAATTTAATGCAATTTGGCGGAATTTGACAACTTGCGCCTCGAAATATCTCAGCAAAAGAAACTTTTTGTAAAAAATAAAAGCTATTTTTATTGTAAGACAGCACAAAAGCATTCAAAATATGCAATAAAAAAATTCTTTGCCATTCTCTTGTAGATCTCAGTAAATGCGCAATAATGCCTCGTTTGAACCTTTGCTGGTCTTGTCGAACATTTCATTGTCACAGATTGTATGCGCTAAATATTTTACACATCATTGTTTTGCAGGAAAGAGTTGGTGGTCGAGTGGCGACGTTTCGTAAAGGACAATACATCGCTGATCTTGGTGCAATGGTGTTAACTGGACTGGGTAAGAATTTACACAAAAAGTGTGGCTTCATCATATATGGTTTGTTTTAGAGCAAGAGGCTATGCAGAAAATATCTTTTCTCACTATTTACTGATGAATAATTTACTTGTTGAAGAAATGTTCATGGCGTACGAGGGTTCAGCTAAGAGCTGTTGTTACCCCAAGCAGCTCATTTACACGACAATTTGCGATCAAGAGTTATCAGCATGCCAATGTCAATTTTTCCCACTCTAACTTAGCCAAATAATTAACTAAGTAGACGTTGATTTTTTGAGAGGATGGTGAAGTTGAGTCCTGATATTTTCTCCAATACACTTTGATTTCAACTAAATTTTGATCTGTTGCCTTAGTAACAACAGCTCAAAGCGAAGAATATAAAGACAAGTTGATAT
Source organism: Xenia sp. Carnegie-2017 (assembly GCF_021976095.1). Taxonomy (NCBI): domain Eukaryota; kingdom Metazoa; phylum Cnidaria; class Anthozoa; order Malacalcyonacea; family Xeniidae; genus Xenia; species Xenia sp. Carnegie-2017. The sequence continues at coordinate 7,418,428 of NW_025813483.1, forward strand.
AATTTTTCAAAATATCCCTAAATATATTGAACACTTGAGCCCACAACTGCTTCTTTAGTTGCGACTTAGTTTGAAAATTATACTTTAATACTAGCATAATTTTTTCTCGAAATATGGAAAGCAGGCGAATGATCAAAGGCGATGAGTTTTGTTAAAATAATCTCATACGTTGAAGTCTTGTTGTAAATGTACCATTTTCGTTTTGTATTGTACACCTTCCTTTGTGTTGAATAACTAATGCTGAAACTGTGCAATCTGCGTCTTTCGAAATGTGATATAAACAATTTCTGCGTTTGTGTAAAGTTGTTTCATTGACAATTGTTCCTTAATGTCAGCTTTCATTGGGGCTTCTTTTCTTTGGTGACAATTTCGTTGTTAGACATTTTTGCGCCTTCCAAACGGCGTAAAAATGATGTTTAAAAATTCATTTATCTTTTTTCCTTGTAGGTGGAAATCCTCTCACGGTTCTCAGTAGCCAAGTGAACATGGAACTTCATAAAATCAATCAGAGATGTCCTCTCTTCGAGACAAATGGACGAAACGTAAGGAAGTTTGAGCATTAGGTTTAAGTTGGGGATGTCCCGGATCTGTCAACCGAATTCGGGTATCTGGTTAAATTCCGTTATCTGGTAAATTTTTCCTGGTTTTTCCGATTTTTTTTACTTTTTCTATTTGCTATCACTATGAGGTACAGTAGCATTGTTTTTTACGTTACGTCATAGCTTTATTTTCGGCTCTTATTGGATAGTAAAAAACGAACAAAGCGTACGTTAATTCAGAACAGCCTTCATGAAACACTTCGAAAAAATATTCATGACAAAGACTTGTAATAACTCCTACCCAGTCCCCCGCTGTGAAACTATACTAAATGGTAGTAATTGTATGTTGTTATTGCCATTATCATGGGCGTATAAAGATCGATAATTGGTAGAGGGTCCATATATAATGGTTCATATATAATGGATTTCAAAATAACTTGACCCCGAATATCATGCATTTATAAATATGGACCCCTCCAGTTATCGATCTTCCTACGACCATGGCCACTATCCGATGGTAATACTCGTAGCCAGCAAATTCCAATATAAAATTTTCGATATTACTGTATCATTTACTTTACTCATTCGTGCTAAAGCAACATCAGTGGATTAAAAAGTCACGTGCAGTTGTAAATTTACAATTTTTTTATGTCGCTTACCTTACTACAGTGGCGTAACCAGCCCGCACGTGTGATCGTACTATGTAAATTTTTCTATGTTCACTCACTGTAAAAACAATAGATATGTAAAGAAATGAATAATGATAATGATCCGAAATTTACATAGCATGACCAAATTTGCGGGCTGCCTACTCCACTGCCTTACCAGATGCAGAACACAAGAGAAATGTTCAAAAAAAAGTGTTAGACTTAATATCATGTGCACTGCACCTCGCGTGTCCATAACTCAGCTTTACCTCTAGGTAATGTAAATCTGGAATTGATGTCACAATTATTTCAGGTTCCGAAAGACAAAGACGACATGGTAGAGCAAGAGTTCAATCGTTTACTCGAAGCGACCTCTTATATTACACATCAGTTAGACTTCAATCAGATCGATGGTAAACCGCTGACCCTCGGACAGGCCCTGGAAATGGTCATCAAGTTGCAAGAAAAACAAGTCAAAGAACAGCAAATCATTCATTGCAAGAAAATTTTGGAGATTCAAGAGAAAATGAAATTGGTTTTAGCACAGGTATATGTGACAGCTAAACAGTTGAGAGCTTTGTTTGATATTCAGTGTTATTTAAGTGAGAAGTTGAGGATGGAGGAGGGTTGATTGTTAATGTGAAAGGAGCACCCAAAGAGCAATGGGAGATTGGGTACCATCGTCTGAACTGTGAATTTAAATTTCAATATTTTTCAGATGAAACAGGTGAAAGAAAAACTCGCTGTAACTCATCAAGAATACTTAGAATCCTTAAAAGTTCCCGAACCTAGGTACGCAGCTAGTGTGCATACACAAAACACCAAACATCAGTTCCCGTTTGTGTGACGAAATGTGTTTATGTTAGTTACGTTTCCGATAAGTCTATTTCCACCCCTTTGCCCGTAGTGCAACGCTTGTGTGATATCAGCATACCAAGAAGTTTTTGAAGTTTCGTAGCATCTATACCTAAAAGTGAATTATCAAAATTGTTCCCCGATGAAATGAAGTAATGTTCGATGTCGTAGCCCAACTTTTCTCCCGCTGTGCAAATGTATTGCGATCTATTTAGCGTGGCTAAGTCTGCTGTCTTGCTAATCTCGAGTCTATTCATGTTTAATAGGGACATCGATGCCGAGTTCGAAGTAAGGAGTAAACTCAGAGATATCTGTTATCTATGCAAGGTATTAAAGAGATTATTTATTTAAGTATCTTCTTTCGACTTGTTGCCAAAATAGCGCTTGAATTTGTTCAATACTTGTTAAACCTTTGGTAGACAAAACGACACAAAGACGCATTTACAAGGTATAAAGAACAATGAAGAATGTGTGTCAACCAAGATGCACTTCGCGCTTTTTGTATTTATATTATAACGTTCTGAGCCTGCAGCTCATTGAATTGCTGTACGTTGTTTAGTTTTTCTCAAAATCCACTTATCACAATAATCATAAGTTATTGAATTATTTAAAAACATAGTTTTATAGTAATAATAAACGCTTGTCTTTACAACATAACGAATAATTACTGTAAAGTTGAATATTTATAAAATCTGGCATTTAATCAGCCTAAAGTATGACCGTCATGCCGTCATTAGCACGCAATGGATCTTGGTTGACACAGATTTATATAAGCTGGAAGCGCGCTACAGCCTTTTCCAGTTACAGTAGCCATCGTCATTTAATGTATGTGATGGCTATGACTTTAAAAACGCTTTCGTGAATTCTTATATCTTTGGATCGTCAACGTCATTTCCAGCATTCCACCATCACGCGTTGTTGGAACGACGTTGTATGATCGTACATTGTATTAGGCGAGTGCTATTTCAATTATTTCTTACTGCATTTATTGCAAAATAATGCACGCATTATTATGTTTGTTTGCAGTGAATTGAATAAAGATGTTTGAATTTTTATTTGAAGGAATATGATGCATTGGATGAGGAGCAACATCAACTCGGTGAAAAGTTGATTGAGCTTGAAGATAATCCTCCAAGGTATGAAAATATTCACCATATCGGCTGTTTTAAATCCCCCTGCCTGTGTGATCTGTTGATGGCTCCATGCATTGGTTTAGGGGAGGCTTGTGGATGTTTTGGTGGTATGAGGGTAATGTTGAGCGACTGAAACTAGTCCAGATTGTTGCAATTTCTTCATGCAAACCTTTTTAAATTTTGATTTTTTTTATCTTCCTAGGTTCTTAACTTGTTATTTAATATCTTTCATCATCGACTTACTCTCGTTATCTTTTTTAGTGATGTATACTTATCGTCTCGTGACCGCCAGATTCTTGACTGGCATTTCGCCAATTTGGAGTTTGCTAACGCTGTCCCACTAGAGCACCTCTCGTTGAAACACTGGGATCAGGACGACGATTTTGAATTTAGTGGTAGTCACGTGACTGTACAAAATGGCTACGCTTGCCTTCCCGCAGCTCTCGCCGAAGACCTTGACATTCGTCTCAATACCGCTGTCAAACAGATAAGATACAGTCGAACAGGTTACTATATACTTATGATATAACTTTCAACTGCATAGTAATAAAGTGAAGCTCGACCTCGTGTTCAAAAGACAAGAGCTAATATACGTGAAACAATTATCAATTCTGATAGATTGAGAGCAGTGTAATTTTCAGTAAAGACCAGTGTCAATTTCTTTTTAAAAGTACTTCTGATTGGTCAAACAAAGTCAAAGAAGTATTCAACTGCATCAGCATACGTGACTGACAAACGTCCATGTGTTTTTTTCTAAATTGCATCCGAAACCATGCTACTATACATACAAAGTCTTTTGGTACGAGGCTTAATTATCGCACAATAAATCCTCTGGTGTTTGTTGGTGGAAACATTGACCATAATCAAATAGCAAAAATTTGAACTTTTGAAAACGGTTTATAAGAATTGCCGATTTCTATGCACGTCAAGCATTCGCGTTATCGCCGTATTTAAAGTGTATACAACACGAATTTTGTATTAAATACAAGATTATCGAAAACTGAACGGACTTTGTTTTTAATATCAATCTTTACATGCCCGTACTTCTGGAACTTTTGAAGTTTTTGTGATATGTAAATTGGATGATTCATTTGTTTCTGATTTACATGTGTAATCATGTTTTATTTTGTTGTTTTTTTTGCCATGGTTCTGTTTGAGCTTTATTACAAATTTTCCATTGTTATGAAAACTGACCAGCTACATTTACAGTGAAGCAAGTCATCGTATAATGCAAGCAATAATTACTACGTTGTAACAGAAACATTTAAGTAACTTTTGGAAATCGAACATCCATTTCTAGCTCCAAACTTTATTAAATGCGTATATTTTCACGTACATATAAACTGACCGTTCAAAAATTTATTTGTAAACACACCCTGGCATTTACTTTGATCTTTTGAATTCATATCCAGGTGTCGAAGTCATCACACAAAGCACGACGAAAGCGGCCATTAGCACGACACAGAGTTTTAAGGGTGACGTGGTCTTAATCACGTTACCGTTGGGTGTTTTGAAAGCCATGCCAGAGACTGTTCAATTTCATCCTCCTTTGCCTGAGTGGAAAACAAAAGCAATAGACAGAATGGGATTTGGGAACTTGAATAAAGTAAGGAATTTTACATGGAAGACAAGTTTAAGGGTGTAGCCGATGCTTGTAGCTTCATACTTAGTTTCTGTTAGGGTGTTGCGATATCGGAAAATTGCACTACATCCATATCAAAAAAAAATATAGACTATATCGAATTATGCATATTATCAAACTTATAAAAAGGTCAATACACCCTCAAAACGAATAGAAAATAAAAGAGGTTTATTCACTATGAATTTTGAAAAAGTACACTTAACTTCAGGAATGATTAGTAGACGAGTCGTTTGAAAGAATGTTATATGCAGTGCGGTGTTTGAAATTAAATGAAGATATCTTCATTTAAGACGAGTCGTTTGTGCATGATGTTCGTTTCCTCGCTGTGATCAATGTCGTGTAGATCATACAGTGGTGAGTTTTGACATGGGACATCAAATTGGACGTGTTTCCTGTCTTTGTTTTTATTTTTTCTTACACGAATCACATGAAGGACCGTTTTGGCAATCCTCCCTTTTTTTAAATAATTCCAAAAAGGACCTCATTGATCTGGCAAGTCGTCGTGATAAAACAGTAACAATGAACTTCGATTTTGAAACATTGAAATTTTATTTAATACCTTTGCCGTTATGCACCAACGGTGACAGTCTGCATAATAGTGAACATTCTATCGTTGTGAGTCATCGCACAGCAATTCAATTGCTTAACTGCCCCAGGTCTGTGTGTGTAAGTTGTCATACAACTGGTAATCCTATTGTGATTTTTTCTCACAATTATTGGTTTTTTGAAAAATGTACCGGAAACCACACAGTAAAACTTACGATATTGTTTCGATATTTTGATATTTTCATTAATTTTGATATTTTCGATATTATTGGTATACAAAAAATGGAATATCAAACATCGATATTTTTGAACTTTCAATTTTATCGACTATATCAATATATCTCAACAGCCTAGTTACTGCCGCCCGAAATTAATTGATGGTAACACTGTAGCAATGTAAGGGGCTGATTACATGAGCCCGGGTAGCCGGGATTCAGTCAAGCGTTAAATGATTTTTGCGAATGGAAACGATTCAATACTTATCATCAGATAAATCTTCTCGAGTCATTTTACAATATTCTGTTTTAGTAACTACGCAAAACATTTAAAATTACAACAACTTATTTAGCCTAATTTGAAAATTACAACAGGAATGGCTTGTGGTGCTTAACAAACAGTTGTAATTTTTAACCTTGAAGTTTTGGAACTCTTTCAATCCCTCGAAATCATTTCACGCTACACTGAATCCCAAGGTCATGTAAACAGCCCCTAAGACAATGACCTAGAACCCAATGTACTAGATATCTGACTTCTTCAAAATTCTATAGTTAAGAGTGAGGTAAGGCGCTATCTTGAAAGTTGGTAAAGCGGACGATATTTACGATTATAATTCACTATGTGAGCATTTTCGGCGGTGATTCGTCAACTACCTACAGATAATAGTTTCTACTAATATGGACTCCATTAAAAGCCGGTTTTTAAAAAATCAAAACAATCAAATCAAAACAATTCACCACGGTTTCTAAGAACGATATGCAAAAGCTTTCGAGCAAAAAAGAAGTCGAAAACATCAAAAAGCGACGAAGCGTGTTTTGAACATATTTACAGCATATTTAAACGAGAAGAACTTGAAAAAACCGTTGTTGTTTCAGCGACAAATTAGCGAAGGTTTGCAAATGTTTTACATTTATCATTTTTAATAATATTTCAGTTAGTTGTGGTGAAAGATAAAACAATTATTGAATTCGTTTTTCGCATGATATCTTCGCTTCGGCAGATAACATTGACCTCGGTCTGAACAATTCTTGATATCATGCTCAACCTCATCCATTAATTGCTTATTAAAATCTGCTCTTCCTGATTTAATATACTGTTGCGAAGTGGATAGTCTAGGTTTAATTTTTAAAATGTTTGATAGGATTGGGTTTTTAAACCTTCTTTTACCTTATTTTTCATTTTGAGCTTTGCTTTTTGCCACCTTTCAAGATGGTCGTCCTTGTCTCACTTTAACTCGATAGTTAGACATAAAATCTGAGTTACTGACTAAAGCGAACAACACTAGTATTTCATAGCTTTACAAACGTTACTGTCTAAAAGTCGGTTAGCTTGATTACAGTTAGCAAAATTACTCTTCGTTCTTATTTTGTTCTACATTTTGGTCAGCCTCAATGTTCTTATTAACTTGGTTCTTATGAAAAAAAAAGTGTAGTTTGAAATTCTTTCCTAACTGAAATTACGATATAACTAATGAAAATTTCGGCTACCTTAACAATTGCAATAATTCATTGATAGCAAAAAACTTATTGGTTACAACGTTCGGATCGGGTGAAATGAAACTGGTCGTTCACAGAGTCTGCGAAGTGATCAAAGCTCATTATGTTTTGTATTCATTTTTACCTCTAGGTTGTCCTATGTTTCGATCGTGTGTTCTGGGATCGCTCGACGAACCTCTTTGGTCACGTGGGAAGCACAACAGCTAAGCGTGGTGAGCTATTCTTGTTTTGGAATCTTTACAAGACACCTATATTAATAGCGTTGGTCGCAGGGAAAGCTGCCAACGAGTTAGAAGCAGTTGCCGACGAAATAATTGTGGGACGTTGTGTTGCTGTACTCAAAGGGATATTTGGGAGCGGTAATGTACCCCAGGTGAGGACAATTAATTTTTAACTATGTTCGTGTGGTTGCATCGGAAAGATGCACGTCGACTGTAAACAATCCAGTCTTTAATTTGTACATCATAAATTCATCAAAACAAGCGCAGTTCATCACAATCGAAGAAATCACTTATTTCAACTGAATGATGAGGAAAATAGGATTAATACATGCATAGTGAATAAACAGTACAACTAATATTTTTATACTTGTCGATCACTGAACCTTAACGTAGATTTTTCTCTCGGAGAAGTCTGAAACCGAAAGATTCTACATCAATTTCTTCCAGCCGCACATTTTAAAATGTATGAATTGATTTATTATGGTATGCACACATGGCAGAGGACTCACTTTCCAGAAATAGTGAAATAATAAGAAGGGTGAAAACCTTTCCTCGACTAATTTTCTTAGGATGTTGAGAGTAGACTGCTACATCACTACATGAAGAATGAAGAGTTACAATTAATATAATTGTAAAATTTTCTTTTAGCAGTTTATCATGTACTAGCTATTTCACAAACCTGAATAAAAGAAATTCTTTTTCAGCCTCGTGAGACCGTAGTAACAAGATGGAAATCTGACGAATGGTCTCGAGGTTCCTACTCGTACGTTGCCGCCGGCTCGTCGGGTAACGACTACGACTTGATGGCTTCCCCGGTCGCTAACTCCAGTCCAGGCGCTGGTCTGGGTCCCGCTCAACCTAGGGTATTCTTTGCTGGGGAGCATACAATACGTAACTATCCTGCTACAGTCCACGGTGCTTTGCTCAGCGGTCTCAGGGAAGCAGGGAGAATCGCTGATCAATTTCTGGGCGCCCCTTATAACGCAGGACGCATGTGAACTGAAATATACGTCATGACAACTAGTAGATCATGTACATATGAAACGAAACCAAGAAACATGAGGAAAGGTTATTTTATTTTGGACCGTTTTTCTCTGTCTGTATTTAGTTTTTGGTGTTTCTGAATGTCATAATTGTTTGTGCGTGAGGTATGATTATGTAATGAATTTATATGTACGTAGATTACATGATGGTTGGCGAGTACATGTGACTTTTCTGCACGAGTTGAGGATTGACTTTTTCAATGACATTCATTTTTATTCATTTTCATCTTTAATTTTTATCATCTGACGAAAATCATTTTCATCTACGCAATGACGCAACTTGTCGTACACTAACACGACAATGGCTTCAACCAAATTTCAGTAGACGCTTTTATTTTTAAAAATTATCTTTCATTTCATAAGAAACTCAATAACTTTTCTCGCATTACCTAAGTGCAAACGATTGTCCTGCTTCGTGTTCCAATGCTGGGATAGACTGCATTTGAGCGTATACTAGAGCGTATACAAAAAAATACGTTACATGTTTGTAAATGTAGATCGTCCAGGTTGGTATAGTCCTGAGGACTGTTTTTGTTGTTGTCGAAACGTCAGTCAACAACAATAAAACAGTCCTTCTTAACTATACCAACCTGGACGATCTATATTTACAAACATGTAACGATACTCCCGGGTTCAAACCATTTACTTTAAGAAAATACATGTTCTGGGTTAGGAATAAGGTTAGGGTTATGGCTCGCGCCAGCTGTTTTGTGGACAGCGCAAGATGTGTACGCCAGCGGTGTACGCTAAAACGCAGTACAATGGCGTAGCCGCACAACTGGGGACCTGTGATAAAAATATTACAAGCCCCCCCCCCCTTCGATAACCATATAAAAATGCAATAATTGCCACATTCACATCCGGTATGTTTTCGTGTCTAGCCTTTAAATTTAAATTTTTTATACATAAGTTCATGATGTGCAATTTTTCTTGTGTTAATCCACAGTATGGTGATAATCATCTAATCTGACAGGGGCCTCCTTAGCCCAAGGGAGCCATGGGTTCACTAACCCTGAACCCATTTATGCCACTTCTGCAATAGCCCCCAATTCTGCTTGTCTGCTGCAATCGGGCAATCGTCAATCATAGTTTCGCTTAGTAGTTGTAATGTAACGTTCGTTACAACTGATTTTATTTTTTAGTCAATGAGAAAATATAACTGTTCGAATTAAGTTGTCTCACCCATCATTTTTTTCTCTCAAAATTGTTAAAGACTCCTCCACCAATTTTTTAACAACATTTAGCTGTCTACCTCGGAAAGAGTTTATTCATAGATAAACAAGTAAAATGGATCAAATTTACTCTATGCTTCAAAAAGGTTTCGGCTTAATTTAATTAATTAGAGGAAGTTTGTGTGAAAAATCAAGTAAAAAACCAAGCTAGAAAGAATAGTTTTTTAGTTTATATAAATATACTTTTTATTTAAATCCAAAACTTTTAATAATTATGTTAAATTTACAATATAGATAGTTGACCAAACATGTACTCAAAATGAGCAAAATTTTTTAATTAAACTTAACCTTCCTCAGCCTAAAGTATGACTGTCATGCCGTCATTAGCACGCAATGGATCTCGGTTGACACAGATTTATATAAGCTGGAAGCGCGCTACAGTCAGTGAAGTTGGGCGAATTTGTTTAATTAAACTTAACCTTCCTTAAATGTTTGTAGAATGTTGACTGGAATTTAAAGCCTTTCTGATAAATCTTCATGGCTGTTTTTCAAGGTTGAACAGAAAAATATAGTCATCATTTGAACATAGGTCAACATATATTCAAAGGTCAAGAATTTAAGACCAGGAAAACCACAACATAAATATTACTTAACACTAAATGCCTCTTTTCATATAAAGTGGTTACATATATTAAACTAAAGTGGTCTTAAAAACTTAATTTCATTCAGAAATTTTATCTCATGAAAATGAAACACAAAACTTAAAACTTTCATTTTCTAAAGTGAAATTGTTAAGGTCATCAGCACTTCACTTGCCACTTCTGTTTTTGCCAAATTTATGTCATCCAAATTGCACAATAATCATGCAGTTTTCTAGAATTGCTTGAATACTTCAAAAATATAGGCACTGTTTACATAAACATAATTCCAAAACATATTCACCCTCAACAACTCATGAAAGAACAATCTTCTCCAACATTAAAATATTCTACGGAAGCATTCTTGCCAAAGAATCTCTTTGATTAGGTGTTAAATTATCGGGTATAGAAACTTGAAATGTAACTACCATATCTCCATGTTGATTGGGAGTCTTCGGTAGAGGCAGACCTTTTCCAGACATGCATTTTGTAGAACCTGGTTGCACAACAGATTTCAATTGCCATTTTACTGATGGTCCTTCTAATGTTGGTATTTCAACAGTACATCCAATTAGTGCCTCCCTTAATGATAAATTGCAAGTATACAACAAATTATTGTCAGCATCTCTTGTGAAATGCGAATGAGGTTTGTCTTTTATTACAAATATGATATCTGCAGGAGTCGTATCGGGTTTTTGATCACCCTCACCAGCAAATGTAATTTTGGTGCCTGCTTTCCAACCTTTCTTGATTTCAACTGTCAAAACTTTTTCCTCTTCAAAGGTCATGCCACCTTCTGTGACATTTCTTGTGATTTTCATTCTCTTTGTTGCACCTTTTAGCAAATCTTCAAATGTCACAGGCAGATCTCGATAGATAGGTGGATCCTTGGGTGCTTGCTTGTTTAAAAGATCACCAGAATGCAGGTTCCCAAACATGTTACCTAGTCCACCAAAGCCCGACCGAAAGCCTGACATGTTGGGACTTGTTCCACCAAAACTTTGTGGACCAAATCCACTGGATTTCATCAAATCTAAAGAAATTAATTGTATGAAAGAGCTAAAAAGTATATATGAAAGCTTTTGTGAACACTAGACTACTTTAACTAAATTAAAATTGGTGGAAAGTTTACACTGAAAAAAAATCCAACACAGATAGCCAGTTATCAATGTGTGCAATAGTAAAAAGATGGGAGAACATACATCAGAAACTAAAGTTTCAACCTTAGGTAGTTCCTAACTAGGGCACAAGGCTGAAGTTTGTACATATAAAGTCCCAAGACTAAACATTAGATCATTCTTGATAAACATTGGAGTGTACAAGAATGCAAATAAATCACTTCTAACAACAAAACCAGACTGGAATGGAAAAGCACTCAAGTTTCAACACCACATAGCTCCTGATGAGGGGTGAAGCTAAAATGCTTATTGGGGGAGAGAAGTGAATAGTCATAAATTTACATAGCTCTGCCCTACTGATTTGTTTTGAAAGCGATTGAAAAAGCTCGTAAAGCTACTTACTATGTAGATTGTATGCAAGTAAAAAATATCGTAAGAAATGAAGGAAGATAATCAGAGCATAAACTATTCAATATTCATGCAGAAATTTCAGTTTTCTAATTTCTATAGCAAATAATTGATAACTTTCCTTGTTTACGTTTTTCTCGCAGGCAAAATTGGTCGAAAGAGTTTTAGGACAATACTAGCAACAATGCTTAACCTTCCTTGAGATTAATCTACTTGCCAGAAACTAGGCAAGTCATCTATTTGTGAAACAGTGACAGCACAAGTGCACAACGATTCAATTTATCGTCCAGTAACAATTCCCTGCCTTGGCAAGTATTGTTTCTAATCTAACAAGCCCACAGTTAGTCGATAAAAATTTACACCACACCTGCAAAAGGATCTTCATCACCGAAGAAATCTTTAAATGTTTTGAATGGGTCTCCACTGAAGTCTCCACCAAAGGAAAATGTTGTAGTAAATCCAGGCCCCATGTGCATTCCTTGGGGTCCATTTGATGATCCTCCTGAGGCTGGTTGTCCTTTGAGACCTTCTTCTCCGTACTTATCGTAAATAACTCGTTTATTTTTATCTTTCAATACTTCAAAAGCTTCGGCAATATCCTTAAATTTTTCAGCTGCTTCTGGCGCCTTATTCTTGTCCGGATGGTATTTCAGGGCCATTTTTCGATAACCTTTTTTAATTTCATCGTCGGTGGCAGTACGGGAAACACCGAGTATTTTGTAATAATCTTTCCCCATTGCTGCTCAATTCAATCGCAATTTTTTCGCAAAACTCAACTACAATATGCCTTTTAATTATTCGGAAGAACTGATATAATTACCTCTTGGTCTATTTTTAGAAATCCAGAGAAACGAGAGCCAATAAAGTTTGAGAATGGAAGTGTTCGGACCAATCAGAGCGAACTTCTCTCCATGACGAAAGAACATTGTGCTTCTGCCTTCTAGGTTATTCTTGTGCGAAGTCATTGTAAATAATTGCACAATATAAATTGTAGGAATTGGATTAGTTTTCTCTATTGATGAGTAGCAGGGATTAAGCATGAGCATTAACGTACCTATTTATTACGATGACCAGCCGTTTTACGGTTGGAACGATAGAAGAAGGGCGCCGAATCGTCCACTCTATCAAAACATTGGTCGACGGCAACCGACATATTTCAGTCTATATAACCCATCAGACGTGTTTAGTGAGTATCCGAAAAGCCAACACTACCAAAAACCTCGTTTCGGGGAAAGAAGATTCGGAAAAATGGCAAAATCGCCCATGCAGAAAATTCCTTCAATGACGAGGAAAAGGATCATTTGGGTGATTTGGGTGGCAGTGGATGGGATATTCCGGTGCATTATGTGGGTAAAGAGGAACACGATCATCACATAAATAAAATGCCAAAACGACGATCATCGGACAACGGTAAAAATTTGCAGAAAAGCGGAAAAGTAGGGAAAGTATACGATGATGGTGAAGAAAACGTTATCCAACAATCAAATAAGAAAGAAAAAGAGAACATAAGAATGTTCTCACAAACTTCAAGTACAAACGATAGCAGTACATCAAAAAGTTTTCCTGAAAGTTCAAAAGCAAAAAGGGAAAAGACTTGTGATGAAACAGTTACAGTTGATCCACCAACAAGAGTAACTCCTCGTGTCTCAAGGCAGGTCAGTCATGGTGACCCACCCACTCCTGCAGAAATTAAAATAACTAGAATTAAGTCAATTGTGGAAAGAACTAATGGTTTTGAACCAAAAATTATTGATTTTGCTGACCATACACAAAGTAAGAATTATTTGTATATTAGTGAAACCCTTATGAAAGCACTGCTGGACTTAGATACTGTAGATTCAGAAGGTTTGGATACTGTTCGCAAGTCTCGCAAGGAGGCAGTGGATGCTGTTCAAGCATTGGTAGACAAACTTGAGGAAAAGTTAGAAGAAAATAAGCTAAAATCTGGAGAACAAAGTAGTTGAAGGTTTTTTTATATTTTATTGTAATTTATTGCATATCATTGTCTTACTAAAATATGTAGTTGCTTGCTTGCTTGTCAAATGTGCAGTTCACTGATAACAACATGACTTTGCATTTGTGTTACGTAATATGAAAATGTAGATTTGCAGAAGAAGTTTGATTATATGTAGAGTTAAAAACATTGCCTGTGTTTTATCTTTAATAATTGTGAAATTATGTTTATCTCATTTTGTTTTCCAATGTAAGCTTGGTTTAAATATTACAACCAGCATTCAATTATAGAAAATTATCTCAAATAATGAAAGTTTGCATAGTATACAAAACATTCTGTTGTAGAGCATTAAAAGTGTGGTGCCTTTAAATGCAAAAAAAACTGCACAGCGTTCACCTTAGAAATTGTACGAAAACTCATACAAAATGTTTTCGTCCATGTTCACATTGAGAAAATCAAATATAAGTCATAAATCAAATCTTTATAAACTTGCCCCAAGTGAACTATAATTAAAGATTGGTACTCATAACAGTAGTTAAACCTAATATTTAAGGGAAATAGGAATTCTCTCATATACAAACATCCCAATGTTGAGACATGACGTCATTAAAAGATGCGTCGTGCTCAGTCATCTTTTTATTATGTTGATCATTTATGTGATAATTGAAAATAGTACGACGTAACTCTTCCATTCACAAATGTTCCTACTGAAAAGCCTTACGTCACTAAAGGCTGGGTAATGCTGACTCACGTTATAAGTCATTGCCTTACGTCACAAAAGGCTACGTAATGCTGACTCACGTTATAATTCATTGCCTTACGTCACTAAAGGCTACGTAATGCTGACTCACGTTATAAGTCATTGCCTTACGTCACAAAAGGCTACGTAATGCTGACTCAGGTTATATGTCATTGCTATATTTATCAATTATGTAATGTCTAAAAATAGAGTCCCCACCTCAAAAAAAACGTTTGGCAGAAAAGGACAATCAGGTATTATTCGCTGTTGCCTGGAAAGTTAAATAAAGTAAAATAAAGAAAAATGCTTGATGATCAATACTGTGTATAAAAAGCTTTAACAATCACAAAACAGTTTAAATTTAAAATGTGTGTATGTTATGCAGTAGAATGTACAGAATATAGAATACATAAAACCAGTCTATACATTTGCATTTAAAAATTTAATAGCTTCATTGTTAAAAATACAAGCACTGTTGGTCTTTTAATGAAATACTACACAGTGCAAGTCACTTGCAACACAATCCTCACTTTAGAATCAAGCAAGCACTTGGCTAGCAACTATAAAAAAATCAGAAAATCAATTATAACTTTGCGCGATAAATTTTACAGAACACAAATTGCTTTTAAGCGAAGTTATAAAAACTTAATTTCCCTTTGTCCTTAAGGACTTTTTTTGTTTATAACTAAGAGATTTGCCAATCTTTCTTTTAATAAAGTATATGGTTTGAACCCGGGAGTATCGTTTCATGTTTGTAGATGTAGATCGTCAAAGTTGGTATAGTCCTGAGAAGGACGGTTTTTGTTGTTGTTGACTGACGTTTCGACAACCTTAGCGGTAGTCATCTTCGGAGTCAAATGAGGAGTTAACGTCAGGTTGGCCGTATTTGTTATCTGATTCTTACGTCATTGTATTGTGTGTACAGGAAATGTGTGGGTGTCAATTGTGTATTGTCATTGTGGATTAGTGTGAAGTGTAATGTTTTCAGTTGATCGTTTGTTTGTATTATGAATAAGTCGTTTGTAAGGTGCCTGTAATTGTTGTGATCTGTTCAGGGGGGTTTGTTCCAAGTTGGTATACCAACTTTCTAATGTAAGGCGTAGTCTATAGTCAGTGCTGTAAGTAATGCATTTTGCCGAGTCCCAGTCAATGTTGTGCTTTGTGAGTCGGTGATGTTCGGCAATGTGATTAGTTTTGTCTTGTTTCTTTGTAGCTCGTTTGTGTTCAGTAAGTCTTATGTTTAAGTTCCTGCCAGTTTCCCAGATATAGGAGGCGTGGCAGTCGGAGCAGTTTATTTTGTAAACTGCACCTTGTCGTTCGTTGGGTTGTTCTTTGTCCTTTATGTTCGTTAGTACTTGTCGTAACGTTATGATTGGTTTATGTAAGACACGTATGTTGTGTGGCCGTAAGATACGCGAGATAGTCTCAGACGTACCTTTGATGTAAGGTATCTTTGCTGTTGTCACTGAGTTGTTCGTTTCGTTGGGTTCATTGGGTTTGTAAGTGTTGCGTTTGATTAAGTCAGAGTTATAGTTGTTCTTGTCAAAAACACGTTTGAGATGGTTGCTTTCGTTGTGGAGAGCGTCCGGTGAATCACATATGATTTGTGCACGTCTTGTTAATGCTCTGATTGTGGTGGCTTTGTGTGATGTAGGGTTGTAAGATGATATGTCTAGTAGTCGGTCAGTATGTGTTGGCTTGCGATAAACTGTTGTTCGTAGTTTTTGATTGTCATGTTTTACCAAACAGTCGAGAAAAGGAAGAGTTTCGTTTTCTTCGATATCTTTGGTAAATTGTATGTGGCTGCTCTGTTTGTTGATGTGAGTGTGAAAGTCATCAATCTCGTCTGCATGTAGTGCTGTGATTGTGTCATCTACGTAGCGTAACCAAAAAGATAGAGCATGTTTGTAAGTCGTGAGCGTCCGTTCCTCTATAGATTGCATTACAATTTCAGCAACTACAATAGAAACGGGTGAGCCCATTGGTGTTCCATGTAATTGTTTGTAGTGTGTACCTTTGTACTGGAAGTCGCGGTGAGGCAGAGCTCCAGTAGCTCCATAATGTCTTCTGTCGGTAATGGCAGTACGTCCGTGGTGTTTGTAAATTGTAATGAGGGTTTTTGTACAAGTAAGTGACAGATTAAGTGGGATACTGGTGAACAGTGATTTCACATCAAAAGACACTAGTATATAGTTGTCCGGTATTTGTATAGTGCTCAGTTTTTTAATGAAAGTTACAATGGATTGTAGCTTGTGTTTTGATTTGTTTGTAAGTGGTTGCAGTATGTCAGTCAAGTACTTTGAGAGTTCGTATGTAGGCGAACCACAAATTGATACAATTGGTCGCATAGGTATTTGTGGTTTGTGAAGTTTTGGTATTCCGTATAGTCTGGGTGGTCGTGGTACTGAACATCTAAGTCGATAGTAAATACGTTCAGATATAATGTTAGATTTTCTCATAGAGAAGATCTTGCTGTTAAGTTTGCGTACTATTGAAGATGACCGCTAAGATTGTCGAAACGTCAGTCAACAACAACAAAAACAGTCCTTCTCAGGACTATACCAACCTTTCTTTTAATCGTACCAACCTTTCTTTTAATGGACGTTTAGACTAAATATCCCTCATCAATATATTCATTAGGTACGATTAGACCACAGAATAGATACGTAATCTATTCTGTGATTAGACTAAATATCCCTCATCAGTAATTAAACAATATGCCTTGTTATCACATTTTATTTTCCTCGTGTAGAAATTCTTAAGCTTGCATCTTCACTTTCCCACGGCTGAATCATTTTCAAGTCTGCTGAATAAAAAAGGTTAATAGAATGATGTCTTCGGCAAGTCCTTTAAAACCACAATAATTCGAGTGCAAGTTTACCAAGTCGAAAGTCTTCTTGCTCGACTGTTGTTACATCGTTAATTCTTCAGATTCAGGCACGAGTAAATCTTTCGCCATATTGTTCAAAATCGACAATCTAGCGTCATTACAAGCTTGAGTGCCTCAAAATTTATGTCGTTAAGTGATAACAGAAATCGTCTTTCCCTCACTTCGGTACTTTCTTGTCACTAAATTGGGAAACCAGTGATCAACCATCAATAACTTTGACAAATATTAAACTCCGATATGTATTTGCAAAGCGAATTCATACACAGGCTCGCTGAACCAATTCAAAAACAGAATTCACAATTAAATACTTTGATGGGGATTTCTTCGTTCCAGTACTGACCATGAACAATGAATTGGTTGTCAATATTCAAATAAGTGAGCTCAAAATTTGATGAAACCATTGTCAAATTGAACAGTCTATTGTATTGATTATTCCCTCCACAACCATGTGATTACAAAGTAAACACATGTTTTAAAGGATATTAGTGATTAAATGTTCCCTTAAGCCTCAAGAGGTTTAGTAAAAGTTCCTTGGACTGAGCCCTCGGACTTTTACTAAGCCTCCCTCGGTTTCGGGACATTAATCACTAATATCCTAAAAGCATGCGTTTACTTATAATAATTATCTTATGGGTCCGTCCATAAAGAAAGTTTTTAGCAGTCGCAAATTATGCTTCTTTATGAAGAGCACAGCTTGTGATATTGTTAATAAGGTGTGTGAAGCAGTAGTTGACGTGCTTTTGCCTAGTGTCATTAAATGGCCAGAAGGAGAAGCACTGAAATCAGTCATAAATGGTTTTGCAACTCAATGGCATTTTCCTCAGTGTGGTGGTGGTATAGACGGAACTCCTATCCTCATCAGAATACTCAGAAAATTACGTCAGAAATAATAAAGTACAGGAGCTATGAACTTGGGATTTGTCTCTCTTCTCACTGGAAACATATGAGATTTGAATCACCAATAGTCAAATTTTCAGTAGCAATGTTGAATAGCCTAATCATCTTATCTCTATTTACATCTATCCTAAATATTACTATCAACTAATAAAGAAATACTTCAGCCAATTCAAAAATACATTAAGTGATATTTACATATTACTAACATCTATTGCATTCTTTTTCTAAGAATATACCTATGGACTGTTTACTTAGCTATAAGTTTACAAACATCAATATAAAATGTACATGATGCGAGGATGTTCTCTAATTCATCAATGTTTTTAAGGGGCAACAAAGAAACCTTTTCCAAACTGCAAGTATCAGTGTCGCGTTGAATTTGTTTTTTTTAATGATATGTAAGAAACTCATTTTAAATAACGTAAAATCTATTGACGGCATAAGAGGTCATTTTATATGCAAAGCACTCTACACCTAATGATGTAAAGTTTGTACCGTGCATTTTTGAAAGTACCCTCATTAAACAAACAGTCATTGATTCTATGTTGCTTATTTTCATAATATCTTTGGCTTTGCTTATCAAAAACAAGGGATACACATAGGTACTATAGTTGGCTATTTGTGTGGTTTTACAAATCATATAATGTGGAATTAGAACAATTCTTTTTGGAGGTAATATTCCATAGTTTGTTGCCTGCAAAGTTTTGCATCTTTTTCAGCTTAAGTAAACACAAAATATCAATGGCTCGAAAAATTTCAGAAATATAGTGTTCAGAACTGACACAAGTGTCCGCTTTACCACGGAAGGCGTTGCCGTAAAATAGGAGACAACACGTTCCAGATTTTCCCCAAATATTTTTCTTCCCAGAGCAGAAATTGTCTAAAATATCTCAAATGGGTTTAAGTGCATGTTCTCTTTTTAGTCCAGTTAGAAAGCTTTAAAATTCTTGCTCAAAACACCGTCAAACTCCATCCAAAGCTTCCTGGTTGAAGCTTGCCTGAACAGTGGATTGTCGAGGAAACTTTTTCAGAAATGAGTGTAACACTGCAGAATCTGCATTTTATGTCGTATCCTAAATCAAGTATCCCTGAAATTACGTAATCAAAATGGAGTTGATCGATTGCAAAGGACATCAAATTATTGAAATTTCAATGGTGAAATACTCAAAAACTGCGGGTCTTTGAAGGTGGAAACAAGTGAATAATCACTTTCTATGATATAATCCACTTATCTATCGTGTTAAAATGTAGTGCCCGATCGGGGACAACGAAAATCGTTCTTAAGTGACTTTTTGTGCCACAGAATACGGCCTACAGTAGCAGAAGCTTAATTAATATTGCTGAGCTCATTCTTAAGGTATGGGGAGTGATTTCTGGCAGCTATTTTGTACAAAATTTTAAGTCTTTTATTATTATTGGGGACTCAATGAAGCCACCATCACACCCTCCTAGTATCTGCTACTGTTACATGCAATGCTGCTTGAGCTAGGAAATCTTTGTACTTCTTATATGTATTTTGACTTTTCAGATGTTTTATTTTCGTTCTGCATTATTTGAAATTGCGATTGAAAGTCAAGAAAGTAGGGGCGAATCCAAAGCACCTCTAAATAAATTAAAGCTCCTCGATTTTAAATTCAAATTACATTTACCAAAAAACTATTGGTTTTTAATTTCTAACGAATATATTTCTGCCAGTGAATTTGCCTCTAAAGTGTTTAGAAGGATAAATATACGCCAAAATGTGCTGCAGTAATTTATTTTGAGGTACTCTAAATCCGGATTGAAACTCAACGTTTTCATTTGCGAATTCACTTTGCCGTATATATAGCATTTTTGTGAGTTTTAGACAGCATTTCTAAAATATTTTCCTGACTCCAAATATTAATATGCCCTAAAACTTCCTCGTCACTCCATGTTTCCCCTCTTTGAGCCATTTTTTCAAAATAAACTTTAAAGTTTTAACACTAGAGCTCAGCAGAAAACAAGGCGTGTAATCGATTACAGTGTAATCGTGTATTCGATTACCCTGTGAAAATGCTTAAATTACGGTCTTTGCATGAAAATGCGTGAATTATAGTCTTTGCTTGAAAATATGTGAAAATCATAAAAATGCGTGAATTATAGTCTTTGCTTGAAAAATATGTGAAAATGCATAAAAATACGAGAATTATAGACTTTGCTTTAAAATATGTAAAAATGCGCGAAAATGCGTGAATTATAGTCTGCGTGAAAATATGTAAAAAAATGAATGAAAATGCTTGAATGTAGTCTTTGGGCGAAAAATTGTGAAAATGCGGGAAATGCATGAATCATACTCTTTAAGTGAAAAAATATGAAAATTTGTGAAAATGCATGAATTATAGTCTTTGTGTGAAAAAATGAGAAAATTTGTGAAAATATGTGAATTATAGTTTTTGTGTGAAATTATTTTAAAATTGTAATCGATTACATTGTAATCATGTATTTGATTACAGTGTAACACGTAATCTATTACATGAGCAATTTACGCTAAAGCGTGAAAATAAAAGAAAAAATGCTTGGCTGCTAAATAAAAAATATTTAAATTGAACTGCAACCGATCCAAGAGCATCTCTCGAGGCGGTCTAGTTTAGATCGATCTTAATTTGGTCTCGGCTCGTTTTTGACTGTCCACACTTGGCTCGTCAGGACTGTAAATCGAACCTGAATAGATTTAAATCGCTAGTGTTAACGCCCCCCCTAAAAGTATAGCCCATGCAATCCCCCAATCCATATATTGGTGCGCATTGTATAATTTCCTAATAAAAATCTTGTTACTCCCACATTCATTGTAGTGTATTTTATATGTTTTCCATGTTGTATTCGTAAGGAATGTGAACTAGACCGGTTATCAAATCTGTGCATGAGCAGCCAGGATCTCAGTCAAGTGGGATGCTTTCATTTTCTATAAGAACACAAAGTGGCTATTTTGCCTCAGTGAGCTGGGATGCAAACAACACTTTGGCGGACACGTGACATTAGTTCCATATCAACAATGGCGGAAACTAGTGAGCTTGTCTTAAGTAAACCGTTTAAGAAAAGAGCATTTTGCTGGAATTGACTGGGTGCAAAGCGTGAATGGAATATCAAGCAATTGAATTTGACAAGGACTGAAAAGGCTAAATTGTACTAGATGGTAGGCGTTTCGCTGTTTGGTCCAATGTCGTTAACTCCCACTACCACCGCTCCCCCTCCCCTTCTCACAAACTAATTGTTCGAGACGTCTTAAACGCCATTTTCCACATTTTCAGCCAAGTTTCATGATAGTCTGAAAGCCACACTACGACGATTTCTGAGCAAACATATTTCAAAAGAGCAACTTTCCACTGCTAACAAATCTAAGTGTGCCATTGTATTCGTATGTTTTTGTCGATAATATATAGGTTTTAATTTCTTCGTACGTACACTCTCCCCTACTCCTCTTATACTTCTTTCCCTGGCAATGCCATTCTCTTTTCCTTAGTTGCCCGCAGATGCCATCAAAATATCACGTTTTGTAAACCAAGTTTACAGCAATGTTTTACTGATTACATTCAGCTTATTCCATATATTCTATTTCACAAATCCCTAGATCCTGTTCACATTGTTTTATTTCATAAATTTTTTCAACACACTTGTATAAGCATTATGATCTTCTAATGATCGAGAAATAGTAGCTTCAAAAACGTTTTATAGATTCTACCAAATTTAGGCATGAATATCGAAAGCTGGCTCGGTTTCTCTTGTTAAATTTTGATGGTTGCATCGTATCAAAGTATTTAAGGAATTTAGTTGCATTACGAAATCTGTGATGTTAACTCAAGCTGGTGAGTTGAGAGACTAATCTCTGACGCAAGTTCGACTTTCACATTATCTTTCAGACTTCCGAATTTATCGAAATGACGAATCAAAAGATGATTGCTCAATTTATGAAGAAACTATACAATATGATACACGGTTATTAATTGAGACAGCGTGCAGTCAGAGACACATATCTTTAATCCTTTTTAATCCCCACATTGAAAGAAAAGGATAAAGCGCGGTAACTTCGTAAAACATTGTACTTGGTGGAACCGACACAATTAAAAAAAATTAAGTTTTATCCTCAGGTTCATTCCCCATGCCATATTAAGTCCTAGAAGCGCCTTTGATTACATGCATTGGGAATAACATTACAAAATTGGAAAATGTTTTTGAAATGTTTATATACATTTACAGCAGATGCATCTTTATATACAGCCACAACCTACGCTTTACGTCAGGCACATGCCAACAAATACGTCAAGAACTATCTGTTTTCCAATTGGCCATTGTTGAGAAAGACATCAATGTAACACGACATTTCCACTTAAAACCGACGCAAATCTTCCAAACTGCGTCAGTATATAAACATCTCAGGAAAGAGACGAGTAAAAAAACAGACGTCGGCTTTGAAGAAGCTACAATTCGGTGAGTTTCTCTCGGCATGATTTGAAATGTTATGTATTAAGGAACAAGGACGTCGATTGCATGTTTACATTTATTGATGGTCTATTCACTTCAACATATAATGACTTCATCAATTGAAAAATCTGCTGCATTCAACTACAGTTTTTTTCACACAAAGGATGAGATAGTTTGAAACATATTCGTGGTTTTGTGAAGTGTTTTCTCATTGTGTAATGTACATCACAACTCTAACTTTAAACATTATATTATCGTTACTCTCCCTAGCTTTCTTTAGTCGAGTCTTTGCTGTGCAAAATACTTTATGTGAAACAGTTATCACAGTTGTCCCTATGTGCAAAATATTTAATTTCAAACAGCGGGATATTGTAGTCGATATTGTATTTTACACATAAACATGAAGAACTTATCGATCTCAACTGCAGTTAATCTTATTGTTTTCATATAATCAGTGCCTTAATAAGTACCTCATACACAATCTATTTGATATTGAACCGACTGATATCGAAACAGCTGTACATCTCTTGAATTTAACCTAAATACAGTTAACGCTTCAATGTGAAGTACTTTCGAATATTATTATTAGCAGAAATTTTGTATGTCCGCTATTACCCCAAAAATGTAGTTTGTGCGGGATAAACTAGTCGAAATATGTAAATAATAATGAAAACAGCACAGCTGATTTCGGTAGAATCCATTTGACCTTTCGTGTCAGCGTCGTAAATGTTTCAAATAAAATCTCTCGAAACAATAGCGCTTGTAGTCGATAATTTTCATAAATTAAAATAAATAAAGATTATTTATTGATGACGGGAAGGGTGTTTGAATGATGGGTGTTACTTGCCGAATGTTGTGTAAGAAATTAAAGAGCTCAATTTGTCTGATAGTCAAAGCACTTTTAAATAAGAAATGTCTTTGATCAACAGTATTACAATATGTTATTATTGATCC
Organism: Xenia sp. Carnegie-2017; assembly: GCF_021976095.1. Classification (NCBI taxonomy): domain Eukaryota; kingdom Metazoa; phylum Cnidaria; class Anthozoa; order Malacalcyonacea; family Xeniidae; genus Xenia; species Xenia sp. Carnegie-2017. The sequence continues at coordinate 7,441,976 of NW_025813483.1, forward strand.
AAATACATTTTCACTTCCTAAATGGCGGCCTTCCACACTGTTCGTGTTATGTTGGTGGCTAATCACCGACTATAATCCATAAATACGTGAAAACATGACAATTACGATCACTTTGTTAGACTGTCAAACAAAGTAATGAGCTTTTTCAATCCTTTGAGTGAAAATAACGTACATTTTGATTGGCAACTATCCTTGCTTGTGAAATCAATTCAACTAAAAGGCACCAGTCCATAGCAACCTCCAATATAATTTTCAGGATGCAAACTCCCTTTTTAAAAAGCTTTTATTCTACTGAAAGAGCATCCTTATCCAAATATTTTTTGAAAACCCAAGCAATTTCCTTAACTAGAAGCCGACTATTGTTTCATACGGCTCTGAAGTATATGGAAATATTTATTAATAGTATATCATATAGCTTCTTACAGTTTTCCATTTTAAAACTTCCATTAATTGATCAATTTATCAAAATAAATACACCGTGCGGGGGAGTTTACAAAATGTCTTGCTTTTATTTCCAAAGTGTTGAGAACAGCACGTTTGTTTGCTATATTTTCTTTTAATGTCGAGAACAACTAATTCATTTTCAATGAAAATTATCAATGTTTTTGGTTGCTTGTTTATGCAAAAGTTTTTTTTGATCTTTCATAGTTCGTGCGATTTGTACAAAGTCGTATAATGCTACTCTATAGTATCAGTATAGTATAGTATAGTATAGTATAGTATAGTATAGTATAGTATAGTATAGTATCATTCAGGTAATCTATATGTAACCACATAAACAATAAATTAAACAGCCTAATCTACAACCATTTACCACATCTACCGACATGCGGAATTAAACAGAATGAAAGCATCACAAGCCTCTCCCTTTTCTCGACAATACAACAATTCTTTGCTATTTCAACTCTGGGTTTAAAGCAAAAAGACAGGAAATTTTAAAAGAAAGTTTTATCAAACGTGAATCTGAATCTTCTCGACCAAAATGTTACCTAGCGTAAAGGAAGGAAGATTATAACCGGTTTAACCAATTTACATATAGAAATAGTGATTTCTTCTCTTGACCGTCATTTGCGTAGTCGGTTCTATCATTGGGGGAAATATTCATATATCACATGAATATGGTTTTAGCTTCCTGAACTACTTTTACTCATAATTGTGTTAATCTAGCTCCATCAAATTTTTCATATCAAAATCTGTTTTCACCAATAAAAGCAAGATTTAGATTGTTGTTACTAAATTACAGAATAATCGGACACGACCAATATCTAACATTGGGATGGAAATGAGAACGCTTCCTGGATTTGTGCCGAGCAGGATGTCGTCGTATCATCTTCAAGGAAACCATGCAACGAAAGAATTTCATCCAATCAGGAGTCATAACTATAACATCTTGCCTATGACAACCGCTTTTCAAAACAAAGCCCACGCAGTTTCGTCTAATTATTTTGATTGCCTTGATCTCGTCGATGAGACAACGTTATCATCGATGATATATGAATTGGGTTTACACACGTTGCAAGAGCTACCCGACTTGCAGGTTATGTTTGGCCCGCGCAATCAACCATCCCCCAAACAAACACAAAACTCGGAACAGTCTCTTAGAACGAGATAACTACAATTTCGTTGTATTACGCTAAAAAAGGTGAATTGGGATATGTATAGTAAGTACTTTTGTATAAAACTGGAAGCAGTGAAATAATGAATTTTCAATAAAAAAATGTTTGTGTATCGAAAGATTCTTGGAATACATAATCTGGCAGGCGATCACACTACTTGCTCGACATGTTGCAGTTTGTTGCAGCATGAAGATGCGCAAATTTTTAGCAAAATATGATGGATTTACTCTATGGTGTCTTCTGATTGGTTGATTAAAGTAATTTGTTGGAGCTCATTTCCAGCCTTCTCACTCGATAGAGACATTTCAAGACATGAAGCAGGCCTGTTGGTTTTATAAACTGTTCTTTAATGAAATAGTAATTAGTTATTGTAAAGTATTATAGTAATATAGGTAGATATTGCTTGTAGGTTGAGAATTCATCAACAACTTCAAATTCACGAGAATTGGTGCAAATATCGGAAGAGACGAACGGCGACAAATATCACGCTAATTTCTAATTTGATAGTCTTTTTACTGAAATTTGCCTAAACATTGATTGCCAATTGAAGATAAACGAACGTGGGTGGACGGGAGGATATGGGTATTTTGAGTGGAATGATGACTTTACGCTCTTAATTGTTAAAAAATATTTTTATCTACACCATTTCTTGAGTTTAGACTTGCATGGCCATTGGGCATGGCGAACTGGCGTGACTGAGGCAAGCTGCGCACTCGAAAGTGGGCGTGTATTGGTTTTGTCAAGGGCCCAACTTTGCTATGGTTGCAACTTGCAGCCCCTCTGATTTGAAAACAATGGCGAAATCGGACAAAATTTTTTCTTCTTATATCTAATTTTTTAAACAAAATTATTATTACTTTCTTTTTAAATAAATTTAATTTATTGTCTTTTCTGAGAATGAACACAACATTTTCATATGTAGTACGGTGACACGATGTCAAACACAAGAGACGTGACAATAAAGCTTTCATTTATTTGCAAGTTGAGTTGTGTAATATTATTTATACCATCTACTGCACTGCTTAGAAATGACTCGTGCACACTAGGGGCAAAAGCTTTGGAAGCTTTTAAAGGTAAGCTCATTATTGAGTATTAACATACGAGTATTGAAATTTATGAAACAAAAACAATATTTTTTGATTACATTTATCAATAGCTTTGCTATTTGCCTAGACACTATCTGTAAGCGAATTCAATATAAATGTAAGAAAAATGATACAAACAGCAGAGCATAGGATTTCTTTAGTAGTTTTCATTGTCGAAACATGACTTTCGATGCATGGACAATATTCCCGCCAAACAACTTAATAAATATTTAAGCAGTGCGCTCACACGTTTGTTTTCAATCCTTCTCAACTCGTGCATAAAAATCGTACGCACTCACCAACCATGCAGTAATCTATTATTAGTATAGGTAATAGCATGGTTTTGAGTGCAATTTGAAAAAAACATACACGAGTGAGTTTTTCAAAGACTACTAAAATTGCACGAGTCCGAAGGACTACAAAAAATTGACATTGTATTGCCATATAGAAAGCACTAAAACTATCAGTAGGTGAAGCTAATTTGTTATGTAACAACTGTAAAACGAAAAGGTTCCATGGTGGAATCTTGCTCATGATCTGCAAGCGTTTTACAAACCGTTTTCTCTCCAAAATTATTGAGAATAAAGACGTGAAAAACAGGGAGAGGTTTATACTGTCAGTCAGAAGAGTTCTCATGGAGTATTTACATAAAAAAAATTAAAAGTAAACCGCAAAAATTATTTAATTTTAACAAAGCCAAACACCACTCAAAATCCACCCAAGCTTATCCAAACGTGCGCCTCAAATGTCCTATGACGCTTAACTTAGGTCGGTTCACACCGTGACATAAACACAAGCATCAAAGCAGAACAAACAACATTTTACACTGGTTGAGACGTGCGTTTGTTTGTGTTTTATTTTATGCTCGTTTCAACCGTGTTGCTGAAAAACATCCATACAGTACAAGGAGTTCACGCAATTTCATGATCCGTTCAAAGGTTCGAAAAAATCATCAGTTATTAGACATCACATGAAATTAAGAAAATCACGTGCAATGTACAAAAATCTTCACTGATCCACCAACCCTGCCCCCCCTAAATATAATATGGCTCCAGTCCTTTGATTAACATACTCTTCTTCATACTTAAAGACTGAGTTGATTTGTATGGAATAAATTTATACTCCAGTACGTAAATCTCTCTAATAAAGTAATATTACATATGTACAGTTCAATGAAACACGTTAGTGAAGCTAGTCTAACTGTCGTTCATTAATATTCTTCTAAAGCAGCCGAATTCAGTTCTAAAACAGCCAAAACAGTCGTCGGTTAATTCTTTCTATCAATTGCGAATGTTCTATCAATTGTCAATGACGTACGAAAAAGTACGTTGAAGTGGTTTGTATGTGGTAGTATTTACGCAAAATCTTCGTTTACATGCTAAACTCCAAATAGTACGTTATTTCTCTCGTTCTATTTTGCCCCAATAGAAGTCGTCATCGATAATCCATGGATTAAAGTTGAGCTGATGCTCTGTAAGTGAGATGTTTCAAAATCCAGGCAATGACATGATTATGTCCGTTTAGACGCGTTCCCGCTCTGTTGTAACATACGTCTCCGGCGAAACAGTAGAGATAGGTCTGGAAGAGTGTGCAGCGATTGCAGTTCGAGTTTTTCAACCATGTTCGTAAGCAAAGCATCATCCACCAAGTCCAAACAAGACAAAAAGTCGCAGTTGGCTGATGACCTTGAGTAGCAGTTTGCAAAGGTCGTATGTGGTTGAGTTCGTATTCCCTCGTGAAATGAACGCGATGGTTGTTTAGATATAAAAGCTTTCTGCATTCTTCTTCACTGATAATTACACAAAGTTCAAAACTCAGCTGAGCTTTCTTTCTTTTTCAAATTAGTTGACGTTGAATCTACGAAGTGACACGATGAGATAAGTAAGTTGACAAAACTATAAATGGCGGCATTTAAACGCTAATTCAATAATCATCGTGTCTATTCAACGTTTAATTCATCAATTACTCGTTGCGTACACATACCTGCGACATGCACAAACATATTCCCAACGCATGCAACGAATCTGTAGAAACCATGTCCCGCTAGGCTAAAATAAACGGTATTATATACCGCAGCGATTAGACTCTTTGCACGTATCTTGAAAATTGTGTTGCCAGCCAGAAAGGAAATGTGCGTGAAATTCTTCAAATTATTCGAATGTTGCTAGAAGACTATTTCACACTTTAGGTAACCATAGTTAACAAACGGCAAATGCTTTTTGAAAGACAGGACAATCAACTGCGAAATGGGTTTTTAATTACATTCCAGTAGAAATTTTTCGATTTTCTGTCACAAACATATCCGGAGAGAAATGACCAAAGTGAAACGTAGCAGTCAAAACAAACACTACAATTACGATAACGTATTTAGTCAAAATCATTCTGCATTGAATGGACGTGCACGAGTTTTCCCGGAATACCAACACGTTTACGCGAATGAATTCGCTTTGTAATCATCAACACCACGCTAGGAACGTAAAATTCACGACAAACGAGTAACTTCAGGAGGTGTGAACTCAATAAAAGTTATGCCAAACAGTACCTAGCATATTTACGCGAATAAGCAAATACAATAGCTAATACCTTAACGCAGGAGCGAGTAAGTTTTATCGCGACAACAATCACGAATACATAACGAGAAACTGTAATCTTCATGTGTATAAAACATCGAACAAAAGTCCTATCCTACACATAAACGCATATATTCCAAACTTACCAAAATATATGCGCGTGGCTTGCTATGAACAGGTGCTTGGGTTTCAATCCACTACAATGACAACGTCAATACTTTTAGAAGCGCGAACAGATATGAGAATAGATCTGAAACGAAGTCTTTATAATACATGTGACGAAGCCCGGCGAACTATGACCTATTTTGCTAAAAGCGTTCCATTTCAAAAGCAACCCCGTCATATCGAATGTAAGATTTCCTGTTATTTGCTTTCAAAAGTGCTTTAGTGAGTGGAATGGGGAAGTATGACGTAATACTCAGTCAAACAAGATCGCCTGAAGATGGTTGAATATGGCAATTTTCAACGCAAATTTTAGCACAGTTCCCCATAACGTATTCGTCAAGAAGCTGATTTATAAAAACTGTAATCTACCTTCATATGTGTCTGCCGAAAGTAATAATGAAAAGAACAGCATAGCTTAAAATAATAGAATTTGAAAATGAAATCGTTGGTATGAAGATCAAAAGCATTTTCTCCTCAAATATGCGCAAGCTCGTTAGTCGTTTCGTTTCCATGACCCCAAGGTATGTCAAGCGGTCTTATCTGACGTTAATTGGCTTATTTCCTGAATAAATGAAAGTTTTCTTTCACGAGTCGACCGTAGGAGTATCGTTTTTCGTGCGTAGGCAAAACGTTGGCCGAGTCTGGTCAAACGTATGTAAATTTATCTTTTGTTTTGTACACCCAGGAAAAAGCGTCAAAACTTTAAATATATTTGATATTTATTTTGCAATTTTCAATTCCAAAAATATTTTGTGACGTAAGAAAGCGGTTGCGTTGACTAATGACAACCGTGTTTCAGTTACATGAAAGTTTCGATTAGTGTTATAAGCGGCTGTATGTGAGAGCGTGGCATTGAAATATTTCAAAACTGTCTTAGCAACTGACGCAACACTGAAATATAATAATTATTTCCACTATTCTCGTGCTAATTGTGCTTTCTAAATTGATGTAAGTAGTGTGCAAATCGCAAATCATTGCGACACAAGATTGGTATTAGATATGGATTAATAACATTTTACTTACATCAATTCGTAGACTAGTAGTGTTTGTGCAGATGTAGCTAAGTTCCTCTTGTTGTTTGTAATGATAGGTGTAAGGGAGCTATAATTTTTGTTGGGTGGGTGGGGGCAGTAAATATTGTCACAATGAAAGTTCTTCATTAATTTTCCAGATTAATGTTAAATATTTAACCAACTTTTCAATATTCAAACTTTCTTTGGAGGGAAGTTTGAAGTTTTCACAGGCGTCCAGTACGCCTGTGTTTGCTGACCGTTAAATATGGTGTTCCCTTTTTTATCTATGCCCACTCAAAGTGTATTTTTTTATTTCCCGCAGTGTCAGCAAACACGTTTACTCACATTTCGTGGTTCATGTTGACCAGAATGGGTTTTTTCGGAGTTGTTCTGCGTCACAGGAGTGACATTGACAAACAAGTCAACTAAACTAATTAACAAAATCAAAACACTCGTCTTGCACACTCAAGGATTTGATAAAATTATTGTTCTTGTTTATTTATTCACCTGTTCTATGATATTCTCTATTTAAATTAAAATGTGCTTTCAAAGGAGAGCAATCTTTGCAAAAAGACCACATCTTGTGGGATTTTCCCAGTCAGAAGTAAGTTCAAATGACAAATTGTTTAGTCTTATGAATCTGTGTTGTGTTATTGCATGTTTAAACTATTATAAAGTTTATTGTGCAAATCTATCTTCTGGAAGGCTCCAAGAGGGGGTGTCGTTAAAAAAGGGAAGGTGCGAGAGGTCTCTTGGAATCTTGGCATAAATGCAAATCATTACATAAAGTCAAACTGTTTCTACAAAATCCTCCCAAAACGTCGAACTATGAAAGTCCATGACGCCATCTTTGAAGAATTTTTGCGATTTCGTAATGTCGTTCAAATGATTTATGGACATAAATTCCAGCAAACTGAACTAACCTTACCCACGTTAGTCTAGACATATTGCATTGCAAATAATTGGCTGCCTCAGCAGGCAGCTTTGTATAGGGCAGATATATTGCTCGTGGGCAAAAAGTGCTATTTTTGCAATGTATTTGTTTACGAGTGAAACGTAAATTTTCTAAAACTTACTTAAAAGCGACGTAAATTGTTCAACGAGAAAGCAAACTGTAATCAGACAAAAGTTATCAAAGCAAGAAGAGTGAATTTTAGTATCCAGACGAAGCAAAGTTTGTTGAACACAATCCAATTTAGTCTCGACATTAAGCCACAACGGCCATTTTACAACGCAAATTTCTTCATAATAACAATAAAAAAATAAATATGTTATTTACTGTTTAGGTCGGTCTGTACTTAATAAATATTTTGCCTCACAGACTCTCAGTAAATAACATATATTTATTATATGGCAAGCGTCACTTCCGGCAAAATGGCGCGTTTTGATTGGCTCAGAAAACATTTTAGCCGACCATTATTTTCCGTAATGGGCCCCGGTCAAAAACGCATAATTTACCGTCAAATGCTAAAAAATTCGTAAATAAACAGCAAAATGCAAGGAAAACGAAACAAAAAACCATTTACGAATGTGAGTCGAAGGAAAAACACTTGGAAAGCAGTTTAACTATCCAGACGATACAATTTGAAACAATTTCTTTTTTACTGACGAAAAGTAGACAAGTGAAAGCCAACCTGTACAAAACAGCAAGGGCGAGAAAGAAAGCATTAGTCGTTTCATATCAAATAGTGATATATAATAAACCTTCCATTGACCTCGCTTTCCCGTTTTTTATTGAGAAATACTGGACCTCTATGTTTTTGTACAAACCTCTCCCTACGGGTTCGTTCTGTAAAAAAGAACTTCGGTCCGATATTTTTCTGTAAAGACCTCCAGCTCATTTAATGAGGGCTTAATATATTGTAATATAACATTACACAATTTCCACAGATGTAGTCCTGGGTTCCAGTCCTCCAGTGTTGGCTGCTTTTATCCGGAAATCTTTATTTGAGCCGTTGGTACTCAGGAAATACACATTTGATCCAAAAACTAATTCAGAAATTGCTAAATAACTTTTTGAGATCGAACAAAATGAATAAAAACTACACTACCGCTTAGAAATAAATTTACCAAAACTCGTTCGATTTGCGTTCTAATTGCCATATTAAAGTAATAAATACGTTTACTTTATTTGAAATTGCCATTGTCTTTTAAAACGTAACAGAAGCAAGTCTGCTAAATCTAAAACTTGGACCATCATCTTGACTTTCCACAATCAGCTTCCAACGTACATTTGAAACCCTCATTAAAACTTTATTAAGATGTAAAATTTTACATTAAAGGTCAAACGGCGGTATGACAAGAAGAGGAAATCACCAAAATTCATTTTGTCGTAATGTACCGCGAGGCGGCAATTTCATGGTGGTCGGTCGGGAGAAAGTTTGCGCCCTATACATATATATATATATATATATATATATTTTTTATATATATATACAATAGAAAAGATTCATAAAAACTATGATACAATAATACCAACTTATAATCTCTTTTCTGGATTGAGTTTGGGTGGTTTCAGTAACTTCCCTCCGCTCGTTTTCTTTGTCTTTTTCTTGCCTTGTTTGAAATCTCTCCAACTGTTTACGCGGTCCTGACGACTTTCCTAATAAGCATAGATTAAGATTGCAGAGATCATTGCTATTTTTGGCAGTAACCTTATATTGCATGTGATTGGCCACGTCCCGTAGCACCATGGCAACGTTTTGGAAGAGAGAAAACGTGTAGAATTGGTTTTAAGGAGACATAACAGGTTTCTATTCTTTTACTATTTTTTCCAACAAAACGCACCAAATGAAAAACGCATTTTTCAAATCTTTAGAAATTATATTTAAAAGTATGGACAGTTAGGTGCCTATGTGATACCCGGGGGTCACGCTATCATCGGAGTTTAAGTCTTCGCCTACAATAAGGATAAGAACGAGAATCTGATCTCAATGCATCAAACTCTATGGTGAAAACTGATCAGGTTCTGGCAGTGCGCTCTTTCTACATTTTTAAAGTTGGTTTCTATGTGACTTTGTACATGTTGATAATATGGTTAAAAATTATTATTTACTTAAAGCTGACCAATTGTGTTAATGGATGGTGTTATGTATCCATGGAGAATGGTGAAGAAAAAGAAGGGAATTCTTAAAAATTGAATGTGCTCTCTATGTAAGCAATCACAGCTCTAGTACCTCCCATTTTTTGTCCCATTCCTTTGATTTTTTCGCATCTTCTTCGATTTTAATCTCCTGCTCCCTCTGTCGTTTTCTGCACAAGAAAAAAATCCACATTGTAAAAATATGTACACAATAGCGCACGTGACAAATAAATATATTGTCACAACATTGTTTCGAGTTGGTATCCTTTAAAGTGAAAATGCGCTCGGTGTCAGAGCCGGCGAGATTAAATTTCGGGATTGGGGAGATCTTGTTTCAGTGCCCAGTGGCGTCATGATTTTAAACATTTGCGACTGCACAAAATGTGTGCAACCTGTCTTGAAAGTCGAAATATTTAATTTCATCTCAATTTTTGGTCATTTCTCAAGTCAAGTTGAAGGACTAGACAATAATACCCCGTCCCTCCTCCTCTCCCCTAGGAAGGCCTGCTCGGTGCTCTAGCAATAATACTCATCTCTCAAGTCAACTACGACGAGAATTAAATAAACCTACCTTTCCACAGCATCTCTTTGATTTAAATGTTTCCTTCTCAGCTCATAATCAGCGAACAGTTTAACAGTAGTGTTACGAACAAACTTCTTATACTAAGGAAAAAAACAACCCTATTTTACACATCGGCTAATTTGTTCTTTGCAGGTTTTAGCAATACAAATAAAACCTTTAAGGCATAAACCAATTTCATATCATGCAGTTTGTAAAATAAGAACAATACAACGCGATCCCGGCATGGTCCGAGTTGCTATTAGACTGTGCAAACTGATCTGAGCTCAACCAATTAAAACAAGAGAATGTGCATGTTAGATGAAAACTAAAACATCGGTCTTAAAGTTACCTGTTTCAATTTTTATTTTGTTAAGTCCTTATTAACTGAGCGCAAAGTCTTTATGGAAAAATATCGCACCGAAGTTGTTCGAGCAGAACAAGCCCGTAGGGCGTGGTTTGTACCAAGAAACGGAGGTCCGATATTTCTTAGTAAAGACTGAGCAAGCGAGGTTAATAAAACGTTTAATATATGGCATTATTTGACCTAAAACGAAACTTTTTTCTTTTCTAGTCCTTCCTGTTTTGGCTTCACTCCTTTAGTTTCTTCATTAAAAATAAATCGTTTGAAATTGTGTTTTCTGGATAACAAAACTCACTTCCCAGTGTTTTTTCGTAAGACTGACATTCGTACATGAACATTTTGTCGTTTTTTGTTTAACAAAACGTTTGCTGTTTGCTTTACAAAGTTTGTTTACATTTATTTGTAGTGTAAAATTACGCGTATTGGACCGTGGTCCACAAAAGGAAAGTAGTGGACCGCCAAAAATGTTTCCGAGCCAATCGAAGCGTGCCATTTTACGGGAAGTGACGCTTGTCATACGATAAAAATGAAATAAAAGCAGTTTCAGGTGTTTGTAAAGCTCAGAGAAGTTGGGAATGGGAAAACTCTAGACCTTCGATCTAAAGTTTGGAAAGATCTGCTCGTGACTTCTCCCAAACATCTCCTCAGTTTGCAGAAGTACAAACACAGTACACAACTCTCATTTTTTAAATAATGTTAAGTATCAGTTCACACTTAAATATTAATTGCTTTCGATCAGACAGGAAACGCGAAAAAAGAATAGCTATCAAATAAATAACGTCATACCAAGTCCGGATCGTCTTCTTCGATTGAACTTTTTCCTTCTTTTTTCGCTTGTTTACGTTTCTCTGTCAACTTCAAAGAAGAATATTTGTCATCTCTTTTTAAAAAAAGCCCGACTAAGATTATACAAGAAATTAAGTTACTTTCTGTTCAGCTAAAGCTTTTCCTTCATCAATCATTTCCTTTACTTTGACGATCTCTTTCTCGTCGTTGATCAGTTTGTACGCTTTGCTTAGTTCTACACGAATAAGTATGGAAATAATTATATTTGGAGCAATCGATACTTCATGTAACAAACAAATTTAACCGGGAGCGGATGAAGGCCAGCTCACAAGTGAGCATGTTTAAATTTACGTCGGAAACAATCCTCGTCCGTAATATTTTAAATTATTTCACAGAAAAGCCTTTCGAACATACCGAATTCATTCGTATTTTCTGATTAAAACGTCTATTGGTGAACTACGATAGACCCGCTCGATAGCTCGATGTTTTCATCCGAGAAATCGATATGATCAATTTCATTATGATTATTAAATTATTCCAATGTTTGTCGGTGTTATACAACGAAAGGCCTAAAAACGGCGGCGCTATGCTATCCGTCGTTACATTGGACAGAAATATACATCGCATGTTTGACAAACTTCTGGTTTGCAGGAGCGCCATAGGTTATGATACAAACGGTGTACCGTTATCAATACGTTTTGCAGGTAGTATATTTTAAATTCATAATGATATACTTTGCATGAGATATTTCTCGACTGTGATTGGTTGATTGCAGTGCAGTTTATGTTACTGAGCGCAGGCAATATAGTGTGCAGGGTGCATAACTACGGTGGCTCACAAGGGCCACCACACAAAATAAAAATATTAATACACACACAAAATACATTATACACACACAATATAAAAATACACACACAAAATAAAAATACACACAAAAATAAAATACACACGCAAAATACATTATACACACACAAAATAAAAATACACACACAAAATAAAAATACACACACAAAATAAAAATACACACACAAAATATGATTGCGGGCGCTTGCAGTGTCGGATGGTCTGACTATCATATTATCAGTTTGTAATCAGATATATGTAATTCACTAATTGTGATTTTAACATGTGGTCGACTTGTCGTCGTATTTAACTGTTTCAACTGCGAAACATTTGAAATTACATTTGGAAAGGAATCGAAAGCAAGCTCTTGCATAATCTTGGCATAATTATGTTTTGTGCCAACTGTGGTGCACAATCACTTGACGAAGCTTCTTTTTGTCACAAATGCGGTGTGCGTTTGGGAAGATTAACTTTGCCAAAATGTTCTGAAGCGTCAATGACGAGTAGCGTCTCTTCAAGCAGTTGCCCTTCGAGCTCTGCAAGTCCGTTAACTTCAACTTCAAGTACCCCAAAGCTGTTTATAACAAATACAGGACAGGCTAGAGCAATAATGTCCTTTCAAAGGACAACACATTAACCTTAATTTTAACCAGAATACGGGGAGCAATATCGTAAGCAACTTTGAAATAATTGATCACAGTGAAATCAGTGAATTTTGTTATGTACTCTGGAAGTTGGAACCTTTAAGGCTGAAACACACTAGGCAGTCGCTTTAGTCGCGCGTCTAAAACTACCACTTTGCGTGGTTACTAAGCTAGTAGCGTAGTCGCGTCAGCTAGTCGCTTTGAAAGTTCAACATGTTGAACTTTTGACTTTGGTCGCTTCAGTCGCTTTACACTGATTGGCCAATAGATACATTTTAACTTCCTAAATGCATATCATACTCCCTGTCATAAGTATCATACGGAATTTATAGATTATACCTTGGAAAACGAAGGCAATATATAGTGAATTCACACTGGAATCTTTCAGTTTTTATATGACTTATCAAATAGGGACAATAGGAGCTACAAACTGGAACCCTAATGCACAACCTAAGTGCACAGAATAAGATTATCCACAATATCCGCGTAATGGACTATGATCATATTAGCGTGTTTTAACTGGCTTGTTCTCTTTTCTCCACATAGTAGTCTGTACTGAGTAAATATTCATATATTAGTAGCTGTAATAAAGGCCAAAATAAAGAGTTTAAGTGATAATCTGTGTCTGTAACAAACTAAAATCACCGCCATGTTCAATAGACGCCACGGTAAAAGTCGCGATGGTCGCTGCATGTGTGTTCCTAGCGTTCAAGCGACTGACGCGTGCGCATCAATTCGCTTTGGACGCGCGACTGAAGCGACTGCCCAGTGTGTTTCAGCCTTTAGAACTTTGAAAACAAATGCGATCAATTACGAGCAATTCCGAGTAAGCCGACACTGCAAGCGCCCGCAATCATATTTTGTGTGTGTATTTTTATTTTGTGTGTGTATTTTTATTTTGTGTATAATGTATCGTGTGTATTTTTATTTTGTGTGTATTTTATTTTGTGTATGTATTTTTATTTTGTGTGTATTTTTATTTTGTGTGTGTATTTTTATTTTGTGTGTGTATTTTTATTTTGTGTGTGTATTAATATTTTTATTTTGTGTGGTGGCCCTTGTGAGCCACCGTACATAACCTTTTGTTGAAACTCAACTGTAGTTACCGCTCATGAACATTGTACTTTGTAACACTCCTAAGCTCGCGTACAAACTCACCATCAAAAGCACTTTGGGCGCGATCTCTATCGTCGGGGTTTTTATCAGGATGTATGAGTATCGACAGCTGGAAAAAATACCATAAATTTTATAAAGAATTTCACGTCGTAAATATGCTACGATCGCAAAGGAGAAAAATAGAGCAAGCCAAAATCTCTCGTAAAATAACAAAAAATGTATAGAGAAGTATGCGGTGACTATCTACTGCAAAATGGATATTTTTGCGCATTCCTCTGCAATTTGGCTAGAAAGGAATACAAAACACAGCATTGTTAAAACTAGGTGTGATTTCTAAGGTGCTGTTGAAATTATTCATTTATGGTCGTATCGTCCTATTTTTTTGGCGGTTTCAATTATATTGCCTTTAAATGGACCTTGTCCGTCTTAGCATAAAGTCTATATCCAGCATTGAACTAAAATACATGGAACGCTACCTGTGATATAAAACCCTAATAATTTTTTGAAGCCGTGATTTTACCACAGACACGCGAGACTTTACCCCAGAGTCCCTTGCACTCAAAAAAGTCCTCGTTACGTCAAAAAAGTTAGTTGTTCCAGACTTTTGGGAAGTACAAGGTCTATTAAAAAGACCATTTTAGCCAACTTTAAACCATCATAAAAATGGCACAATTCGACCAAACTAAAAATGACAATTGAATTTAATATCGCGAATAAAACGTTTTGCAGACAGGAGCACTTTAATTAAGCAAAACAAATTGCAATTTTTTGATAATAGAGCAAACTTACAGAATATTTTCTTCAATAATGTATAAAAGTAAGACAATTTAACAAAAAAATTTGACTTCACTCCCCTAAACAGACTGTTTACCGTGTAAGGAATATTTTAACTCCTCCCCCCAATTTCAGCAAAACAAATCAGTAGCACATTTCAGCTGAGTTTTTCAGGGCAATGTTTCAAAATTTCTACAGTACTTTCGATGGCTTCACTAACACACTGCCCGTGATTTTTAAACTCATGACCAAACACTTTAAACACACATCCGAACAGATAATATATTGCATATACATTTGTCATCATCTAAATTACAAGAAAAAACTAATTTTACATTCAATATGATATACTTTACTGTAAAATTTTGATGTATGATAGAGCTTTGCTTGCTTTATAATTATTTTAAAACCCTGGTTCAAACAACTGAGGATGAGGGTTGCTTTTTGGTATGAGCAAACAAAACAAGCAAAATCTTACCTGTGAAAGCGAGATGTTCCTTTTTGTGCACATTATGATATTCAACAATTGAACGATTAAAGTGTTGGCATTAAAAGAGAAATGCCAAAAAAGATATTGTGTTTGTTTTTAATAAATTCTATATAATTTACTACAGGCAACAGGGGGGGTCGAGAATAATTTTTCTCTGCAAAGCGAACATTTCAGCGGAAATAGGTCAATTGGCATCCATTTTTGGGCATCATCGCCCCAGTCCACTTAGCCCATCGAGTTATTATAGAACTCAATGGTCAAAACCAAAAAACTCTGATCTCCAACACTAAATACCCTCCCTTCAAATGATAAACGATAAAGGTGGAAACACCTCTGCTCTTAAGATGAGCATGTGTTACTCATATACCCCCAAACATAAAGGTGGAAACTAGTCATGAGTCAATCGAGGAAAAATCACATTTGCCGATCCGATAAATTCCGATCCGATATAAAGGCATATCGGCCGATTTATCGGTAGCAGCCGATAAATGAAAAACAAGAAATTTTCAAATCTTTAACGTTCGAAATTTTTACAGCTCTAACTATATCTATCGGAAGCCGATTTACGTCAATAAGTTCGGCCGATAACCAATATGCATAAAAATAGACGATTATCGGCTTTTACCAATCAATTTCCGATAATCGGCTCAGCACTAGTGGAAACACCACTGCTCTTAAGATGAGATTGTGTTACTTATACACCCCCGCCCCAATTATAAAGGTGGAAACACCACTGCTCTTAAGATGAGATTGTGTTACTCATACACCCCCCGCCCCAATCATAAAGGTGAAAACACCACTGCTCTTAAGTTGCGTAAGCATGTGTAATTAATATATACCCTCCCAATTATAAAGGTGGAAATGCCACTGCTCTCAAGATAAGCATATGCAACTAATATATCATATTCAAACAACATCCACTAACTAAGAGAAAAGGGCCCACCACAACAAGATCTACGAATGTGGTGCACAAAGTATTTACACTAAAATCACTTGATTACTGGTAGATTATGAATATTAATTCTATTTACCCTTCTGTACTGCTTTTTTATTTGTTCAGGAGTGGAATCAGGGGATATCATAAGAACCTGAAAAACATAATAACACTTATACACGTAATAAAAACACTTATAAAAACGTAATAACACAATACACTTTTCATTATGAAATACTTTACTCAATAAAAAATCACTAAAACCAGATACATAATCAACAAACCAACCCTACATAAGCCACTTGCCAATCCTACATAACCAACAAGCCAACCCTATAAAACCAACAAGCCAACTCTATATTGCAAAATACACAAGTTAAACTTACGTAATTAACAACCCTATGTCTTTAACAAACCAAACCTACATAATCAACAAACCAACCCTTAAATAACCAAAAACAGCCATATCCAACAGAAAACAAACCTACTTTACCTAATAAACACACTAACCCTACAAAACCAAAAAGCAACAGACATAACCAACAATTTTCGACAAAAATAAACAAACAACATATTGATTGCCCTCAAACGAAATTACAAGACCATTGTTTTTCAATCATCCCAGATCTCAGGATAATTTACAGATAAACTTAAATATGTAGATACTCTACTTGATCACCTCAAAGGGATTCAAGTTAAGATAAGTGGAGCCTGGTTTCAATAATCTGTCAATCTGTTGCTTGCTTGTCAACACTGAATCCCTCTGTTCTATAGTTTTCACCTAAAATAATGACAAATTCTTATTACTGAAGATTCCCCAATATTTACCTAGTCAGTTCATAAGTACACACATAAATGTATTTTTTGTACATATAGTACAGATGAGAAATCAACTATTTGTTCTGAAAATGATTATATTGTCTTTATGATAAAATTTTTCACAGCAAATGACATTATACATGAGTATGTTGGAAGCAAGGAGGGTAGGGGGTCACTTCTTAAGAAACAGGGGAATAGTGCCTTTTTTAACATTTTCAGTAAGCACAATGTCAATCAATATTTGATTTTAAAATTTCCACAATGCCCCTCACCCCTTTTATGAGGGTCTGAAAATTGAATTTTTTTTAGTACCAACATGGATATCTGGGTTTTGGATTTGGTATTTCTATTGACAATGAAGTTACCCAAATATGTATGTAGTTGGCTTTTCATGTCCCACGGTCAAACACAACACAATTCCAAAGCTTAATGTCTGTCCATGTTTAAATCAAAAGTTGCTTTTAAAATCATTAAAGTACATGTAACTTCAATTTTTCAATTTATTAACAATTACAAAGTTGCTTAATAATTTAATAACAATTGATGACGTTGCTTAATTGTTACTGTTCATACAATAACATCACTGATTAATAATGCTCTAAGTCAGTATACCCTCAAATCCAATAATGTGTAAAAACTATCAAAAATGTTCAACTCACAAATTCAATCATAAGTAAACATAATTATAATAGTATTACATATGCTAAACATGTGTTATTTAATGAACAAAAATAGAAAACTACTAACTTCATTAATTCCTATTCTAGTTCTGAAAAATGTTGTATCATACAAAAAAATAAAATTAGCATTCAAAGCCAAATTTTACTATCTCATGGATACCAGCCACAAATTTCAAATGCAACTTTTATAGCCTTTCAACAACCTTAAATTTAAGGAAAAGAGGATGATGGAAACAGTTGTATTTTAAGTGCTGAACGACAGCAATAACTCTAAATTCTTGCTTGTCAATACTGAGCCCCTCTATTCATTACTTACATACCTAGTGGTTAGAACTTTTTTTGATAAATATTTGCAGATTAGGCTAGGAAGAAGTAAAAGGCCAATTGCTGATCACTTCAAAATTGGGCAATTTATTGTCATTGTTGTTTATTTACCAATAGGTTAGCTCAGACTTATTTTTTGACAAGATCTCAAAAAGGAAAGCTAAAAAATATCAACATAGGGCAGTCTCAGGAATGCAAATGTACTCAAATGTATTGCATTTTGTTACTTTTTTGTTTTTTGCTTAGCAACTTGAGGGCACTAAAACTTGCCACTTGATAAATCTTGTGGGAAAAATTGCTGTTCTATGGAAAAAGTAATAGTGCCTTGTAACTGCTCAGAATTGGCCAGCAAGAAGAGCAATTATAACAAGAGTTGTTTTAATGATAATGGGGACATCAATTTATAGAGCTTGTGTAAGTTTAAGCAAAATGTCACAAATTAGAATAAAATCTGAGACAAGTTTCGGTCATTTTCATCTTAAACAATGAAATATTAAAGTAACTCAAGTCTCACTGACTCAAGCACTTATCTTCTAAGGCTTCATCAATGATTCAGTCTGAAAGTCATTAATAACTTAAACAGGATTGCAGATATTTTAAGAATGAAAGGAGTCTAACGATTTTAGTGACTTGACAGACTTTACTTGAGTTGACAAGTTATGAATAATAAACAACGAAAAACAAGATTAGCATTAGATGATTAGAATCGACACAACAACAAATAATGCAATAAACAAGCAATATACTGCTTGAAATTTTTGTTGCACACAATTCCTTATTTAATTGGCTAAATTGCGGAATACCCGTCCACTTGGTTTTAGTGTTAGGGTTAAGGTCAAGTTTATGTTATAGGTGGACGGGTATTCTGCGATTACTCACTTATTTCACTTTAAGTGTCGAAAGAAAGCTTTACCTCTTCCATAAAGTTTTGAAGTTTATCTTCAGCGGTGACTTGGCCTGATGATTCCGCCATCTTGATTACCTCTACGATATAGTCTTCACTGCGCATGCGTCACATTTAAATTATTTTACTACTACTTTTTTCGTTATACCACTCTAGGTTTACGAATATTAAAAAACACTTGAGAAAAACGACGATTTTTTTGAAAGCAAACATGTTTCGACATTATCAGAATTGCTTACAACTAAGAAACGCAAGGCTGAACTTGATGTCGCCTTCCTTAAAGATTGCAATTCACTTGGAGTTTTTCCAAAGTTCCTGTGTTTTCCACTGCCTAATGTTGACAAACATCTTCAAGCCTCTCCTTCATGTAAAAACAAATTCTCACCTTCCTGTTTTAAAATCATCGACACTGATCAATCCACTTTCTCACTCAAAATCAAGGAAGCTCTACACATTAATAAAACTAATCCCGATTTAAATATCCAAGTTCACCACTACAACACTATATTTACTTTATAATAATATTTTTTGTTATAAGTTCTTAATACTTAATTTTTTTTTTTTCTCCTTTTTGTAAATATTTTATTATTTTTTAACTTAATTATATTCCTATTCATTGTAATTAATTTATTCATATCATATTACTTATCATATTACTTAACACTAACCATTCTGCACTGAAGATGGCATTCTGATAATGTCGAAACATGTTTGCTTTCAAAAAAATCGTCGTTTTTCTCAAGTGTTTTTTAAAATTGCTGCTAATTAGAATTTACGAATATTCTTGCGCTGAATGTAAATCATTTAATTCCAGTTACATTGGGCCCTGGGGAGACCGCCCGCCACCTTTTCACATGGATTATAAAATACACAACCACGGAGAAAATTCAGAGACTAACTCTCGTCACCACACTGCAAAACCAATAACACACAATCCTGCTTTCGTATCTTAGACAGCGCTCACACTCCTTTCGTCCTTAAACTGAAAGAAGTCCTTTATATCAAATTATCATGAAACGTAAACCTAAACTTAACAAACAAATACAACATCTTAACATTATCTTCGACCTGTAAATAGCAATAATTATTACCTTATCAGAATATCAGCCTTTTAAAAATTTTCTTTGTTTTTTGTTTATTTGTAACACCTAACACAAATATTTCATACGGAGTGGCTATTCGTACGGCATAAATATTTATGTCTTAAAAACTTAAACAAAACTAACCTAAATTCTGACGTCATCCAAGGTAGTTGGTATATATATATATATATCTTGTATTGAGGAATGGGGAATCCCTTGCATGACGTCACAAAGTTAAGTCGTTCCAGACTTTTCGAACGACAGACAAGATCCATTAAAAGGAAACTTTGTTAACTTTAAATAGCAATAAAAATGGAACGATTTGACAAACTTAAAAACGTTTTTCACAGACACGTTGAAAAACTTCACAAACCACAAATACCCATGCGACCAATTGTATCATTCTGTGGTTCGCTTACTTACAAACTCTCAAAGTACTTGACTGACATACTGCAACCACTTACAAGGAAATCAAAACACAAGCTACAATTCACTGAAACTTTCGTTAAAAAACTGAGCACTATACACCAGTATAGTGTTCACCAGTATTCTACTTAATCTGGGCACTTACGTGTACAAAAACCCTCATGACACAATCACAGCACTACATGCAGACGAGATTGATGACTTTCACACTTACATCAACAAACAGAACAGCCACATACAATTTACTAAAGATGTCGAAGAAAACGGAACTCTTCCTTTTCTCGACTGTTTGGTAAACATGACAATCAAAAACTACGAACAACAGTTTATCGCAAGCCAACACATATTGACCGACTACTAGACATATCATCTTACAACCCTACATCACACAAAGCCACCACAATCAGAACATTAACAAGACTTGCACAAATCATATGTGATTCACCGGACGCTCTACAAAACGAAAACAACTATCTCAAACGTGTTTTTGACAAAACAACTATAACTCTGACTTTATCAAACGCAACACTTACAAACCCAACGAACCCAACGAAACGAACAACTCAGTGACAACAGCAACGAAACCTTACATCACAGGTACGTCTGAGACTATTTCGCGTATCTTACGACCATACAACATACGTGTCGAACATAAACCAATCACAACGTTATGACAAGTACTAACGAACATAAAGGACAAAGAAGAACCCAACGAACGACAAGGTGCAGCTTACAAAACAAACTGCTCCGACTGCCACGCCTCCTATATCAGGGAAACTGGCAGGAACTTAAACATAAGACTTACTGAACACAAACGAGCTACTAAGAAACAAGACAAAACTAATCACATTGCCGAACATCACCGAATCACAAAGCACAATATTGACTGGGACTCGGCAAAATGCATTACTTACAGTACTGACTATAGACAACGGCTTACATTAGAAAGTTGGTGTACCAACTTCGAGCAAACCACCCTGAACAGATCACAGCAATTACCGGCACCTTACAAACGACTTATTCACAATACAAACAAACGATCAACTAAAAACATTACACTTCACACTGATTCACAATGACAATACGCAATTGACACCCACACATTACAACTAAAAACATAACACCTAAATCACATATCACAACTAAAAATATTTCACTTCACACTCATTCACAATGAGAATACACATTTCCTGTACACACAATACAATGACGTAACAACCAGATAACAAATACGGCTAACCTGATGTTTACTCCTCATTTGACTCTGAAGATGACTAACGCTAAGGTTGTCGAAACGTCAGTCAACAACAACAAAAACAGTCCTTCTTAGGACTATACCAACCTGGACGATCTACATTTACAAACATGTAGAGTTGAATCATCACGCACTGCAATCTGCATCATTCATATTCGTGTCGTTTGAGCTTCATATGATCAAATCCTACTTAAACTGCAACACTGTATCAGTTTAACGAGCTTTAAAGGAGGCATAAACATAAGAATACGACAATATTTTCTACCATAGTCAGGTACACTTTTATTTATTACGTGGCAAACAAAAATAGAAAACTTAATTTATAAATTTTTACCTGAATAATCTAGTGTTGACACTAACTTAAAGGTAAATCATTAAATTTGATAAAATATAGTTAAACCTAAGGTCAGTGATTATCATCGTTTTTACAATAACTTCGTTTTCTAGAAATGCTTTCAGTGTAAAATGTGACCGTCTCCATGCAGTATATAACATGTGATATAACATGTACCAAGACTACACCGAAAGTTCTGAAAAGAACTGTTTTAAAAGTTTTAAAGTGTTTATGAAACGAAATTTCACAGGAGTGAAATTTTTGGTATGAATCAAAAGTTCACAATGCGCTGAGTACGATGAGCGTTTAACTTTTTTCGTATATGTTGTTTTTCAAAAAACCTTGTGTAAGTTGTGGAATACAATAAAGTGTTTAGGGTATTAACCAGCATGATATACTGATTTCTTGTTATTCTTTTGAAATATGCACTAAGTGACGGTTTAAAAGCAATTTCAGACAAAATATTTGTTGAAAATGAACAACCATCTATTCAAAATAAGAATAACAACTTAAGGACTTAAGAAAAAAAAACTTAAAATGTTAAGTTTTAATGAAAAAAAAAGTTTTAAAATGTTAAGTAAGGGCCCTCACTAGATTTCTCTTTGATTACTTAAGTATTTCTACCATAAATTAACGTCTGCTACGATTAATAACATTTCAATCGGATCATTAAGTTGATAATGACTGTATGCTTCCATTATTTTGAGAGAAAAAGCAGAAGATACGAAATTTGGCATCTGTGTATACATCAGCACAGGATATATTTGAAAGAAGGTGTGTGCCAATTGATGAGACCCACTCTATTTCTTCATGTTTTCTACACTTCACAACTGTTTTTTACGCATTTGCAAATTGATTGCATTCAACCTCCAGGGAATCATCGATTTATGTGGCTCGCCCACAACAGCATTAATAAAATATTCTTTTGTATTTAACCACCAACATGGTTGCCCTGATGTAACATGCAAATATGAAATCCACCTATAGTGCGAGGAGCATGTTGTTTAATTCATCACCAACCGTTTGGATGTCTTATACGTAACAAACATCACACTTGCATTTGAATTCATAAATAACAGAACTTGTGGAGAAAGCATGCAGAACACAATAAAAACTTTATCGGACCACAAAATGCCAGTTTATA
Source organism: Xenia sp. Carnegie-2017 (assembly GCF_021976095.1). NCBI lineage: Eukaryota > Metazoa > Cnidaria > Anthozoa > Malacalcyonacea > Xeniidae > Xenia > Xenia sp. Carnegie-2017. Next base: position 7,464,985 of record NW_025813483.1, read on the forward strand.
CTTAAAGCTATATACTCTCGTCAATCGGATAGGCCAGTTAAAGAATATAAAGGAAAGGAAGTTTTACGCGGCAAAGTTAACATGCATATATTAAGCAAGGTCAATACTTCCACCGACACCTAAAGATGCCCTGCCTGCCTGGGGCGGATCTAGGATTTTTCAAACATCAGTCATAAAAAGTCGGAGGCACTCTGCACCTGGAGGGGGGGGTCTGAGGCATTTCAGGACCTTGGAAATGCCATTTTTAGCGTTTTAGAGCAATGCAAAATATATTTTGTGGGCTTCGTTTTTGCGTAAATACAAAACATTTTGCTTACGTTTTTTTTCAAAAAAAAACCACTGAAGTGAACAATACTTGAATATTTTGCCTAATATTTAGGCTCATTATCATGCCAAATATATGACTCATTAGCATGTCTAGGGACATAAAATTTAATTTACAATAATGCTATTCCAAAAAAGATATTGTCTTTAAAAATTTCTACCAAGTTGTCTGGCATAGACCCACCAGAGACCCCCATTCAAACCTCTATGTAATGAGTTAAGTTAGAAATTTGGTACTACAAGGGACAGTTCATAGATGTAGAAAACCTCAGACTTCAAACCATGCAAGTTTATTTTAACCCTTTACCCATCTCCACATACAGTGCCAGCAAATTCACCTTTTGAGGAAAAACTCAAAATCTTTTCTGCCAAGGATTAAGCAAAAATTATCAGAGTGAAAATTTGCAATTCAGGACAGTTTAATGCCATTAATGTCTATTAGGCATTTCACTAGACTATTATCTTCTGTCATCATCATCATCATATCTTTTCGCTTGCGCGTGCTGTAGCAATCAGTCGAAATCAGGGACGGCACGTGAAGCCTTGCTACTTGTCCCCCACCAAATTTCCCTCACATGGCTTTGGTCAACCCGGGCTAGGTTTACAGACACATTGCCAAATGTGCCACGAGCCGGGATTGAACACGCGCCGTCTGTCATTAACCATTCAGCCACCCGCCCCATCTATTATCTTCTGTAAGTATATGCAAGATGTGCTATGTAGCAATTACCAGTAGCATTGTATTTGCCTATACAAACAGAATGTAACCAACATGCCTTCAATCATATATTTACATGAATGTTAAAATTGGCACACGTGTCATGCTTACTGGTTATGATAAATCTTTTCATATGATCAAAGCTCGTTTAAATGTAAATCTGAAATAAGTTAGTTTAGAAATTATAATGATCATCAGAAAAAGTACCTAGTGATCATGAAAAATACTTTGCTGTTTTGCCAAATTTCAAGGTTTATCTGCATACATAGGAACACATTTTACTTTCTAGAAAATGCTTTTCATACATTAATAGCCCTTTGTAATTTATGGCAAACAATCTGGTATGAACCTAAGATCAACACACCTTGACATCTCTGCATGAGGTGTTTGGTTAGAAAAGGGGACAATATGTGACATGGGACAACATTTCATGTATGTGAAATACTCAGTTTAATACCATTCCAGTCAAATTGTCAAAATAAAAAGCCTCATGGATCAGAAAAGACTCAAAATCACAGGTTATAGTAAACAGCTTCACATGTAACCAATGTTAGTTTTCTCAAATCTTAAACAAAGTGTAGTATAACTGTCCAATGATTGAATGATCAATGATCATAAACTGAAAAGCGCCAAACATTTGTTTATGATAAAGTAAATAATAGTATGGCGCCTTATGGCTACAGATTTTTTGTCCATTGAAATATATTTGCAGGAATGTAGGATTTCGCTGCCATATAACGGCCACGATTCACCAAGCACTAAAGAAATCATAGCTAAAAGTCTTTCGGCAACAACAATTTTAGAAGCATCAATCTGCTTACCATACGCCACGTGAAATAATGACGTTCTTACAACGTTACGGTAATGTCCAAAGCATCGCTGAACGTTCGAAGAACGTTGTGTGAATGTTTGGTCCAACCTAAACAAACCACAACTATCACAGAACGTTATGAGTACGTTCGTGTTAGCTGGGCGGCAAGCCGGGATCATGTAAACATCCCTAAGTCTAAAAGGCTGTTTACATGATCCCGGGTAACCGGGATTCTACGAGGCGTGAAATGATTTCGAGGGATTGAAAAGGGCCAAAACTTCAAGGTTATAAAAATTACAACTGTTTGTTAAGCGCCAATAGTCATTCCTATTGTAATTGCAAAATTGGCCAAATTGCTTGTTTTAATTTGAAATGTTTTGCGTAGATATATAAATTAAAATATTGTGAAATTGCTCGAGAAGATTTGTCTGATGATAAGTATTTAAGCATTTCTATTTGCCAAAATCATTTAACGCTTGGTTGAATCTCGGCTCCCGGGCTCATGTAATCAGCCCCTAAGCTAAGGCCTTTACTTATAATAAATGCTTTATATACGCATCCGTAATTTTATAATTCATGATGAATTTTTGGCAGGCATTTTTATGATAGATGAGTTAGACTGTTTTACGTTTTTTGTTAGGTGCATTCGGCATAGTTCTTCTAGACAACAACTACCAACAATGATTAACACACTTGAGATAATTTGTCTGCCAAAAAGTGTGAAACAATCCAACTCATCTTTTATTGGTTTGATGTAGTCTTTCCCTAAAATAACTTCCCTATGTAAGAGTGTTCAGTAAATGTGTTGAAAGATGCAATTCCCAGAGTGTTATAGTCAGCCAAAAAAATAAGTTATAGTCAGCCAAAAAGAAGAGGAGTTTTCTTGCATGGCAATGACATTACTTTGAAAAGTATTGCTCACTGCCAAAAACTATTTAACTCAATATTTGATTATTTTGTGAGCAGTTTGACTTTTTAGCTGGTTGCAAAGAAAACTTGAATAACGTAAGAATTTATTTAAGAAACTTGGTAATAGCCATGAAATTTTTTAACATTGTTGTCTTTAACGTTTGGAAAGTACTATTCTAATAGATGGATTTCAAAATAGCAAATACCATGGTGAATGGTGATAATAACAATGTAATAGTTCTTAAAAGAACTGTTTTAACCAGAACACTAACCCAACAATTCAAAGGAACCACTATTTACAGCTAGAAAGAGACACTATGCATTTCGGCAGACTACTCATCAGGTGTCAACGTCTGCTAAATGAGAACCTCCAAACCATGCTATATTTATAACGTTACAAAAGGTCAATGTCATCCTAATTTTTAGAGATGACACTTAAAACAGAGACAGATTAAACACGTAATCCTTTTGTCGGCAAAGGACAGGATTAGTCAAATTAATTAATACCGAGTCCATGACGCGTAGCTGGAAAAACGAGCGACATTTTTTAATAATTTTAAAGTTTTCATCAGAATAAGCATTGGCACAGCGAGTGTTGCTCAAAAAATGTTTTCGAATCGCTGAATCACATAGAATCGGAATTCTATTCAATTTGAAATCCATCTTTAAGTTTGCTATTTTGAAATCCATCTTTAAGTTTGTCACCACGACAAAGTCTCTGTTTCATTACTATTCTAATACTATATTTCATTGAAAATGTCAATGTTTTGTCTCTTTTCAAACATCTCTGCTGGGCATTATGAAGTGCCCATTTTGTAGTCATGCGATGTCACGAGAGTTGAAGGTCATTATTATGAATTTTCCCGTCTTCACTTTTTAAAAACTCACATGGCTAAATGTTTGTACAAAAAAGTCACCAATTAAGTCAAATACTGGGTAAACAAAAAAGAGGAACAAGCTCATTGTTTAAGAAAAATGTGTCTCTGAATTTTATCTCAATAAAATTTATTAACTTTGCTTGTTTGTATCACGTGCATCAATGCAGTCGCAGCTTTTAAAAAACTATATATTTCTAAAGATCTTTATTATATAAATGATGCGCTTTCTAACATTGAAAATGAAGAAAAACTTCAATGATGGAGAGATGTATACATTTTTTACTTGCAATATGAAAATACTGGTCATAAAACAGTTCATTCATACCACTGATCTGATAATAGACTGGATATGGCTTCTATAGGTATCAAAAATGAAGCCTAGTTATATATGCAAAATGCACTTCCAATTACCCACAAGAGATGCAAATTTCTATAGAAATGTATGGCGGATAACGTTTACAAACAAGGATGTTCGAATATTTAAGGCATTTTGCAAACTTCTAATAATCTGAAATATCTGTCATGGATAAAACAAGTTATTTAAATCAATTTGACATCAAAATTATAACGATACCTTCATTATATGGCAAGCGTCACTTCCGCCAAAATGGCACGCTTTGATTGGCTCGGAAACATTTTTGGCGGCTCATTATTTTTCCGTAATCGACTACGGTCCAAAACGCGTAATTTTACTGTCAAATGTTAACAAACTTCGTAATGCAAACAGGAAAATGCAAAATAAACGAGACTAAAAACCATTTACGAATGTCATTCGAAGGAAAAAAGTTAAACTATCCAAACGATACAATTTTAAACGATTTATTTTTTATGGACAAAAACTTAGAAAAGTGAAAACCAACTCGTAAAAACAGCAAGGACGAGAAAGAAAGCAAGCTTTATTTCGGGTCAAATAATGCCATATATTAATCCTTTTAGTAACCTCGCTTTCTCGGTCTTTACTGAGGGGCTGTTTACATGATCTCTGCTAACTGGGATTCAGTGAGGCGTGAAATGATTTCGAGGCATTGAAAAAAGACAAAACTTTAAGCGTTAAAATTACAACTGTTTGTTAAGCGCCACAAGTCATTCCTGCTTAATTTATAAATTAAGCCAAATTGGTTACTGTAATTTTAAATGTTTTGCGCAGTTATTAAATCAGAATATTGTGAAATTTCTCGGGAAGATTTATCTAATGACGAGTATTGAATCGTTTCCATTCGCAAAAATCATTTAACGCTTGGCTGAATCTCGCCTTACGGGCTCAGCCTGTACAAAAAGACATCGGTCCAATATTTCTCCGTAAAGACCTCGAGCTCGGTTAATAAGAGCTTAGTAAAATATCGACGTTCGTGCTCATGTGAAAATCACTCAATATTTTAAAACTTTTACAGGAAATTTCTGACGCAGACTTTTTAAACGTTAGTCTCATGACTAATCCGACTACTCCTAGATCCGCCCCTGGACAGGCTAGCTACATGTATGCATTGCGTACCTATTTTTGAGTTATGTTGGTAATAAAGAAATAAGAATTTTTTTGAATATAAGCAACAACTTATTATTGCAAAGGGAAGTGCCAGCTGTTTTATCAGGAAAAATGCTCGGTACAGTTGGAAACACTTAGGGATGAAAATTGGTGCAACATAACATCTCTATCACTCAATCTCCAATTTCAAAAAATATTCTAAGTTTTCACATCATGACTGGAAAACATCATAGAATATGGGTTACGTTTAGGGTTATGATTAGATTGAATCAAATTTCAGCTAGTATCTTATTGTTGAACTCGACTGCCTTTTTGATTCTCTTTATGTTAGCAAAATGGCTTCAAATCATAATATGCATATGACTTCCTAGGTCCTAATCCTGCGATGTCCAAAGTATTAGAAACCATGTGGTGAAGAAATGAAATTCATATGTTTTGACTGTATTTTACACGCAAGCGTTCGCTATTAGCAGCGCTATGATTCACTTGTTGCGCTTAGCATACAATACTTACCCAGGTGCAGGTGCGTTGTCATTTTCCCTCATTTCGGCACGTGTGCCGTCATTCAACATGTTGATAAATTATTGCAATAAGGGAAGGATTTTAAAGTATGTACGCGCGTACTGAGCTATTACCTCAATAAATGGGCACGCGTAATTTTAAAATTCATAATGAAATTTTTATCGTTATATAACATACAAGTGACACCCAACATAACCAAGAAACCAACCTTACACAACCAACAAGCCAACATTATACAACCAAGAAGCCAACCCTACATAACCAACAAGCATGTAGGCGTGGTGAGCTCTTAGCTCAGTAATGCTTTGTATTTGCATGCGTATATTCATAATTAATACTAAATTATTTATTGTCATTTAGTATAATAAAGGAAACTTGCATGAGGATAGTGATAGCCCATCTTTATCTGATAAGGAAGAGTCATTTTTACAAATAGAGCAAAGTCTTCGATTCTCGACTGCCAAGGCAAAACTTATGACAAAACTGCAAATAAAGTTGCAGAAATTAAATTCACAAATGCTGAAAACAGCTAAAGAATCTCTTAAACGTCTTTGCATATCCTCTCTGCATTTTCTTAACATTAATACGAAGAGCAATGTCTCTTCATCTTTAGATAAAGATAAAGTGTTACTGCCTTCATAAAAATTTTTTTTGGGCAAGTTGAATGAATATGAAATAAGGAATTGAGTATGTGCTAAAAGCTAATGACACGCGCTCACGTTTCGAAATCGTTCTCTTCTGGCAAAAATTATTCAACTACAGCATTATGACAACCACCAAGGTTGTCAAAACGTCAATCAATATCAACACCAACGGTCTTTCTCAGGACTTTAATAACCTGGACGATCTACAAACATGTAACAATGTTTTCGTATATCTCTGGCATAAATCCCATACAATGACTCTACACCTGGGTAAGTAGCGTATATGCTAAGCCTCACGGAGACTCACAACACTGCTCTTGTGTAGAGTATGTCCTCATATTTTCCCGATGAGTGACACACACAGTTTCCTAAAAGATGAGTTAGTTCGTTTTACGCTTTCTGTTAGGCACATCTGGTATAGTTTTTCTGGACGAAACTGCCAACAATGATTAACCTTCCTTATAAGATTAATCTGCTTGCCAAAAAGCATAAATAATCCAACTCATTTATTATTTCCTTGATGTCATCTTTGCACAAATTACCTTCTCTACACGTAAAGCCTGTTTTCCAATAACCACATATTGTAACGTATCGTAGCACAACATAGCGTATCGTAGCAAAATCAGATACGTTGAACGTTTTCCATTACTTCGGCAAAACCATTGAGTTCTATAATAACTGGAGCGGCTAAGTGGACTGGGAACTGTTGTAAAAAATGTGGAAGCTAAAGGACCTATTAATTTCCGCTGAAATATTCGCTTTGCAGAAAAAAGTATTATCGACCTCCCCCTGGTATTTTTAGTACATTATATAGAATTTTTTAAAAACAAACACAATATCTTTTTGGCATTTCTTTTGTAATGCCAATATTTCAACTATTCAATTATTGGATATCATAGTTTCCACAAAAAGGAGCATCTCGTTTCTCAAAAGTGAGATATTTGCCTTCTTTGTTTGTTCATCAAAGATTGAAAAGCAATTATGCACCTGAAAAAGCATAAAATCCGTATTAAAGATCGTATTTTTCAAAACTGACTTAAACGCCAAATATACTGATGTCTTCCTGTTTTTGTTTATAAAACTCAGCATACGTTTCTGTTATTTGTTAATGTATGAAATCGTGAATTTGCATATCAATTTGCAAAAAGTTTCCCTGACGCAAAATAGACCCTGCATAAATTTTACTCTGTGTGTAAATATAAAAAAGAAATGATCAGCTTAAACAGTACACATGATTTGGAGCAAGGCTTGGTATGTTCTATTTGCTGACAGCATGCAGGAAAGATCAGGTAGCAAAGATAACTGGAAGATTTCAATGACCAGGCAGAGTCTTACAAAAAATAATAAGACTGAAAAGATAAATGATTTATTGCCATCCCTATCCTGAATTATTTAATGTGATCATGGTTCAGAGTGTTGTTTGAGTGTTACTAATATTTAATACATGCAATATAATGATAAAACCTTAAAAGTTACTGTGCTATATATTTCTTCTTTATTTCATCTATATAGCGCAAGTATTTCTTCTATGGAATTACTTTTCATTATTTGTATCATTAAATTCTCTAATTGCGCTTTTCTCCTTGCCTCTAAGGTGTCCCAAGACTACCTTGGTGGCCGAATCTTCTCCTACGTATATGGGGCACAAAACGCGCTTGTTTATATGAGAGCCGGGATGGATTGACTTCCGAAACGGGAGATGAATGAGACCTCGGATTTTACACATTTTCTATAGTTAATTGTCATTTGTTTTTATGGAACCGCGGGACGTTTTTTGTCTCGGGCCGCTTAGTCGGGATCGATTTTTTTAACCGTGATCTTGGTCAACACGGGAAATTTTTTTGGTCGTATAAATGCTCAAATTTTTCAATATCCAGATACGAAACTTGTCAAAGTCAACCGGATATAAATAATTGTAGCAGCGTTGTATCAAATTCACAGCAGCATTGCGAGCAAACGATAGATGGCAGTCAAAGTTCAGAACCACCCACTGTAATTTCTTGTTCGAGTCAAATACAACGGAACAAATATGCCATTCTAAAAGTGAGATTTGTAGTGGCGGAATTTCTTACAAAGCTCACACGATGTAGTACGGATGCCGCTAAAGACAAGGGCTTTGACAAATCAAGGCTGATGAGACGTGATATGATGGTTTCTTATTCTGAGTTATTTTTTGTCACTGTGTAAAAACTCATATAAACGTGGGACGTATACAACCCGTCTTCGAAACATCCCGTCCTCCCTTCCGATGTAAATATTATGCCGCGTGTGTTTTTTGCATTCGAGCCTAGTGTTGCGGCTGAAAACTACTGTCGAAGTCTATGTCAAAAGATGGTACGAAGGTGGAGATTGTATTGTCCGGGTTGGAATGTGTGCTGCGAATATCATCCTCGCATAGCTTTTAAAGAATACTATTGTTGTGATAACGAAAATTGCTGTTCCTCTGGTATGGTTTACAATGGTCCTTATTTTTGTGTTCATCCACAAACCAACATGACCAACAACTACGTCAAGAAAAAATCTTTTGTCGTCTATTTAACTTTTCATGATTTAAATTTCCTAATAATTATCTGGTGGAACGATCAATTTATGATAAGGCAAAAGAATTACATTTGCGGGCGTTAATTCTGATTTCTTAATTAACAAAAGTTTTATAATAAAATCATACAAAACATCAACCCCCTCTCTCCCAGCATTGCCGTATGGCAACATCAATTTTCAAAACGCGTCCTTAATTGCAGAAACTATTATTTCTAGATCTGACGCCATATCTATAGATTTATACGTAATGTTATATTCAAGTACTTCTGCTTTAAATATTTAGGTAAATATGATCAAAGTAAGATTCGCAACTTTCTTATTGCTTTCCGCATTCTCTTTGTTCAAAAGCTTTTGCATATCGTTCTTAGAAACATCGCTGTTATTTGACTTTTTTCAAAACAGTCTTTTATAGTCCAGGCGGTGAGTGAGGTAGGTATCACCTGAGCGGGTAATTTACGGGAGTAGGACTATCTAGACCAGTTTTTGGCGTAGAACACGAATCCGCATGTTATTCAGTCCGACGAGGCTGCTTTTAAGAGTTATTTCCAGATATTGCGCAATTCAGCCTCATTTTCATGCAAAATCAAACGTTTTTAAGATTTAGCTATTATTATTAATAAAAACACAGACGTGATACCTACCTATTAATAATAATAAAAAAAGACGTATACTGGACCAGTTTTAGAATTAGAAGTGCAGTATAATTCAAATGGCAAGACCCTCCCCAATATAGCCTAGTTTTCATGCAAACATATTGTAATTTGATATAAATCTTAACATTAAATGTAAATCAACAATACTAGTTTTGATGTAGTTTCTTAAATAATTCAAATCACATACAGTACCTATAGCTGTATCATTCGTCGTCGTCTGAGTTGCAGCTGTCTTCTTGGTCATCACTTTCCTCATCGCTTTCCTCATCACGTTCGACAAGTAGCTCGGCAACGTCGTCAGGATATGCTTCCGCGATCCAATCAATGTTCAAGTTCGAGAGCTAACCATGGAACTGGGGATCCTCCAATGCCATAATTGGATGCTGTGCTTTTCTCCAAAGCCTGGCCACATAGTTAGCTCTGGTCACATGCTTTCGTAGGCTGCTGCTACATGGTGGTAAGAGAGAAAGGTTAACTACTTTACGCTCTTTGTTCATCTTTTTCCAGAAAATAGCTGGCCTTGCCTCGTTAACGTGTTCGATTTTCTTCTCTCCATACAAGAAGCATACAAATCTTTCCATGGCAATAAACATCTCCTCAGGAACATGCATTTCCATTCCCAACCGGCAAAAAATGTCCAAGAGCTCTGCATCTTTGCTCTCTTGTTTCCAACAGAAAGGCTTGCCTTTACGCAGAAAGCTTGCCACATAATCATTTCCGGTAAATGCATGGAGGCCAACTAATGCTTTCTTTTGTTGATTAGTTAGACTACACATGTTCAAGTGAAGGAGCTTTCGCGTCTTTCCAGAACCGTTGTCGATGTAGATTGCCACATTGCCGATTGGCTCCATTCCAAGTAAAATTATGGGAATATCGATGTCGCCGGAACTTGATCCTACCACACAGACTATTTGTTGACCATTGCTATGGTAGGATGCATGCTGAATCAAATACACGATCTTAGTATCAGCCTCTTCGTGGTCTGTTGCTAGTTCTCTTACACAAGAAGAACCGTTTCTGTTATCTTGAGGCAGGCGTTCCCCCTAGCGAAGTATACAACACGTTGTCCTCGTTGGTTCCTATTTTGAACCCACACTTCTTCGATAAGCTCAAAAAGTCGCTCCTTGTTGTTTCTGTTACCAAGGAACTTCTTGAAATCAGCTGGTACGCGCACATTCGCACTTGTAATAACAAACTTGTCGCCATCACTTCGAAGGTCGCGTTCACTGTTCTTTATCGAACGATCCCTGTACGTATCACATGCAACGTAAACGATGTTATACCGCATTGGAAGATCTGACAGCAGTCGTAAAGCAACATCTTTAAACGCGTTCGGTACCTTTACCATACTTCGAATAATAGCTGCGTTATCTAGAATATAGATTCTATGAGCATATTGATCGTCGGGAAATTGCGCGTCGTTTTCAATCAATGATCGTAGCGCTGATAGTAGCACTCTTTAAGTGCAACTGGGTGGGTCTTGTCCAAATTCTCAGACTGAAGGCAATAATATGCGCCATAACGTGCATAGTTCTGCTTGTTGGTAGAAAAGCAGAGCGAAATTAACTCTCTCCAGCAGTGAAGTCTCAGTTGAAAGTCATTCGTGTTAACTGAGAAGTGCAGTTCGTGTAGCCTTTCGATTAGATCCAAGTAGCTCATCCAGAATTGTGCAGTTTTCCCGTGGTGGTCCTGAAGACATTCCATCTTTTTCTTCATGTATTCTTCTTCGTACGCTCTGAATGGTCTTTGCGAAATAATATCTTTGCAATCCACGTCTGTTACGATCTCCTTAATCATTGTTTCCAATTCATCTGGACAACTACTGACTAGAGTTTCGCAAAACAGTCTCTCAATTGCCTCCGCAAAACATTCATGAATCCTCCAACTCCGATTGTAATGTTTCCCAGACAAAACACATTTGATTCCTCCGGAGGTACAGAGTCCTGCTTGGTGCACAACTTCTTCGAAACCAGCATCTTGCGTTTCAGCATTAAATGAACTTGGCAAATTCTCAATTTGTTCCTTGTGAATATATTCACCACCCAAAGAAAGCCGAGCACCTTTACTGTCTTTTAATTTTTTATAAGTATCTTCATTCACTCCAGTAATTATTTCATTTGTAGTATCAAGATGTTTGTAGTGTATCATACACTTCAAATTACTCATAATTTATTCATGTATTTCAACTCTTTAAGCATGGCCGCCATTTTGAAAACGAATAATATTATAGCGGGTAAGTACTTTATCTTTTATTAGGATATGGTCAATCCATAGTAAAACAAAATTTGTAAGTCTATAACAAGCCTTTCAAGTTTGTTTTCAGTTTAATTTTTTAAGCATCCCAATGAACTAAAGACTATATTTTTGCACGAAAACGAGGCTATATACTGGAAATATAGTCAAACACAGGTTTTTGGATAATTTTTTTGAATAGAAACGTCTTTCCAGTTTCAAAATTGTTCCAGTAGACGTGTTTTTTTAATTATTAATAATAATAGCTAAATCTTAAAAACGCTTGATTTTGCATGAAAATGAGGCTGAATTGCGCAATATCTGGAAATAACTCTTAAAAGCAGCCTTGTCGGACTGAATAACATGCGGATTCGTGTTCTACGCCAAAAACTGGTCTAGATAGTCCTACTCCCGTAAATTACCCGCTCAGGTGATACCTACCTCATCACCGCCTGGACTATTAATGGCATCCATAATTCAAGAACTATTAATTGTAGATATGACGTCATATCTATATATATCGAGAATTATTTGAAGGTAGTTGACCAACCAAAAGTGACATTGGTTAATGGTATAGTCCGTTGAATTTTGTTCGCTGCTGTTTCACTGTCAATGACAAATATGGCGAGACCTTTGGTTGCTATAGGCTTACATGACATACTTCCGACAAGAATTAACAAGATGACGCGTGTTAAATATTAAATTCTTCGAACTCATTAAGATAATAAGTTGTTCGTTGTGTAAGAATTTGCTAAATTGCGCAAATAAATTAGGTAACTCTAGCAAACCCAGGAAATGATTAATACTACTTGGAGCGTGCAAAATGGCTGTTGTTCAACAACCCACAATTCGGTTCAAGGACGAAATTCAACAGGAATTTTAAGAAAAAGTGTTGCTTTACATGAATCTTTGGTTTTTTATTTATTTACTCAAAAACGTAGCTCACCAAAGGCTTCAAAAAAGTGCAGTTTTCTCACTCCTTTTGTTTGCATATTTGCGTTTCGCGCTAATTTTCAAAAACGTCAACATATCGCTGATTGGTTAAAAACAAAATTCCCCTTCTTCCTCTTTGAGTTAAATTAGAACTTATACCTTTCACTTCTTTGGGCAAGTGGTGAAAATTGGGGCATTTACAAAGTGCTCTCACGCTTTTTAGATGGCAAAAATATAGGTTGCAATACATTAATAATGTATGATTGTAACATTATAATATGATGAAGTATACTTTAAACAAGCAGTTTCTACTATTGGTTTGTGGATGATTACATATTTTCATAAAAATACCATGACGCAATTGTTTTTGTTAATCTAGAGATTAAAAACTTGAAATTTTGAGATTCGGCACCACCACATTCAAAACACATCAATGCCCCTGGTTCACTACTTTGTACTTGTGAATTTCTTTATTTTAATTATTTAAATAGGCAAATAAAATCAATGTAAATTTTACTTTTCAAGATCAACATAAAGACTAATACACATATACAAAGATAAGCACGAGAATCGTAATTTTATGTTTGGAGGAACTCAAGATGCAATGTTGTTTAAAATTGTGTCATTATTCTCATTGATTTCATTAAAATATCTTTAGTTAAAGACGCACTAAATCATGCAGTGGTAGCTGAACCATGCCTTACACAGTAGCTGAATAAATAAAATTAACTGGGTATAACCAAAACTCTTAATCTCCCCTCCACTTACGATAAGTCTTAATAGAGTAACAAAATTCTTATTGTATCCGAGTTCTCCCATAGACTGACGTAAGTCGAAGATCAAAAGCTCACAAAATTCTAATCATAATTAAGTTCGATAGTGGTAAATTTTGCGATTTGAGCAGTGGTTAGGCAGACGAGTGACGTACGCTGTGCAAAAATGTGCACACACATTGTGCAAAAATGATCGCTTGGAGATGCAATGTTGACAACAAGGTGATCTGAAAACTAAGTGCTAAATACTACCGGTTGGATTTGAGAAATATACGAGGTTCCTACTACATTGCAGGCGATGTTGTTGCCAGTGAATTACTTGGCATTGTCGACTGCAGTAACTCGTGTTCCAGCAGCAAGGATACGACGCTTCTTGCTCGCAATTACAACACCACTGCTTACGTTTAGTTTCGCGTACAACGTCCCGCAAAATTTCTTCGTGTTCACGTTTTAATTTCGCCATAACGTTCTGACGTTCAAGATTCAAAGCATTACGTAGTTTGTGTGTTTCAATTTCGTGACAATGTATTAGACTGGAACGAGCGTCCTCGAGTTCACGTCGTCGCCTATGTTCGTAAAAAGTTCGAAGCTCGTTTGCCTCGGCAGCATTACGTCGCAGCAATGTGTTTTGAGATTCTTCAAATTCCCGCCGCCGGTGTTCAAAGTCTTTACGAATTTCGGCTAATTCTTGTTGATGACTCATGTGCAATGCTTTCTTTGTCTCCTCCATTTCCTGAAGCTTTTGCTTCACTAGAGTCTCGGTGAATTGTTGTCGTTGTGATTGCTCCTTTTCAAGAAGCTCTTGTATTTCTTTCTCGTGTTTCAAAGTGAGTTCATTTTTCACTTGATTTATATCTTCCTGTGTTTTCACTTCCCACGCTGATTTAAACTTTAACATTCTCATCTCGAGCAAACGATCAATGTCGGTGAAATCCTTGTTCTGATGTCCACCATTTTGTCCAGGTAGATTTCTCTCAAGGCTCTCCACTAGCTTTTGTAGCGTTCTTTTCGTATCTCCGTTTACGCATGCTCCGTTCTCTTTCACAGTACACAAGTGACCATACATGTCATCCTCTTGCTTAAGTTTTACCTTATCATTCGTGAGTTTTAAGTCCTGTTCAAGATCGTCAATGCGTTGCCGTAATTTGCCAATGATCATTTTGTTGTTGTCTTTGTCTGTTTGACAAGAAACTGACACAAAATAGCTGAGAGGTTCGTTTGAGAGAGAATCATTGTCCACGTCGGTTGTATCCTCCTAACAAATCATAAATACTTATTAAAATTCAGCGCCTACCACGTGATAGGATGTAAAGACTTGTTTCAGTATAAATCAAGTCTAGTTTTTCTCTCAATAAAGTGACTGATATTAATAAGCAGGTTCTTGCAAACTCCAGTCTAATGTCTCCACAGAAAAAAATGATCACACGTTGAACCTTGAGTCCTAAATATACTCCAGGCTAGTGTTTTTAGTAAGGGTGATTTTAAATTGAACTTTGAGAACTTATATATTCCACCGTGGAGTGTATTATTGAACTCAATATTAACATTCTCAAATCCAGTGTGTTTTAATAACTATTCTAGTTTCTAGAAATTATTCAGGATTAAGCCCTTATAAACCGAGCGCGAGTTCTTTACGGAAAAATATATGACCAAAGTTTTTTTGTACAGACTGATTCCGTAGCGCGAGGTTTGCATAATAAGTCAGAGGTATTTCCAATAAAATATTGTCCTCGTTTTTTACAGGTTACCTTTCACTTCTCCAGTTTTCGTCAATAAAAATAAATCGTTTGAAATGGCATCTGGATAATCAAACTCATTTTCCGAGTGTTGTTCCTTCGACTCAAATTCGTACATGGTTGTTTGTTTCGTTTTTTTTGCGTTTCGCTGTTTGCTATACGAAGTTTGTTTACATTTATTTGTAAAATTACGTGTTACCGGCAAAAATATTTCTGAGCCAATCAAAGCGCGCCATTTAGCCGGAAAAGCGAATGGCAAACAATAATGAGCCAATAATGCATTTTCTTCCACCAGTGTAGCGTTTTTATCAGGAGCATAATGTCAAATCTAAGGTCAATATATACGTTGTTTAAAACCAGAACACTAACCCAACAATTCTAGAAAGAACTGTTCTTAGAGCTAAAAGACACTACGCATTTCGGCAGACTACTCATCAGGTGTCAACCTTTACTTCACAGATTACTATTTTAAAAATTACTTTCGACAACTTCCAAGAGCATGAGAGCCTTCAAATAATTTAGCAAGTAACACCGACAACGCAAGAATCGCATTACTATGCGTAACAAGTACCATTTTCATTTGGGGCGTAGGTAGGGAGTGTTGCCAGATGAAATTTCTAAATATTTAGGTTTGTCAAAAGTTTACAAAAATTGTAAAAAGTTCATATCATATCAAATTTTTAAGATTGGAAAGTGCGGGAATACATCGGAAAGGAAATCGTGCGTGATTTTCGAGAATTGTCCATATACGACAATTAATTGCCCAATCATTGAACTTAATACTTTCTTTATTAAGATGATGAAAATACTAATTTTCAATGTTCATCAAACGTTCACGAAAAAAGCAAAATGTCAAAAACCTATGAACTATGTTCAAGATCTCGCAACACTGGCTGGGGGTCCTCAATTTAATGAAAAAACTGTAAGCGCCAGTCACTAGGCGCAATGATCTCATTAATATATACGAAACTTGGCAAAATTTGCTGTACAATAAACAACATTTGTGCAAGCTACATTTGTGCAATACATACATTGTAGCTACATATTAAAAAACATCCTTTTGAGCAAGGATTTTAATTAATACCTCTTCAACTGATTCAATTTTAGGCTTTACATCACCGCCATTAATCTTACTAAGCTCGTCCTGATATTTAAGAAGTTCCTGGTAACCAAGCAACCAGCTGCGCGGTCTTTTCTTTACATCCGGCTTCTTCGTTATAGGAGCGATGTTACGACAACAAACCCAAGCTCTGAAAGATGTAAAAGTTTGATCAGAAAGTCCCTCCGGGGACTTGGGAAGACATTGGTGTCCGGCCACAAAGAGTTTCTGAGAGTAGGAGTCCCTTAACAAAGGACACCCACAAATTTGGTTTCTTTCTTGATTTTGTGTGACATGCATGCATGGTTTTACAGGTTGTACAAAATTTTCAAATCAATAAACATTAACGGACCTATCTTTCATTCCCACGTGATGCAGTTGAAACAAGAAAACAAAATAAAAACGAGAAAATGTCAAGTAGTTTTAAAACAAATTTTACAATTGTCCGTGATCACATAGCGAGTGCAACCAGTAGCTGTTAAATGCTTCAAGGAAGAGTTCAACATAACGGTCGGACACCGGGCATTTTCCAAGAAAAACGTAGAAAAGCCGTTTATTGCTTTATCTGCACGGACATTAGGGCATCCAAGCATTTAAGCTTTCAAGCAGAGTTCATTTAACGGTCAAAGACTGGGCAATTTCCGAGGAAAAATATAGAAATGGCCGTCTATTGGCTGTTCTGCATAAACATTATGGCTTCCAAGCATTAAAGCTTCCAAGCAGAGTTCAACTAAGAGTCGACTAACGGGCATTTTCCGAGAAAAATGAAAAAAATAGGCTTTTATTGGTTGTTCTGCATGGACATTATGGCTTCCAAGCATTAAAGTTTTCAAGCAGAGTTAAACCAACGGTCGGACACCTGCTGAAAAGTGCACCATTTGCTAAACCCCATGTCACCATCAAAGGTTGTCATTAAGTTTTAGAGTGGGGGGTTGTATCAAGAAAGTTAACGGTTAGGGTTAAATATCTTACTAATATACTAGAAGGGGTCATCACAAAAACTCAAAAGATTTAGCAATTCACTAAACTACGTTTGTAACGGTATTTTTCAAAAATGGTCGACTGCATTGATTTGTAGTACACAGATTGGCTTCTATTAGAAGTGCAGTGACGGTGTTAGCTTGTTCGTGTATATGAACAAAAACTTTAGTGTTGGTCTTAGTAATACTTTAGAGTCTAAAAGTCAAATGATATAATTAATTTGAAATTGGAAGGAAAGGACATTTATTAAAACAAATCAATATCTAAAATTGTGTTTTCTTAGCAATTAGAAAATGTACAAAAAAGTTACCATTGGGCATTGATGACAATTAGTAACATTTGTCTAGCTGGTTAATTTACTCTAAGTGTCGCCGCATGTGGAACAGTTTGCATCATAAAAAAAGTATGATCATCACCTTTCATGTTTACGTTTGGACGCCATTTCAGTGGTATCAACTTTTTGCTGCATAAATGTTTTCGTCAATCAAATGAAATTCATCTTTTTCATGATTGTTGCTCTGAAGCAGGATCGAAATAACTACTTTAAAGTTTTAGAAGTCACAAGCCTTACTAACGCAGTCACGCAAGTGTGTCTCCTTTGACAAGTGTGTCTCCTTATCAGGTGATTGGGGGTAAAGTAGACGGCGATATATCGCGGGTGACCGGCTTCTATTGACAACCTTGGCAATCATATAAAAACAACGAAACTAAACTTACTGTTATGACGTCTGAGTTGAGGGTTTTAAGAATAGTTGATGACCAATCATGTTCGACACATTGGAACTGAAATACATGGAACGCTGCCGGAAGCAAATAATTGAAGCCAAACCTTACACCCAAACACACATGTGTAGTGTTTCGAGATTCTCTCGCGGAGTGAAGATTGATTGAACCACACACGCGTGTCTGGGTATAATCTCCTTTGTCTGGGTGTAAAATTTGGCGTTAAAAAATTATCAGGCTTTTCTCTTACAGGTAGCGTTCAAAGTATTTTAGTGCAATAGTTCAACCACAACGTTGATTGGTCGGACATGATGTCATACCAATTTTAAGATTTATATTGAACTCTGCTTCCAAAGCCACTGCCAACTCCAAGCTGGGTGGGTACGCCTCTACACCCGTATATTTTTGTAGGATGGGCTAGTTTTGGTTCTCTGAAGAATCCTAACCACAATCGAATCATTGCTCTTTCAGTTAGATAGGATATAGAATAAAATTTATTGCAGCAATTCCCCATTTTGTTCGCCGGGGTTATAAACGATTTATATGACTGAATAGTTAATACAAAAACAAAGAGATGGCAAGGCACGTCGGTATACATAAACTAATTAAATTATAATAAACGAAACCTTTGATGACGGGACTCAAAAAAGCGAACCAAAGCTTTAGTTTTATCTTCATTCCATTTTAATACCTTAAAACACAAAGACAAACAATTTGTAACAAGGCATTAAACACGTCGGCAATGATACACAGTTTACAAATTTGAGATTTTACTTTAATAATTTTATTTAAAAATATATTCATTTTACTTTGCACTTAGCCAACTATTAAGTTTAATTGTGCTATTTTAATCTACGTTTACACTACTCCGGCTCGGTCTGAAAATGGTGCAAAAACGTCACTGTTACTGGAGGGATACGACCACAATTTCTAAACGTGGTCACACGAAAACGGAGCGCTACGCAGCGTTGTGTAAACAGCAAGCCGTTGATATTTCGCTACACTTTAAACGATACTATTTTTTTTTCAATTCGTCCCGCGTTGTAGCTCATAATCGAAAATCTAGTTGTAAACACCCGCAAAACTGTTGCAGAATTCAAACGGATCAGTGTAAACACAGTCCGATTCTGCCGTCACTTTTCTCTCCAGAGTAATGTAAACGTTGTGTCACTCCCATTATTTTATAGTGAAGAAATTTATAGATTTTACAGAGAACGAACAACGAAGTATTTATAAGCATGACCAAACTTGCATGCTGTGGCTACGCTACTGGTTTGCAATAAATGTTATACAAATTCTAAGCTGCATTGGGAGATCTTGGGTAGGTCAAAATAAATCATGCAAGCTCATTCGGAATCGTTTTTTAACAACGCTGTTGGTTAGAAATTTCAAAGAATATTTATGACTAAAATAACTCCCAATAGGATTTGCCTTAAAGTACTCTTAAATGTAAATATATTTTCAATAATGTATTTTGACCTAACATGGATCCACTGCAGTAAGGAATGAGACGAAACTTATTTCATCAGCTTTTTCTGTATCCGTCAGTAAATTTATGACATCACGTCACTTGGGAAGCCGTGGGTGTCCGGGTGCCAGTGCACCCACAACATTTAGAGTGTGGGTGTTCTATATAGGAAGGACACCCACAAATTTAGCTTCTTGGATGAAAATATATAACATGTTGCATGTTGAGTTTTTGCAAGCACACTGAATTTTCTAATGAAGGAACTGGCACCAGCAAGCTGGAAATTTCAAATGGTTTAAGCATTGCCGATATATGCAAATAAATTGTATGTAATGCATTTTGGACAATTTTTGTAATATATGCCGAAAAAGGAAGAAAAAACTATCAAAAATAACTAATATGAAGCAGTTTCATTACTATTCTAAGTTTCTCGCATTATCATATTGCGAACATAGAACACACAACTTTTGAAAGCTTCCAAAGCCTCTGCATGTCTTGATTTTGAAAAAAACGAGAAAAGAATTAAAAGGGTTAAACTTTCTATTAAACATATCATATATTGAACATTTTTTGAGTCGTTTTGATCGATCATTGCCCTCGCCAATAAAAAACAGAACACCCTAGTGATGAAAATAGTAGCTTTAAGCAAACATCTTAAAATTGAAAAAATATGACTTAGGGAAAATAAATGTAACGTGACGATTACTTTTCTACATTAATAATTTACTTTAACATACCCTCGACTGTGATTGGTTGATTGCAGTGCAGTTTATCTGTAATTGCACTGTGAAAATGTTTAATTGCACAGTAAAAAAGTGCCATTGCACTGTAAATACTGTAACCAGATTGGCTGAAAAGCAGTGAAGCCAAAAACTTATTTTCAATTTAAAAAGGACATGACGGTAGTTGTAAGTAATGAAAGATTTTCACAATTGCCATCGTTTCACATTCAAGAATTACAAAATAATGCAAAAAATAAAAACAAAAGAACAAGTACTGTTTTTTGGGTAAATGTTTTTAACAGTTAGGCCACGTAACGAGGCTTTTCTGAAACGATAAATAGTAACGAGGCGAGACAGAGTTATAGACGGTACAGTCAAGAAATATCCTTATTATTATTAAGTACTAGTTTAGTTTCTCATGTAATTATGGCCAAACATGCACTCGTGAGCGTATTAAAGACTGTAAATTTTCTGCCATTTTGCTGCAGTCTTTAAAGAACTCACTCGTGCATGTTTATCTGTAATCGGACTCGAAACTATACTATTACGTTCCTACACTAATTGCATTCAATGTTTGTGTTTAGGGTTTGAAAATTAGCAGTGACTTATACCAAGCCCGCAACGTTTGGTCGTGACGTCAAAATTAGCAGTGACGTATACCCAGCCCGCAACGTTTGGTCGTAACGTCAAAATTAGCAGTGACGTATACCCAGCCCGCAACGTTTGGTCGTAACGTCAAAATTAGCAGTGACGTATACCCAGCCCGCAACGTTTGGTCGTAACGTCAAAATTAGCAGTGACGCATACCCAGCCCGCAACGTTTGGTCGTGACGTCGCTAATAGTATTGACGTGAACCCAGCTCGGAACGTAAAAGCAAACGATTTCAGTTGAAATAAATAATGTTAATGATCTGAAAATTACAAATCACGACCAAACTGGCGGGCTGGCTACGCTACTCGATAACATTTTCGCATACCCAAGAAAAAGCTTACCTTAGCTGGCCAAGGTGGTTGACTTTTCATTTGAGCCCACACGAGTTCGTGAGGCGGATTCTACAGAAAAAGTGAAATAAAAGTGCTCAAAACAGCAAGCCACTACGAACTATGGTGCAAAGTGACAACGAATGCGCATGTGGCCTTTCCACAGAACTGATTGCATGCATGTAAACTTGCTATCGAAAAGGCCAAAACGACAGCTTATGGAAAACGTCACTCTATAGGATGCGAAGTCGGCAAAATGAAAAAATTTGCCAGGTAGCAACTGAGGAGGAATTACGAAGTGTAAAAAGTTTCAAGAACCTAGCCTCACACGTATGCAGTGCAGCGGGTGTTTCATAAAGGCCGCTTTGAAAAATTCATGCCATAAACACACATGCTGTATTCAAGTACCAGTACACTAATTTTGTCAAATAGTACAGATAAGATCAAAACTTGAAAGTATTAATATGTGGGTGAAGTCATAACCAGGGTATTACAATTCCCAGTGACGTGGCCAGCCGACCTTTTTACTCAATCGCTTTGCAATTATTTTTGCGTTCAATGACCGTGAAAACTATTTCTATCGAAATGAATAATGGTAATCCTTCAGACTTTACAGAGCAGAAGCAAGTCTGCGGGTCGGCTACATTATTGACAATTCATAAAGGCCGCGAATAGGAAGATTAACTGTGCGGACCAATAGAACAAATGAGTAATTGTACACAGAAATGACAAACTTACACAAGGTTTGCAAAACCAGTCTTTGGGTTTCGAGTTCGAAAGATAATAGCAATCAGGACACATTAACATTTCTTCCATCTGAAAAAGAAAAGATAAAGTTCTACGGTAGGTCCGTGTTTCCCCAATAATGAAGCCTTTGGCACAGTACTATATAATCATACTAGTATTTCCATAATTTCGTAAAAGCACTATTGCCAATGCACATTTAATATAAATGACAACTTTTTTGAAAATAGACATGTTTCGACATCTCATGATGCCATCTTCAGTATGAGTGAAATAATAGGTGATACAAGGTTTATATAAAAGTAATATGATACATAAATTACAACAATGAAAAGGAAATAAGATAAATTAATGAGGAGCGTCCGAGCGTATTATAAACTAAATATTGTATTGAATTTAAAAACTTGAACATTGAGGTCAGGGTTAGTTTTGTTAATGTGGAGTGCTTCTTTGATTTTAAGGGTGAATGAGGTGTCGGCAGTGTCGATGATTTTGAAGCAAGAGGGTGAATAGTTGGTTTTACATGAGTGAGATTTAAGAGGGTGTCGGTAGATATGAGAGTTTTTGTCTGTTGTGGTATGTTCCCTGATTCTGGTGGATAAATGGCGCGAAGTTTGGCCAATGGTCGGGTATTACATCCCGCGCAATTGAAGTATGTGGTATGTAGATGTTGTACAGCTGTCGTGAGATTTTGTTAGTAAAATGACAAGAAATGGCAGTGGGCTCACATGTTGTGGCAGTGGCTCACATGTGACAGTGGCTCACGTGAAATGGCAGTGGGCTAACAAATGTCAAGAAATGGCAGTGGGCTCTCAGTTCATGGGCTGACATGAGCGAAACTGGCTAAACAACTACAACGACACTAAACCACTATTTTACCTCAGATACGTCGACGATATTTTTTATGTTTTTACTAACGAAACTGAGGCCATGAAGTTTTATAATTATATTAACACACAGCACGCAAACATTAGATTTTCATTTGAAACTGAACAACAGGATCAACTGCCATTTCTTGACATTTTACTAACAAAATCTACCATATATATCAACATACACAGGACTCTGACGAACTATTTTAGTTTCACACTACTTTCATACAAAACCGGACTTATACGCACACTAATCGACAGAGCATACAAACTTAACAATACGAACAATGGCTTTCAACGAGACATAAAAAACATCACATCCACTCTTTTACGAAACTCTTTCCCACTTCACTTTATTAACAGAACCGTAAAACGATATCTCGACAACAAACAAAGCAACAACATCAAACTAGACACCGAAACTCCTGACACGACGATCACAACCAACACAAATGAAAATTCCAAAATAACAACTCTATACTTCAAACTACCATACATCGGACATTACTCATGACACACACAGCGCAGACATACAAACATTATGAAACGCTTCTGTACAGATATTGACATTCGACTAATTTTCACATCATTCAAAATCAAAAACCTTTTCTCATTCAAAGACCCAATCCCTGATTCAATTAAATCTATGGTGGTATATGAATTCAATTGCGCGGGATGTAATTCTCGATACATTGGCCACACTTCGCGCCATTTATCCACCAGAATCAGGGAACATACCACAACAGACAAAAACTCTCATATCTACCGACACCTTCTTAAATCTCATTCATGTAAAACCAACTATTCACCCTCTTGCTTCGAAGTCATTGACACTGCCTACACCTCATTCTCCCTTAAAATCAAAGAAGCACTCCACATTAACAAAACTAACCCTGACCTCAATGTTAAAGTTTTTAAATTCAATACAATATTTAGTATATAATACGCTCGGACGCTCCTCATTAATTTATCTTATTTCCTTTTTATTGTTGTAATTTATGTATCATATTACTTTTATATAAACATTGTATCACCTATTATTTCACTCATACTGAAGATGGCATCATGAGATGTCGAAACATGTCTATTTTCAAAAAAGTTGTCGTTTATATTAAATGTGCATGCTAGTAGTCTATTGCAAAAGCTTTAATATGATTGCTACTCTACTTGCTATCCAATTTTCAACAGACAGCGAGCAACAAAGGAAAAGATAGCGAGCAGCAAAAAAAAAACATGGCTGCCGACCATGATGTCTTTCGTTTTATATTAGTTTCTACAATAAACTTCA
This sequence comes from Xenia sp. Carnegie-2017, assembly GCF_021976095.1. Classification (NCBI taxonomy): domain Eukaryota; kingdom Metazoa; phylum Cnidaria; class Anthozoa; order Malacalcyonacea; family Xeniidae; genus Xenia; species Xenia sp. Carnegie-2017. The sequence goes on from NW_025813483.1 coordinate 7,489,020, forward strand.
TTGTTTATTTCAAAATGCAATTTTAGAGACTAAACTTGTGATATTTAAAGGTAAAATAAAGAAAAATCTATTTAAAATAACGAAACATGCATAGAACAAGAGTCGTCAGCTTTTAATATAAACGATGTCAAAAAAAAACAAATGCATAAATCAACGATTTAAGGAAAACTGTAGCAGCCATTTTCTTTATGATTCAATAAAAACAATTGCATCAGTTGTTAAACAGCACCAAAAACCTGATGTTTAAAGCATTGATACATCTGGAACGATAACTCCTATAGTTTTTCCCAATGATTGGCTGAAGCCAAAATACGCCTAAAATTTCTAAACCCCCCTCCTAAAAAAATGCGTGTTTTTTTTTGGCGACCGATGTTTGTTTAGGCTTCTTGACAGTAGAAAAACGTGAAAAAATGATTCTTTGTCGCTTTTATACACATTTTGTGCTTGAAATTGCATCTAACAAAATTAGTTGAAGCAACAGCAAGACATTTTCGAGGAGAAACATACTCAGCAAGAATCGAGGACGAACGATCGACAAACTAATACAAGTCTACAAGACGGAACTGAATGTTAAAAAATATGAATGCTATATAAAACATATTTAAATATTCATAGCATTTTGTACACCTTTTTCGAGTACAATTCATGTCCTTTTACGTTTTATCAATGTTCCAGTATTATTAGTTATTTGTTTTATGGCACACAGTTTTTCCTTGTTTATTTCATTATTGTTTTTGTATCAACTACCAAGCTTATCGGCCCGCCGTGATATGCATTGTTTTCATTTTCTTTTTCTCACACTATTTGCTTTACACAGACAAAATAACAATGGCGCGTTTCTTATTTGAAAAATGTTCTGGATTTTTATGCATGTACATCAATAAAATAGCTTGTTAAGAACTATTTTTGCAAAAATCTTTCACTTTTTATGACACTGAGCTGTATGTATATTTAAATATGTGTATTTTCATGGAATGAAAAATCCTTCTAAAAAAACACATTTTTCTCCTTGGCAAATTGCTCAATTTTTACGAAACCTTATAGGCTTGTGTATTTAACATGGAATTACAATATTTAGGTGGTTTGAACGTTCGGGTATGCCCATTGAGTTCTATTAAATTACCTGGAGGGGGAAAGGGGTCTGGACACGGGTATCAAAAACATGGATGCCACAAGGAAATTTTGGGTGAAAAACATCCACTTGAAAAATTATTTTTATCATTCACTCCCCCCTGTAGCTGAGCTTAAATTGAGTACTAGACAACTGACTTTGTATTGTATGTAAACTGTAAAAGACAAATTTTTTTGGTTTGGTGATCAAGTTCTTTTTATTTCGAAACGCGACTGTGAAGTACTTGTTCTGTTTATCGAATCAGTGCAAAATTGCGGAGTTGATGGACACGTACTCATACGACGAAAAAAGGTAAAGACTCTTTGAGTTTTGATAATTTTTGACTTGGTTTGCCGAATCCCGATTGCTCATTATATGACAGTCGTGTCGTTTACTTTCTTGTTCAGCCATCTAGATTGCAGGCTCAACTTTCTTTATTTTTCCTGAGAATTATTGCACCTAAATAATAACTAGCTGGATATTTTCCCATTATATTATGATGCAATTTTTTATTATCCGTGAAGTGAAGAAATGGCGATATGTTTATAAATTTGTGTTATAAAATTGTTAACAAACCAAAACAAAGGATTTATTACACGATTCATTGAGTTTTCGTTTTGTATTTTTCCTTTGATACAGGACCACAAATTTTACTAATTTAATAACCTAAAAACAAATTGTGTTGTTTTAATCGCCATGTTAATTTGTTATCAAACAAAATGAGCTTCTGCTACATTTTAGCCTGCCAAAGAAAGTATTGAAATAAAGAAGAGTGGAGGTGAAAATCATTGATAAAACACCAAATATAAACCATCGACTATAAGCATCAAATGTAATGATAAAAGACAAATTAAAATGAGAAATGAAGCGAAAAAAGCGATTGCAAAAAAGCGAAACTGTAAAAATTGTAAAAAACTGTAAAAAAGCCACGGCATTGAATTGTAAAAGCAATAAGTACATTCATAGAAATTTTTTTTTTCTTTCTTACCAGTGCATTGAAAACTTTTCATTTGCTGTACTATATTGGCACCCAGGTACCGCACAATATTTTGGCATCTTAGAAAAAAGGTTTTGAGATATAAGACTTGCTGTTACGACGGCGCAATATAAATACAAGAAATTTAAAAATATTCCGGGGAAGTGCAAAATTTTTCATTGAATGAGGTCACGTCATTTTCCCCCCAAAATTTGCCATATTTGGTATGACGGCACTCATGTCTTTGATACCCGCGCGTTAATAAAATATAATAATTGGATGTGGATTTTCCGTCCAGGTAATTAGTATACAGGTCAGTGGGTATGCCTAAAACTTTCAAAAACTCAGAAAAAGCAACAAAAATCGCGTGGACTTTTCGTAATTTTTGCCTTTGCTTCAAAATTTCTCTGCAATGATAAGACTTTTGGCCGATTTTTTTTGAGAGTCTATAATTTTGACTAATATTCTTCAAATTCGATGGTACTTTGAAAAACTACCGCAAAGCTTAATTTTGAAATTTTACAAATATAAAAATGCTATTTTTTCAATTTTTTACAAAAGGACTGGCGCGACCTGAAAAATGAAAAAATTTGGCTTCATTTTATCCCCTCTGACTTATCGTTCCAGATGTATTTAAGTTCAATGTGTTTAAAGTTAAGATTTCACGCAAAACGTGAAAAATAGGTACGTGCGGACACGTGCGTAGCCTTGAATAAACAAAGTTCAAACTATATCTATTTAGGATACGTAAAAGATCAACAAGACGCTTCCCCAGGTCATTACGTATTACGTAAGAGGTATTCCCATCGCATTTAAGTTAGAGTATTATGTAACACAATTATTACGTAACAGTTTGAGTCATACAACATTGCCGGTGATTCTGTTTTGATTGCAATTAACTAATGTTTAACGTGGATGAATTGCCCATCGCAAGCATTTCATCACATTTATTTCCAATAGCTTAAATCGTATCATGTGTCGACGTTATGTTCAATATACGAAGACAAAATTTTGCGCTTTACGTTGCCTTACCTAAGCACTGTGATCAGAGAGTGCAATTTAATGTGTATAATTATAGAATACAAGCACAGTCACGACTGAAGACTAGGGATCCAAAGATAGTGCAAAGTTTCTTAGAAAAAATGTTTCTAAACATGGCAATTAAAAGTAGTTTCAAGAAGCTTAGTATCGAACCTTGGCGTTTCAAAAAATGCAAAATGCAATGTTTTTTTCAAAAAACTGAAATTCATTTCGAAAAGTGCTTATCAAAGGCTAAGCAGATTGCTTTTTGACGAATAGCTACAACTTGCTCCAAGATTGCATAAATAAACGTTAATTTGTATGCGCACTTACGTAGCGGACACATAATAAGGACATTTGGCACGCCACAATCATATGCTATGCATTCGTCATTTATGCAATAACATTCTTTTATTATTACTATGTAGTATACATTTAAATTTTGAAATCATTCATAATTTACTTACTTTGTTTCGGTTATGTTGTGTTTTTTTTTTATTCTTCTGACACATATGTAAGGTTCATGTGTTCAGAAGAACAAAATGCTTTGTTTGCGATATTTTTTAGTGCTAAATTCCACCTAATTAAATAATAAGGCAACGAGTAGTAAAAGGCAACGATGTTCGATAAATATTCTTACATTAACGCTTAGCAAACTTGTAGCTTTATTACTCGTGCTCTGGAGGGGCACCAGTAGAAGCTTCGAATTGTGGTTACGGGAAATCAACTTTGTTGACCCAAAATGCATTGCGCTTTCACAATATGGCGACTGCAAGGAGTGATAAAATATAATTCTTCGACAATGAAAACAGTGAAGCTATACTTTTAAAAACAATACGAGGATGCAAAATACATACGCAAGGAAGACAAAGCTACGCTACAACATAACGCTTGGGGCGATATTTACTTTTAAATTCCTACACGAAAGCAAGAAATATCAACGATATTTTGACTTTGTTGTTTACAAAACTTCACAGTTTCTTTTGTTTGAAAGATTATAGCACTGCAATATGACATTTGAGACAATTTAGCTTTCATACTTTTGCTAATAGTATTTGTAACACTATTCTCTTGTTGCTATTTAATAAAACTACTTATTGTTTCTCAAAAGGAAAGTTTGATGAATAGCCGGTGCCCGATCCAAACAATTGGGAATGTTTCTCGAATTAAGAAACCGTAAAAATCTCTCGCCCTCGGCTTATTTTTCCGACACTCTTTCATGTTTTGATTCGATTGTCAAAAACGGAAATTATTTGATCACCAGAGCACGAGTGTACACCTCTAAGCAGGCGTCTTGTTTTGCAATACAAAAAACAATTTCCACCTCATTTTTTGAAAAGAAAGTAGTGCGATGACAGGTTCACAAAAATTCGACAAAAAACAATTAATTCGAGCATTTTCAAGTACATCTTAATAAATTCAAGTACTTTTTTAAGGCCTCGAATTTTTAATTTAAATTTAAATACATTCAAGTTTTATACGAACCCTGTTACGATGTTTACGCTGATCCGGTTCCGACATAGAGATCAGTGACATGAATGGGTTCAGGGCACAAAAATTTCATTTCACTTCTGCTTTTTGCTAAGGTTATTAACAGCGTCAGATAGAGAAAAGATACATTTGAGCAAACTGCATTCGAAATTATTAACTAATGCCATTGTCAATACTAATTTGTAAGAAAAACGTCTAACCTTGTCACACATCCTTATACTAAGATGGATTTACTGTAAGGAGCAGGGGAGTGCTGGAAATCAAAAGTATCACTTCGCAAGCATAAATAAAAAGTTAATCTCGTTATCATTCTTTCATTCAACGTTTCCCGAATTCAAATTATACAAAAAAATTGAATTGTGAACACATAGTCCCAAGTCGCACAACAAATTTAAACACGCACTTGTTCCAACAATTTCTTTTGTACAATTTCCTCAAATGTATTAATACATTAACCTCTTGTTTAGCATCCTCAATAAGTTCTTCTGCTGTTACTGTTATTTCGTCATCGTCTGTAAATAAAAGGTTAGTCATCACAACTTGAAAAAGTATAATGAAATTCAATGACGGCGAGTGCCTTCCGCACGCATTGTACACATATGTTCATGAAACTATTGTCTTTGATTATAAAACGTTTTAAGGATGTGAAAAATTGATGATCTTTAAAATGTCATTATGCTCTGTGATGTTATAACGATGTCATTTGCATAAAGAAAAAAAGTGAAATATCTCATGAACAAAGTACAATAATTTAATTCTACTAAAGAGGTCATCCAGCCATTCTACATGCTCTTTCCAACGCAATCAAAAACTAGGGATCCAAAGATAGTGCAAAGTTTCTTAGAAAAAATGTTTCTAAACATGGCAAATAAAATTAGTTTCAAGAAGCTTAGTATCGAGCCTTGGCGTTTCAAAAAATACTAAACTGAAATTCATTTCGAAAAGTGCTTATCAAAGGCTAAGCAGATTGCTTTTTGGCGAATAGCTACAACTTGCTCCAAGACTGCGTAAATAAACGTTAATTTGTATGCGCACTTACGTAGCGGATACATACTAAGTACATTTGGCACGCCACAATCATACATTCGTCATTCATGCTTCTTATTCTTTTATTTCTTGCAGTATGCAATATATAAACTAGGAGTTACTATCGCAAGGGATTGCTGCCTCTCTCCCCCCGAGCAGGCAAAAACTGTCAGTTGCAAATTGTTTTGGATGTTTTCCATCATTTATCATCTACCATAAACAACATAAGACCAAATGGACGAAAAAGCACGGCAACATGCGATTGATATGATGAGCAACAAACTGCAATATCTTGTATATTTTGTCACTTAATATAAATAAACTAATTGTGCCACCTTTTATCTTCAAATTCTCATATAACCAAGTGAATTTATAGAAGAACATGCAAGAAGTAACACTGTATGTATGTATAATATGCTAATACTAAATTGGGAATAATTGGAAGAGCAGTTTTCCAAAGTTCATTTTACAAAAATTTGCATGCAAAAGGCAAGCGGAAGCAAAGCAATTGCTTCATTTAAATTATTGATCTTTACATGTATATGTTGCAGTTGCCATGAAAGTTAGAACTTAGCCAATAACCAATTAAATCATGTTAACTAGAGCTTAAAGGATGTTTTCTGTATTCTGTTCAATTTGTTGCCAACCAGCAAAAGATCAGCACACCATTAACACCAATAACAATTATATGGTGTCATATATGTATCTCTCAGTCTCCCAGTGTTTGTGTGTAAGTATATTATTTGATTTCATGTGGATTCATGTTACTCAGTTGTTTTCAGCAAGGAATCACTTTTATAACCATACAAACTTGAATGGTACAACCATGTTGCAGTCATTATTCATGACACCATTAGCAATTATTTACATACATTATTTAACAAATAGATAATATTTAACCGTAGTCTATATAATTATAAAATAAAACAAAATTCCGAAAACGGACATCTCGTTTTCTTGATATTCAAGATAATACAAGAGTATGAAACAAAGGATGGTGTAATATTTCGTCTTTATTCCAAAGACATCATCAGACTAATGGTCATCATCGAATATAAAGAAAATTTGCGAAGAATATCTAATACTAGCCGTGGTAGGTTTTTTTAACTGCTGCTGATTTTCTAAGGGCCATCACACGGTCCGAAAAGTATGCTTTCAATGTGCTTTCATGTAACTATCGGCTGTTTTAATGGCACGAATATTTCATTGCCGCATCACGCATGGTAAACAAAAGTACATTTTATAATAGCAATAATATGGCCTTGTCAACGGGTGCTGATTTGCATCAAAGCGATTCACTCGGTTAGAAAAGCAATGTGCTTTAATGTCATCATCGGCGCATTTAACGGCATGAATAGTTTATTGGCCGTATAGTAGATAAGAGCACATTTAACGTGTTGTTACAAGTACACAATAAATAAGTAAAAGCTGTCAATGTTTGTGTTTAATGAACGAGTGAAAGACGTTAATGTTATAGTTAAACTCCTATTGACACTATTGGCGCTAATGATTCATGAATAAATGCACATGAATAGAAAATCGATGCTATTGTACGCTTATTTTTCTGCATTGAATTCCTAAAGACGTTAATGAATGCTTGAGAATATTCAAATTTCTTCATTGAATAAACTTTTCGTTCCATTGACTGTTTAATTGTCACAAATCAACGCATTTACGTTTTATTGAATGGTCTTTGACCGTAATGATGACGTCTTATCCTGTATTGACTTCAAAAAGGTGTAATAATCGGCAAAAAATTGATAAATATCTAAAAAATTATCAAACATAAAATTAGCGTTGTTGCTAGACACCCCTCGGAACGTTTACACTATGACCATGAAAATTCACTCGTGTGAATTTTCGTCACTCACCACAATACTGCAAAGTTCCCATGGAAACATTGCACTAAAAATGTGATAAAATTTCTTGTCATAAACACTTTAAAGGAAAAAGGCAATATATATTTTTTACCAATTTTGTTTTGTTGACCTTTTGTGTTATCATAATGTTTTAAAATAATCGGTTGAAACAAGCCTGATGAACAATGAGAAAGCCTTTTTCTTGATAAATTTCATTACTATTCATTCATCTTTAAACGTGCTGCGTATGCAAATTTATACGAGATAATTATGCATGACGTCAAAACAAGGTTAACAAAAGAAATTTTGCCGAAAGTTTGGTAATTTGAACATTTGTAATCATGTATTGTCAGGTGTATGGTTGCAACAGCGATAGTAAAAAAGACAAAGAAAACGGGATACATTTCTTCTCATTTCCTAAACCAAAAAACAAGAAAGAAAGCAAAAGGCTAAATATGTAGATAGAGTTCTGCAAGCGTAAAAAATTTCGCCCATCAAAATGTACTTGCTTGTGCTCCCCACATTTTGCCCCCGATGCATTTCTTCCCGGACATTCTCCTTCTTTCTAATTTTGCCTGTAAACGAAAGGTAATGCTAAAACCTGATGCTGTGCCAACTGAAAATAAACCACTTAACACGCAAGGAAATAACTCATCAGAAGCAAAGAGATCAGCTGGTTCTCTTTCACGAAAAAAAGTGAGTGCTTTATGACCATGTGTTGTGTTTATGACCTTAAAAAATAATAAGATACGAGCATTTAATTTGATTTTGGTATTGTTTGAAAGAGGGAAACCAGTAAATACTTCAAGTTTTTTTTCCAGGAGGTTGAAAGTTAAATTTCGTACGCTGAATGTATGACCGTATCAGAAAACAATCAATGTTACAAAGAAGATATGTCGACTAGTTGCAAATGGAAAATTGGCACAACAATACACCCCAAGATTCAGCACAATATGTACTATTAATTCATACAAACAAAAATCTATTGACATGATGAAAAAGAATGTTTCATTTATAGGCAAAGCAGCTTACAAGAAGTTGACAGAAATTTTGAAACGACCAAGACTAATACCTGCAATACGCAAGTTACCAGATTTCCACCAAACTTCCTCATTGGAATCAAAACATGCCTTGGACAATCAGTTTGCTGCTAAAAACACCTACTATCCATATCACTCAATAGACCTTTTCAAGGTTATCGTAGCCATATTGCAGGGGTGCAAAAACATTGGGCCGAGCGCGCGGTCACGCATGGCGTCCATATAAATTACTAATAAATTCCTAAAAATTACCCTTATACATATTGGCCATTTCTTTCAAAAATATTTCTCAAACTCGTCCATTTTAATAGTCGATTTATTATTTGCGATTTTTTATACATGTGAGTCCAATTTTGTGGTAATCAAAAAGCGGAAAGTTAAAGAAAACATTTGTTTTCTTTGAACAACTTGACTGTCGTTTGAGCGATGTTCTTGAGTTCGCAAATGTGCGGAACTCATAAGCCAAGTCAAACGAACTAAACCCTAAACTAGCCGAGTAGCCGTGAGCTGAAATAGCCGAAATGGTAAAAAATGCGCGTTGTGCAGTTGGATATTGCGATAATGATAAACGCTATCCTGATTATCAAGTTAAGAGGTCTCACGTAGAAAAGTTAGTTTTTCACAAGTGGCCGAAAGATCAAGCACTTGATGAAATTTGGCGAAAACAAATTGCAAACAGCAGAGCCGATGACTTTAACCCAAAGCCTGGTGCACAAGGTACTTTCATTTGCTCAAATTATTTTCCCTTGGGAAGAACCTCAAATAACCGCGGAACGGATTATCCTTCAGTTTTTATTACGCTATCAGAGTACGAGCAATCGAGGACTCCGCTTAAACGTAAAGGAAGAGAAACATGGACGACATCAAAGCGTCCTCATCAAGCCTATGATACTGTGAATTCTGATTCAAGTTTTGATGGAAATCCAGCAAAATCTGAGGTATCTTTACTCCCTGTCCCTTTGGAATTTGAACAGTTGACGAGAGAGTATGATGTAAGGTTTCACACCGGCCTGCCATCAATTAACAGTTATAAGTGTGTATTTGAATACTTGGCTGTTTCTTCTTCTGGCTGTTTAGTCGCCATACATAATAATAAAAATAGCAATGTCACTTTACAAATAATTGGAAATACTAATAAGAGTTTGCCGTAGAATAATTCCTCGTGATACTTGCTGACTTTGCTGTAGACATGTGCGTGTGTTGTGAACTCAAGAACATCGCTCAAACGACGGTCAAGTTGTTCTAAGAAAACAAATGTTTTCTTTAACTTTCCGCTTTTTGATTACCACAAAATTGGACTCACATGTATAAAAGATCGCAATTAATAATTCGACTATTAAAATGGACGAGTTTGAGAAATATGTTTGAAAGAAATGGCCAATATGTATAAGGGTAATTTTTGCGCATTTATTAGTAATTTATATGGACACCATGCGTGACCGCGCGCTCGGCCTAATGTTTTTGCACCCCCTGTAATATGGCTACGATAACCTTGAAAAGGCCTATTATGACCAGGTAGAAATTTCCTCCATTGCATTAGATTATTTCATATAATCATCTTTTATGGCAACTTTATTAAATATGGCTGGACAAGTAGATGTCAATCATGCTTTGCAACACAACCAAAAGAAACAATCCACTTTTGAACATAGATTGTTTTGTGCCAATTTATACTTCAATGAAAACTCTCAGACAGCAGGTTAAGACAAAAAGAAAGAGATGACAAATGGGTGGTAATCTATCCAAAAGCCAATAATGGTGAAAAATAAAAGATGAACCAACCTATAGTAACATTTTCAAACTTGATTTACGAAAAAAGCCATGCGATCTTTTCATACTTGTATTGTATAAATATTTCCCCTTTGTTTTATATTTTATTTAGATTATGCACAAACTATACAACAAGAAGTTTTGTAACTGAGGAGAAGGTTTCTAACCATTGCACATGCAAAAAAACATGCAAAAGAAATTTTACCAAAAGAGCCAGAAGCACTTGTGAAAAAGTACCTTAAAAACTGTGAAGCACAAGCAAAAGATTCAGTGATTGCCAAGAAGTATACTCGATTTAAAAAACTGTCCTTGATCATTCCAGAAAATGAGAGAGCATGTGAATGCTCAGGAAAATGCGCAACTGTAAGATGTTTGTGTAAATTTGAAGATAAAATCTGCACACTTAATTGCAAATGTAAAAAGGAAACCTGTATAAACAAGTAGAAAATGATGCAAATTTGTATGGTATCTTTAATAATTATATATAAAAACGTATAAATGAAGTAAACTGTACATGTGTGAATAATATACCCTTGTGCACTGGATGTGCTTGTCATTATTGATTTATTTCAATAACAAACATTGCTATTTATGGTAAGGCAGATAACTCATTTCGAAGAACTTAAAATGGGTGTAAAGTCCAGTCGGTGAAGAAAAGTCAGCCGTGATGCTCTTGTAAATACAGGACGGAAACTCTCTACGAGTTTTTTTTACCTAAAATATCAAATATCCATCGCGAACACATTCTATACGAAGCAAGACGATAAATTTTATGTTTTTTTTCCAATTCATTGTCGCTAATAGGCCAATTATCTTCCAAGTACTGTGCCACATCGATTGCAAGTACATCTTTCAATAGCATGTTTAGTACAAATGAATTTAAGCTTGTCAAACAATTTGTGCATTCGTTAGTAACGCATCCTATTCATCAAATTCCAATGCCTTTTCAAGGCAGCAAAAGCTTTCTATAGTTCTTTCCATCATGGCACACTTTCCACATTTACACCACTTTAAAGTCGCCAGCCGCCAACGATGTAAAGCGTCAAACTGTGGGTCAATTAAATCATAGTCACTGATACTCGAATCGTCCGTTGATATAGACGAAGACTTGCACAAATCTTCTTTATTGGGTTCAAAACATGTAAGGTTGTACTTCTTCATCTTTCAGTTCAGTATTTTCATCTTCAAATTGCTGGATTGATTCCTCATTCGAAATCGCCATGTTTTGAAATGACATAAACACCTTGTTTTGACGTCACAAACATGCCTCATAATTTTCTCAAAGTAAAAACAAAATGGCTGACAAGGAGTAAAATAAACATGAACAAAATTCTAATTTTCTATGAGACAAATAGTCGAAGAGTATGAGTTACTTTGATTTTTCATAATCTATATGGTAAAAGTTTATTTATAGTCAAAAAATATATATTGCCCTTTTCCTTTAAAGCCCGTTTTACACTTCATAATTTCTCCAGCCGCTCGCGAAATTTTGTCGATTATGACATCAGATGTAGAGGTTGAAGAGTCTGAAGAACCGCATTTGGTAGCATTTATTGAGCAAGTGCGTCAATACCCAATAAAAAGATGAAATTCACCATTCTCCTTTCGTTCTGCAAAGGTTTTCCGAATCCAGAAACGCTTTCTATACTTAAGCCTTAAAACGTAGACGCGGTCGAGTGTCGACGTAATTTTTGTCTAAATGCCAATAAGCCAAGGCGATTTTTATCAATATCATTATTGATGGCCGCCTTTTTTTTCTGTGATTTTGTAAATATTCGCGCAAACGCAAACAACAACTAGAAATCAAATCTTTGCGTACGCCGTTTTCGCTGTCGCCAAAGTCCGCGAAAAATTTCGAGAGCGGTGGGCGAAATCATGAAGTGGAAAACGGGCTTAAGATTTCTGCAAATGATGCTAGCAACAAGCAAACAGAAAAAAATAAATTTCAAAAAATACAAACCTCCAAAATATATAACAGCATTATGTACCAGATATTTAAGTTCCTCCAGTAAGTGACCAGGAGAATTGAACTTTTTTTCGCTAACTTCCTAAATCGAAACATGTATTATCTTGCTAAGCAAAGGATTGGTCAGAAGTGATTAAATTTTAATAGAAAATAAACCTTTATTTTAGTTCTATAGAACTAAAATAAAGGTTTGCTTTCCTTTATAATCATGAAAGACACGTTGTCAGTGAAACCATTCTTAGCTCAAAACTACAGTCCTTTACAAGAGTCCAGCTGTTGACGTGCAAACTTTTTATTAAGAACGAATGCATAATGCGCACTATTAAGTTCTCGTACAATACCATCCTTGATTTCATAAGAGTGATCTGATGTTAAAAGTGGAGTCCGTAATTACTTCAGTCTAGTGTCTTCATCAGGAGTGATCTGTACTTAAACCTATTGTCTTTATATAGTCCAGTCTAGAGTGTTTAGCAAGCGTAATCTAATGTCGAGACTACAGTCTTTATATACACCAGTCTAACGTCTTCATCAGAACTATTTGATGTCGAAGCTTGCCTAAATGAAATCCTGAATCTTTTATGAGGACGGACCTCGTGTACAAAATTTAGCTAGATCTACTTCAGTCAAGTGCCTATGGTACATAGACGTGATCTGAAATCTACGGTGAATCAAAGCACCCATTTATAAAGGGTGAATAAAAAAGTACACTCTTGGAAAAACTTCTCTAGAACAGGACCCGTGCGGAATATGCAAAAAATTTTTGTTTATTCTAAGTACTATAACGTTCTCCAATACAGCTGGCAATTGAATTTTTAAAAATGCAAGCTGTTTTACCATTGAAATATCTGCTTTTAAAAGTCGTCCAAAACAGGCCATGCGCACAAAAAATAATCATCCGAAAAACAATTTAATCAACCTGAGTCAAAATATGGACTGTACGGACCAGCTATATACAATTCAATAAACTTGGGCAAGCGCTGAACAACGTGAGATCTTTAAAGCGTTTATGAAACGAAATTTCATGGTTTCATATTTTCATATAATTGAATAGTGTAAACCTTGAAAGGTGTCCAGTAAAAATTTTAACGGATAAATACTTTGGTATAGAAAATCTCATTGAAAAATGACACTGTCGCCATTTTGTGCGCGTCCAAAGGGGTTTGTGACGTCGTAGTTGTGTATATGTATATTCGGTGTAGTAAATTCTACTATTTAAATGTAGTGTGGCACGACAACTAAAGCACTCTAGCGTGAAAAATCCAAATATATTTGTAATACTTGCCAGATTTTATCAGGTATAGACTGAAATGTTATAAATGGCAGCAATCGTTGATTTATGAGAGAAATTCTTAAGCAGTCAAAGAGAAATGTAGTTATGGTCCTATCGTAACATTGTAAAACTGTGGTCTTTCTCACACCTGCCTAAGTTTTTTCTTAACTCTTTAGTTTCAGTGCTTTTTTATTAATACATACATTATTGACACATTTTTGGAAACAGATCTTATAGAAATTTTTCAAGAAACTAGGTTAACATGTGAATTCAAAATACTTGACCTTTCATGATACAGATAAAAACAGAATGCAGCACATAAAGAAAGTTTAAAAGACCAACAACTGTAGCTGAGCTGGTTTATCATTGAATGCCTTTTCTTGCACATGAGACATTACTGTCATGGACTCTGCCTTTTTCTGGCTTTGGACTGTTTGCTCTAAGAAAATGACTTGACTTATTTATTCTTATTTTGAATAGATGGTTGTTCATTTTCAACAAATTTTTTGTCTGAAATTGCTTTCAAACCATCACTTAGTGCTTATTTCAAAAGTATAATAGGAAAGCAGTTTGTCATGCAGGTCAATGCCTTTAACGCTTTATTGTTATTGCATAACTTACACAAGGTTTTTTTGAAAAACATAGCGTATATGAAATAAACAGTTCTTTTTTAAACACCATTTTTTGCCTTTCATCCTTCATATATTTTGTTGAATAAAAATTTGTTTCTTGTATCAGTTGTATGATTTATATCAATATTGATTAAGCTATCAAATAGAATGGAATTAAGTTCAATGTTTTCACCAAGCTTTCTTTCTGTAATCAAAGCATGCAGTACAGGGGCCGGGTGCACGAAGCCTGGATAGCAAATTTTTCTGAACGTTCATAAAACCTCTTATAGGAGAAAAGTGTACGATTTGAGCTGTGCAATCACTGAAATAAAACATTGTTTCGAAGATTGCAAAATTTCTTTGTGATAAGAAAAATATAAACACCTTTTTTACAAGTTTGAAAATTTTTGGTATATAATGGATAATGCTTTCCAGGCTTCGTGCAACCGGCCCCAGCCTCCTTTCGCAAATCTGGTGCCAGTGAGCTCCATATATCGATAACGCTGTTCACTATAAAAATTTATTTTAGTTGCTGAAAACAGCATGAATATCTACTCTATGTGGATTAGTATATGTAGTTCTTCTTTGACGTATTAAGTTCATCATCAAGCCATGTCGCATTTACGCTGTGCTTTTATAAGTTGTCAAAGAGCGACACGATGAGAAAACAGGCCAAGGTCTTCATGAAGGATGTAGCCTTTATTCTTAAGGATGAACGTCAATTTCCCTGGCTCATCTAGCACCTCTAATCAACAGAGAAATTTGAGACCGTTCACCAAATGTTTGTTAAACCACAACATGGCAATTTGTAAAAGAATACCTGGGTTGGCGTAGAAAATGCTAGGGCTGGATGTACAATAAATCGAAAATTTTAATTTAAATTGAAGAAAAATTCTTACCTGTTGTCAACAGATAGGTTTTCTTTGAAACGCAGCTATAAAACATAGGACAATAAGCCATCTTCCTCCCTGCATTCCTCTTCGAGAGCATTTCTTTCGCGCTTAGCTGATTGCTTGCCAGTATAAGTAGAGTAAATTCCTCAACGAATAAACAGTCCTCGTTTTCTCTAAAACCATTTTGCTGACGAAAATTACTTTTTTCGACGAAAATTCCAATGAATTTTCTCCATCAAAAATATTTTGATTTGTATAATTTTGTATTGCGCTTTCATTGTTTACAAGTGCGAACACAACCACTTACGGCACGAGGTACGTTAAAAACAGCAACTTTAACCACCGATATCTTTTTATCAGTAGGAGTTATGAAAAAAGTTAAATGCTCATCATACTCTGCGCATTCTAAACTTTTGATTTATACCAAAAATAATTAGGTGAAATTTCGTTACATAAACACTTTAAAACTTGCATTTTATGGCGTTTTTGCATTTCAAATTAGGTTTTATAACCACATTTATACCTTTGGGAATTGGCTTGCAAATTTCATACCGAAATGCATATTAACTAATTTGAAATAATGTAACAAATCTTGGGTTTCAAAAGGCATGAACGCAAAAAACTCCAAGTTTTAAAGATCTCGTGTTGTTCAGCGCCTGCCACATATTTCTTGAAATTTTAATAGCTTGTACAACACAGTCCATATTTTGACTCAGGGTGATTAAATTGTTTTTCCGATAATTTTTCCAAGGCCAAAGACTTTTGGTAACAGTTCTTTCACGGGTAAAAAATCTTGAATTTCCAAGAATTCTATTACCAGCTGTATAAGAGAACGTCAAAGTACTTAGAATTACCAAAAGTTTTTGCTTATTCGACGCGCGTCTTGTTTTAGATGTTTTTCCAAGATCTACTACTTTAGAAGAATCTACTTAAGAAGTTTCTAGTTTTCTACTGCTACAAATACTTTAATTTTTTGATACACTCTGTATGTTTAAAGACAAACGCAACTGCTATACAAATTATTGTCATCTTACTTTTTCAATGCAGCTCAGATCTGTCGGATGATTTATGTACAATTGATAATCAGCGTCGCTTTCAAGAGCTACAGGCTTTGTCAACTCCCCAAACTAAAACAAAAACAAATATTTATAAATTGGAATTTAAAGTTCAACATATTTTTCTTTCCTAACGCAAATAAACATGACTAGAGGCAAATTTCAAGACTCAAAGAGGTTCTCTCCCCCCCTCCCCCAGTCGAAATGTATGAATTGCACAGAAATATTAATCGAAATTCAACCTTTCAAACTCAAAACCAAAAAGCGACACGAGGTATACGTATATCCTGTTTAAAGGAAGCCAAATTATCTTCTACGCATGCTCGCACCCTTAAGCGCTTTACGTTTTCTTTCGTAGCGCGAATATGAAACCAAAACTAGCAACATTTTATAACTGCGGTCAATTATTGTGCCTGAAAACATGTGTTTCATTCCCTGTGATGATGACGTCAATATTGTTCTACCTTTTCTCTTAATCTTTTAATCGTAAACTCCAACATCGTGGCAATTTTCTCCTTAGGTAAAGAGCTCAAGGAATTCGTTTCTTCTGATGCCTATTCATATAAATCTACTGCAATTAATCCAATCCAAATCACAATGTTGGAGAAACAGGGGTGTTAGGGTAGGAAAACAATCATCTTATTCGAGTCGCTATGATCCGTTTCATTCTATTGCGTCATTTTAATAAAGAGTTCATTAAAGTGTTTATGCAGTGAAATTTTCATATACGTTTTATAGCCTTAATGAAATATTCAGATGTTTTCAAGCAATTTAATATATTTATGTCCATTTTACATTGAGTGGAAGTTGACTAATTTCAACACCAAAAGTTGTCCTATTGTGCGAATTTTGTTGACCGCTATTTTGTTTGCTCATTTGACGTCATAAGTAGTACGGAAGTCGCTAAACTAATAGTAATTTCTACTTCCATGTTGAAAATGTGTACTACTTATGACGTCAATTTAGCAAACATGGCAACCAAAAAAGTTCGTACAAATAAAACCAAAAACCGCAACTTTTGACGCCTATAAAATCAATCTGAAAAGACAAAATTTAACTCTGTTTCCATAAAAATGGTGTAAAACAATGTTTGGAAATTTCACTGCATAAGCACTTTAAAATTTAAAAGTTTAATTTGTAAGAAACAAGTATGGTGAACACTCGCCAAGCAGACATCACGATACTACGGACATTTTGTAAATCCCCGACCGAACCTACCATGACTTGCAAAAAAGCAAGACGCGCATCAGGTTTTTATTCATGCTACACAAGAAAAATGTTTTGTAATAATGGCTATCTTTAAATCAAGGAAAGGGACGAGGAAGGGAAAGGGGATTGCGAAAACAAGGAATGGAAAAAGCCGGAATCTTTAAAACAAGGAATGTGTAATTATGCAAAACCATGTATATTCAAAACAACTTCGTACGTCATCGTACAAATTTGCAATTTTTCACAAATTTTAAGCAAACGGCTAGTTAAGATGCGTTAAGAAAAGCTTACACAGAATGGTTCACAAGGCAATTACCACGGAGTTTTATCGAATTGATTGCGAGAAAATTGCTTTTAGAGCGAGATATGAGTCTGGGCATGTTGCCAACTGATTTGGGACGGACTTCGAACCAATTGTGTCCTTGTATAAAGTTAAGAAAGTGATCGGTATGTACACAGTAAACTAACGTTTCTTTCGATTTATGACTGCCATATGTGCCCAAACATTTGAACTGATTTCAGTCGCTGCGTCATCACCGCATTTTGATAAGTTTCGAGGGGGGAAGCAACCGTTTGAATGGCAATTTTTTGCTTTTTTCCACTTAAAAGTCGAGATCTGTGTCGCTTTTTTTCAGTTGATTTCTGCTGGCTATTTTGCATCATCTTAATTCAAATTCCACGGCGTGTCGTAACTCGTAAACATTGCCACATTGTTAACTAAGTATAAATAACTCATGAAAATTTCAGCATATAATGCAATAGAGTTATTAAAGTTTTGCATATTTAAATTTCAAAATAAGTTTTAATGTTTCAATATTATCTTTGGAAAATAAAAAGCCTTGCATTTCTCGACTTTGGCACCATGCAACATTTGTTATTATGAAAATACAGTGATGACGTAATGTTAAAAAATGACAAAATAGCGACCGAAAATCAGTTCAAATGTTTGGGCAAACTGGACAGTCAAAAATCGAAAGAAACTTAGGGGCCGATTACATGGACCGAGTTGTCCCGGCAAGGTGAGTTGTCTCGGGTATCCGGGTTAGCTTTTTTCAAGCGATTACATGGACCGAGTTGTCCCGGCAGATTTAGTTGTCTAGGGTACTCGGGTTCCTGGCTCCGAGAGCGATTTCGAATTTTTTGCGGGAAAATATGGCGAACATTTTATAAATAACGAAATTTTTGCATCACTCCATTCTTGTTTCCTGTCTACTTTTTCAATTTTACTGTTTCACTTACTTATGGGCAGCATACAGGCAATACGTTCACACAGTCTTTTATAGTTACTATGCCACAAAAAAATCAGTAGCTGAGAAAAAAGCACGATACATAAGAGCTAGGAAACTTAGTCGGAAAAAGCGAGCTATATGGACCAAAAAAGGAAGAACTGACTTATGGTGGAAGAATATGTTTGATGGAGTTACCCCAGATGATGAGTGGAAGCGAAGCTTTAGAATGACGAAAGAGCGATTATTTCAATTGTGCGAGGAGTTGCGACCTTACATTTCTGAAGGAATAAACACTCCAAATTATAGGTCTCGTGAAAAAAAAACTCGCTATCACTTTATATTACCTAAAAGACACTGGTTCTATTTGGATGACAGCGAATGCCTTTGGTGTTCATCAATGTACAGTTTCTAAAATCGTTTTAGCAGTTTGCAATGCAATTTGTATACATCTTTGTCCAATATATCTGCACCTTCCACAAACGGTAGTGGAAATGAGGAAAAAAGTGGCTGAGTTTGAAACAAGGTTTGGCATGACTCAGGCATTAGGCTGCATTGATGGTACTCACATTCCCATTCAAAGATCTCTGGTTGATTCTCAAGATTACTTCAATTATAAACAGTTTTTCTCCATTAATGTTCAAGCTGTTTGTGATTCAAATGGCTTATTCATGGATGTTGACTGCAGGTGGCCTGGCAGCGTCCATGATGCGAAAGTATTTTCAAACTCATTCATAAATAATGAACTAAAATTGGGAAGATTACCACAAACCTTCACTCAAGTTTTACCTGGTCATGACAAGATACCTAACTACCTCATAGGTGACCCGGCATATCCTTTAACACCCAACTGCATTAAAGAATACCAATCATACTTAAGCAATGATGAGGTAGTTTTTAACAATATGCTAAGAGCCGCAAGAAACCCAGTAGAATGTGCATTTGGCCTCCTAAAGGCTAGATGGTCAATTTTGACAAGAAAAATGAACCTTAAACTGGATGTAGTACCAAAAGTTATTTTAGCTTGTTTTGTTCTCCATAATTTTTGTGAGATGCACAATAGAGACATGTATGAGGAGATTGTCCAAAATCAAATAGCTAGGAACAGAGATGAAGAAATATCCCACAAAAACAGCCCAGATCCAGTGTACTCAAGTACCACCAGGGAAGGAGAACTAGTCAGAGACATACTAAAACACTATGTTAATGCACATTTGCTTTACTAGTCTTTTTAATATTCTCAAAGCAACAGTTTTTTTGTTCAAATACATGTTTATTTCATAAACAAAGAACATTTGTTCCACTCTAACAAGAACAATGTAACATAAAGAATTACTCAGTAAGAATTCAACATAAAAAATAAAACAAGTATGATGTTTTTAACCAATAAAATGTTAAAAGTCAATATTGATGTTGATGTGGTTGCAAGGGTTCTCCATTGCTTTCTACATGGGGAATGTAGAAAGACTGGCCAGACATATCAGGTGGAAATATGTAATTAGAGGTGTTAATACTTTGGTGAAACTGCGGCATAAGATTTGTGGACTGCAATCGATCTGATGGGTATGGTGGCCTGATGTGCTGTGACGATTCACATGATTTTTTAATTGAAGAAGCAAGAGCAGTCATTGAAGCACTAATTGCCTTCAAAGACTCTGCAAATAATAAATTGGATTCTTTCAGGGAATTTGATATCTCTTTACGAAATTGTTGTTCATCTTTTGATTCTTGCATCAAGATTTTGTCGCGTTGGGAAGCTGATAACTGACGTTCCATGTGCCTACGTTTGTTATCAATCAATGTGGGTACCACATTCATTTTCCGCTTGCCTCTTATTGCTTCATGCTTTCTTTCTCACTAAAAGCATTCTCGCATTCTGCTATGGATTCATGATGAGAACTATCAGATATGCGAGAAGATTCTTCAATTTCATCAGACAAAGTTGTATTAAAGTCATTAATTTCCCAGCCTTCCTCATCTTCTTTTTCTGCTGATTGCACACCAAATTGCAATGGTTCATTTGCAGGTCATCCTCCCCATATTTTGACCATAACATCACAAAACTCCATAACCATTTTTCCGGAGCCTGATCTTGTACCTGAGGTAACAGCATTACTGAATTTCTGTCGCAGATGTTTTATTTTTTCTTGAACTCGAGTATATCCTCGTCGAATTTGGGCTTTGAATTTTTCACATGACCTTGTATAATCCTCTTTATTGTCTTCTTCAGTATATGCAGGAATCTCTGTCGGCCCAAACAATGAACCGTCACGATATTTGTTGGCCAAAATAATTCTAACTGCTTCATATTGTTTAACTTTGTCCGCATAGAAATCTGAGTTTCTATACTCCACTTGAGATTTGTACTCGAGCAACCCTTCCAGTAAATCCTTAACCATTTCTAACGTCCACTGAAAGCGATTATCTATGTCGATCGTGGCAGATCTTTTAAATTTTTTACTTTTCTTTGCATTATCGTTTATAGAGCTTTCCGCCATTTTGCAAATTTAAACTAAGTACGAATGCTTCACACAATAGCTTTCAACCAGTGAACTCCATATATATATATATATATCTGGAATGATAACGACAATACATTTTATAGATATAAAATTGAAGCCAAAGTCCTAGTCTCTTGCGCGGTTTGTACGTCAGTTCCAGTCCTTCAAAGTCGAATACTCACGCGGTTTGTACGTCAGTTTCATTCCCCTGAGTGCCAAACACATACACGGCCAATATAAATTTGAATACAAATTACAAAAGCATAAACATATAAACAACATCACGACAAACAACACACGAGGCCAACTCTTCGCAAAAGGTTATTTTTTACAGCTGAAACTTTACTACAGTGAGTTCGTTGTAACTTACAACTTGCAACGAAGAAAAGCCAACTGAAAATTACACTGTATGCTAAAAACACAATACAATAAGAAAATATGACGAGAAAATATCGAAGCAAAAATTTTTCTTACATCGGAAGGTAATTTTTCAAACGGTGTCAGACAGTGTTTGTCTTTTTTGTCTCTATAAGTGGATTTAAAGATCTGTTTTTCCGAAGAAAAAAGAAACTTGACTATCCAGTTTCATAAAAAATATTGAGTCAATAACTCGCATTTTTACTTTTTACAGAGCGATTGTATTTTTCATCAATTTTGATAGTGCTTGAAACTTGAAATACTAAATGGTTGTCATCTCGATATCAATAATTGAATATCCTTAAAGACTTTGATATGTTTTAAAGGAAAAGTGCAGCGTAAGAGCAGATTGACTAAGTTCACCTCATCTTGCTTCTCGATTTATCACTTTGATTCACTTTCCGTGAACCTTTTCATTCCAAAAATTTCGTTATTTTTACGCTCTGATCAAGATCCGAACTCTACCATTACCAAGGGACAAATGATTTAAAAAAATTGAAATGAACACGCGAGAGACTAGAGCCTGACGTGTGATGACGCATGATGACGACAAATATTTTTTTGGCTTCAATTTTTGGCTTCGGTTATCATTCCAGTTATTCAAATGTCGAGTTCACTGCTTTCAACTCGCTTACCCGGGGCAACTCGGGAAAAAGTGATTACATGAGCGAACGAGACAATTTTCATCCCGGATAACCGAGTTGTCCCGGCTTTCAACAGCCGATATCCCAACAAAGCGAGTCGACTCGTTTCCCATGTAATCACAATGCTGTTTTTAATAGTAATAATAAAGGAGGCCGCGGTATCGGTTAAATTGTCTCACCTCGTCTAGCCGGGACAACTCGGTCCATGTAATCGGCCCCTTCCTGTGTACATACCGATCACTTTGCTAACTTCATACGAGGACACAATTGGTTCGAAGTCCTTAAGTCAGTTGGCAACATGCCCAGACTCATATCTCGCTTTAATAAAAGCAATTTTCTCGCCATCCATTCGATAAACTCAATGGTAATTTCCTTGTAAACCATTGTTCGTAAGCTTTTCTAATAATAACGGATTTTAACTAGCCGTTAGCATGGAATTTGTGAAAAAATGGAAATTACGATGTCGTACGAATTTGTTTTCAAAATGCATGTAGTTTGCATGGTAAATATATTCCTCGTTTTAAAGATTCCGGCTTTTGTAATTCCTTGTTTTAAAGATTCCGGCTTTTCTAATTTTCTTGTTTTAAAGATTCTGGCTTTTTTAATTCCTTGTTTAGAAGATTCCGGCTTTTCTCGTGCCATGTTTTAAAGATTCCGGCTTTTCTAATTTTCTTGTTTTAAAGATTCCGGCTTTTCTAATTTCTTGTTTTAAAGATTCCGGCTTTTCTCATTCCTTGTTTTAAAGATTCCGGCTTTTCTAATTCCTTGTTTTAAAGATTCTGGCTTTTCTAATTCCTTGTTTTAAAGATTCCGGCTTTTCTCATTCCTTGTTTTAAAGATTCCGGCTTTTCTCATTCCTTGTTTTAAAGATTGCCTTGTAATAATTGGGTATTATAATAGTTGCCAAATAGCACAAGGAAATTCACAGCAGTGCAATTTCATATGTGGCAATATATTATGTACATAAGTAAAAAATTCGTCATTTTCCCTGTAATTAATGACACTTACGCGTAAAACAATTCAAGAAAGATTTTCATTGTTTCAAGGACTTCGTGTCAACCACGCGTGATTTGTCTAATCTCGCGACAATACAGAAAAAACCGAATATGAATCTCGAGTTTGCTTTTTGTAACTCGAGTAATTACTATGTCTATTTTGGGCTTTCACTATCACGACACTACAGAAATTACATGTTGTCGTTCAACAAATATTGAACACAATGTGAGAGTCAATGTCTTTTTGATTTAAAGGTATCGTATTTTGCAGTAGCTAAGTGCAACATACAAGTTTAAATAAATAAAACATTTTGAAACAAAAAAACTTTTTTCAGCCTAACTTGTGATATTTCTTCCAACGACTCTCGCCAATACGGACAATAAATTGTGAAACTAGCTCAATAATGGCGGGGGTTATTAATATTTGCATGTTCTCAATTAAGTTCTTTTTAACTCAATTGTTTTTAGTGGACTATGAAATGCATAAATGAAGATCCTCCTCAGTTATCAATGCTATTTACGACACTGTCTTTAGACTGCCAGTTAAAACAAGAGTTGACTGCATATAAATGCATTATAGTAGGAGGGGGTAGGCGTAGGTGTGCTTAATATAGGATGCAATCATCAATGATGCTGCTAAGCATTGTATAATTCTTGAATTATTTACGTGATGAAATGACTGCACAGACAATCCAGTGAAGACAAAAAATGCACTTTGCCGTCATATTTTAAGTGAAAAAACTTGGTGTGAAATGGGAGAAAGTACAGAGAATGCAGATGATTTGATAACGTCATCTTCGTAATTTCCGAATGGCATCCAAACTGTCGAATGTCGAACAAAGTTAGCTCAAACTTTTAAGAAATAGTTAATCTGTGGTTAATGCAGGAAATTCATACACTGATTTCAGAACGAATTTCTAAAAAAGTAATTAGACAACCGGCAGCAAGCTATTTAGTTAGTGAAATTACTTGTAGTTTTTTATTATGTTATTTACGTTTTCAAAACTTAAAGAATGTGCGTCAACCACGATGCACGCTTTTGTTTATGCTTATATCGTTACTTTTCGAGCTTGCATCACAATGAATTCAATTTCGTCACTACTTCATCTAATTTATCTGTAAAGTGAGCAAAAACATATTGATTAAATAAAAAGCATTGATGCATTGACTACAATAACAATATCCGCCATTTTTTCGACTCACAAGATAGCCGACACGCTGTGATTAACGCACAATGCTTTCTGGTTGACACACACATTCTTTAAATACAGCCGATTCAGGTTGAGCGTCGAACGGAAATGTTTTTTACGTTCGTTGCAGCCAGGGGCTTTGAGAAGCCGTGGGTATCTGGGTGTCCTAACACCAACAATTTTCGCAGTGTGGGTGTACCTTATAGAAAGGACACCCACTAATTAAGCTTCTCACTTGAACGTTTATGATAGGTGTACCAAGTTTTAAAATTATTGAACTGACTCAAAGAGCCTGGAAATTTTGAATGGTTTAAACATTGAGGAAATTTGCAAGTCATTTGAACGTAATGCAACACAGCAAAGGGATGCGGGAGGATTTTTGTAATGTTTCCTCGAAAGAGAAGAAAAACTGATTGAAAACAACTAAAATAAAACAATTTCATTACTATTCCAAGTTTCTTGCGTTACGAAGTTGAGAATATGGAACACCCACAACTCTTCAAAGCTTCCAAAGCTTCTGGTTTTAGCTGTTGAAAAATGACTTTTCCATGCACATAAAGTTACGTTGCTGACGTTACAGATCTTAAAGACAAATTTCACGCACTGTTATTCAAATGTCTTTAATACAAGCTGAGTTGTCCACAATTATTACAGTGCTAAAAAAATATCTAATACCAGTCTAAATAGCTATTGCTGGCGAATGTGTAGAACACTTTATTCGACGAGTTTAAAAGTAAAATATTAGATAATGCCCGCATTTTTATTAAAAGCTCAACATCGTTCCCTTAAATAGATGATGATGATGTACATGGAAACGTCACATTTCAGCGACCACAGTGTACGTGATAAACATTTCCGTTCAACGCTGAATCGGATGTAAACCCTTTTTAAACCCTAACAATAACCGGAAAATATATTGCACTTCATTGCATTCATTGATAAAAACGCAATTATCACGATGGCTGTTCCACGATAACATCGTAAATCACATTGTGATTTCCCCAGATTTGGGTGTTGACGTCAATACATCAACTGCGACCTATGTATATACTCCAGGTGAGAGTAATTTTTAAGCAGGTGACGTAGCATTAAGACATATTTACTAAAGCCCAGTTTACATGAGGCTTGTACGAAGTCAAACCGGAATGAAAATCGGAATTTGTTGCATGTTTGCATGGGACCGGCACGAAATCACGAAAAATCCTTCTTCGCGTAATGCCCTAGTTTTAAACTTGCCAGCTATATTTTTTGGTAATTTGCTTTTGTGGGCAAGCG
The DNA here is from genome assembly GCF_021976095.1 of Xenia sp. Carnegie-2017. Classification (NCBI taxonomy): domain Eukaryota; kingdom Metazoa; phylum Cnidaria; class Anthozoa; order Malacalcyonacea; family Xeniidae; genus Xenia; species Xenia sp. Carnegie-2017. Next base: position 7,514,565 of record NW_025813483.1, read on the forward strand.
TTGTGGCCATTTCAGACTAGTCTGAACATTAATTTGAATTTACATTGATGCCGGCATCAATTCATACCGCTCTGAACTCAGTCGGATTGCTTCAGCAGACGGTACAACTTCAGACCGCTCTCAGTTACTTTCCTAACGGTCCCGTGTAGGCATCTACTGTAAATAATACTATAACCGACACGAGCTGGCACCCATTTGACTTCGTCCCGGTCTCATGTAAACAGGGCCTAAGACACGCAGACATATTTATTAAGTCATATTGAAAACAGAGACACCATCTTTTAGGAAGCACATCATACGAAGTGGATACATCAACTCTAAAGAAGCAGACCCTCAGTGTTACTCTACGTTTTAACTACAATTACGCTTACCTTACATGATGGACATTTCCATGCATCGTGATGGTTTGGAGGATTGCTGGCACATTTAGCGTGAAACACGCGAGGGCAAAAATCACACAAGATCACTTCACCGGGTTCTTGACAATCAAAACAATACCAATCGTGCGTTTTGGCTTTCTACAGGAGAAAAAAATAAATGACATTTATTTTAGTGTGGTGGTCCTTGTGACATAAGCATAAACATAAACATAAACATCAGTGTCCTCACTTGCTATAAACTGCTGTAAGAACAAGAATAAGCAAAAACGCGGATAATAAGAATGGAGAGTTTGGATATCATTATTCTTATGCACGGCAACAAGCTATTAAAGGGACAACTAACATTGAAGTTTCTTCCATCATAGCTTCATGTAGTATATAAGAGTGTATAAATTTTCTAAATTGACGGAAACTTCACAATGCAATGCACTTGCTTTTTGAGCTGAGTCTGAGAATGACTTAAGTCTAAATCGAAATCCCTCAGTTCGTAACTTTTAATAACCGTTATAATGAGTCATAAATACATCACATTTGCAGATACATTGCACGAGTGTTTGTAAAACCTTGTGAAGCGATAGATTTTTACACGCGCACACTTGAAGAAACGATCATTCCTGCCATAAGTTATCTCAGGCTTAGTTCAAACGGCGAACTTCTCATGTGCCGAACTTAATAAAACGCATTAAGTACATGACAAGCACGACGTGTGAATCAATTAAGTTCGGCGGTTTTAATTTTGATCGACTCAAGGATATAGCTCGGCTGGGCTTGCCGTGCCTAATGTATTAAGTTCGACACGGCACGTTGTCAATTCAAACGGCGACCTTCTCATGTGCCGAACTTAAAAAAGCGACGTGAAACGAGTAGCGTTATCACCCTATTCGTGCGTACATATCCTACTCAATCCATGATCTAAACCCGAGTAAACTGGCTCGAGTATCTGTTGGATATTGCCCAAATTGTGAAGGGAATTCTACCACCGATAAGCATCCAGTCGAATCACCGGAGATGGAAAATCATTCCAATCCGTATAATTCAAATACTTTTTACGCTGAAAGCCGAGAAACTTCAACACCCTCTCCGTTGATTGGAAGAAAAAGTTTAGACGTAAATAATTATTGTTAAAGCCCCAAGAAATATTACGATTTTCTTTTATTTAATATACCGTATTCGTACTAATATTTGGACCAATATTTTATTTGTAGTGGCTCAACTGATGATGAATCTGAAGTTAATGATAATGACAAAGGTTCAAAAAAGAAAGCTAGCAGGAAAGCCTTGTGAACCGAGAACGTTCTAAATGATTTAATCGATATTGTTGCTAACAGTGATTACTACAAGAAAAAGTTAATTTTCACGAATACAAAAAACCAAAAGAATGGTAATATATACGAAAATATTTTGACAGAGCTTAAAGCAAGGTGCCATGAAAGAAAAGAAAACATCGACTTTACTGCGTCTCAAATGCGTAATAAATTTAAGACATGCATTGGAGAATGCAAACATGCTGCAATGACCATCAAAACTGCTAGTGGCATAAAACGTTTCCAAGAAGGCAAAGGCTATGGTATATGGTTCAAGCAGTTGTTTCAGCTTGCTCAATCCAGAAACTCTTGCAGACCTGAGATGGCAACAGAACCTTCATTTTCAAGTGATATCAGTAGCTCTAGCTCCAGTGGTAATCCTTCTCTGATTGACCTTGAAGAAGAGGAAGAAATTAGACAGTTGGAAGAAGGTGAAGATAGTGTGAAAAAATCATTTGTTCCCATGAAGAGAAGAAAATTGTCAACAAAAGACAATGTTGGTGAAGCTATAGCTCTTTTAAAGACTATGGTGGACAATGATCCATCCAAGGAGTTGCTACGTTTCAAGCAAGATGAAGCTGAAGTAGCAAGAAAGCATGAAATTGAAATGACCAAGCTTTTTCTTAATTGTCCACCTTCGTCAAATGGTGCACATCATTCCTGGTCAACACATCAATATAACTCACCATTTCCACCACAACCCAATATTCAACCAACGCCAAACTTTCAACCAATACCAAATTTTCAACAAGAACCGAATATCCACTCATCAGCTAATCTTCCGCAGTATCAATTACCAACCCAAAGTCATTCAGCAGGCACTCCAAACTTTAGCAATAGTCATTCAGACTATGATCTCAAACAATACCAATCTTTATAGAAATTATGTATGTGAATAAAAATAACATATTATGGCATTTATTATGCCCTGAAGCACTAGCAATGTTTATATAATTCAGTTCTTATAATTCAGTTGTGTTGTTGATAAAGACATTTCAAGTAATAAAGATATTTTTTACTAATTGCTACACAAACTTTATGTTGTTATACTATCAAAATGTTCAAATCAAATGTTATTTGTGCACAATAAAGCATTATATAATCACATTAGTTAAGATTGAGAATTAGAAAGTACCAAAAAATTAATTTTTTATGAATGTGTTGTTCAATATATGAAAATGAACTTTTTTTTTCAAAAGACAAAAAAATTAAACCACTTCTCCAGTCTCCTTCTCAAACCAAAGTTTTTCCACCAAAGCATTTCTTATATCAGCTGCTTCTTTGGAAGTATCCCTGACTTTAGGACATGCTCTCATTTGTAGCAATTCTCTTACTGAATCTCTATCTCGCGTTTCACTTTTGCCAGGGTCTTGTGAAAGATCCAATTTTTTTGAGATAGTATCTTTCTTCATTAAGCAAATGTTATGGAGGACCAGGCAAGCCAGGACAGTCATTCTGACACTTTTTCTATTACTTTCACATTTTCTGTACAGCACACGCCACCTACCTTTAAGCTGTCCAAAAGCACCCCCTGTCACCATTCGTGAACGGCTTAGTCTGTAATTAAAATACCTTTTCCTTTCAGAAAGGACAGCATCTGTATAAGGCTTCATAAGCTTTTTGGTAAATGGAAAAGCAGAGTCAGCAACTATAAGTGGCTGGACTGTTTGCTGACCAATTACTTTCCCAATTGCTGGCAAATAGTTTCCTTCCGGAATATTAGCCCACAGCTGTGTGGATTGAAAAATAATAGAGTCGTGTGAGTTACCTGGGTAGCCACAGCTTCCCCAAATAAATCTATAGTGGGAGTCAACCAATGCCATAAGAACAATAGAATAAAAGTTTTTAAAGTTGTGATACTCTTTGTTTGCTTCCTGACCACCTGGTGGGCACTTTATAGAAATGTGGCAACCATCAAGGGCTGCCCAACAACAAGGGAACTGCCAAAAGTGTTCCATATCAATCATTGAATCTTTAAAATCTTGCTCAGACTGTGGCATTAACTGTTTGACAAATTCGTCCCAGAGATGTTCAACGATGGCTTTGCAAACTTCATCAGTAATAGAACATACGGTGGAAACACCAACCCCAGTCAATTCTGCAATTGTATAATAATATGTTCCTCTTCCAAGGCGATACAAGCAAACAGCTAGTCGAACCTCTGGAGGAACGGGCTCTTCAACTATGTTTTTCTTTTCGAGTACGTGTCTTAGGCGAGCAAGAATAAACAGAAACGTTTCCCGAGATATTCTAAACGTTTTCTTGAATCTCACTGCAGAATAGTTAACCCAAACAAGATTCCACCATCCTTTATTTCTAGCAAGTCTCCGACATGATCGAGGCGTTATTGATGTTGAACGCGGGTTTTGCGAGAATAAACACAGAATCAGGGTGATCGCAGCTCTGATTGCCATGATTCTTCTATTAATCAATAACTGAATAAAAGAATCAAGCATTCTCCTTCGATTTTTGGCACCTCTAGCATATGTCGCATAAAAATGATGTCTTTGTGCTATTTTTGTTTTCGCCATATTGAAAATCCCGCTATTTATTTGAGCATGCGCGTTGTATAAACGCTGACGTAAAGGAACGAAAGGTCATATGAAGGAATTAAGTTCGACTGAATTAAAATCGACGTTTGAATCAAATTCTTATTTTGCCGTGCTCTGCGGAACTTAATAGTAATTTGGCACGGCACATGAGAAGTTCGCCGTTTGAACTAAGCCTCAAACACGTTCAACATAAAGCACAGATTACATCTGTGCCAAAGTATTTCAACCCCACGCATCCAGGAGGAACATATTAAGCCAACTGGTCACGAGTGAAGGTCAGTGTAGTATAGTTATTATGTAAATTATTAGTATTTCGTACGTCATATTACGTATATTATAATTAAGTAAAGATCTGTATAAAAGTAAAATGACAAAGCAATAAACGGAGGGGAATCTCACAATATTACATCTGGCGACAAAGAAATATGATTTGATCCTGAGAAAGATACTACAAAAAAATTGGGGCTGGTACAAATAGTTGCATCCATAGAAGGCACTACGAAGTCTAAACAGGAACCCGTTAAAGAAAAGGCACAAGAAAACGTGAGAGAAGATACCAAAGTGGAAGAGCTAATTAACAAATATCAAGAAGTCTTTCAAGGACTGGAAAAATTGAAAGGGTTTCAAGTTCATCTACACGTAGATAAGGACGTACAACCTGTCGCACAACCTCATCGTCGGGTGCCGTTTCATGTGAGAAAAGACTTGGAGAAACAGTTAAAACGAGACGAAGAACGCGGAGTCATAGAGAAAACGAATGGACCAACAGCTTGGGTTCCACCAGTCGTGGTCGTACCAAAACAAAAAGGGGAGGTCCGAGTTTGTATAGATATGCGACAAGTAAACAAAACAATAAAGAGAGAACGACACTTGACTCCGACGATTGGTGAAATTATAAGTGATCTAAATGGTGCAGTATGGTTTAGCATATTGGACTTAAATCAAGGCTATAACCAGTTAGAGCTCGATGCAGAATCAAGATAATTGACAACCTTCTTAACACACATTGGTCTACGGAGATTTCGACGTTTGAATTTTGGCATAAACTGTGCTGCAGAGATATTCCAAAATGCCATCAGAGAAACGTTGAGTGGACTGAGAGGAGTGATTAATATCAGTGATGACATTATGGTGTTTGGCGTAGACGAGAAAGATCACGATGCAAATTTGAACGCGGTATTAAAACGAATTAAAGATCGAGGACTAACTCTTAAGAAGAATAAATGTCTGTTTAAGAAAAGAAGTTTAATATTCCAAGGGTATGTGTTCTCAGAGAAGGGTATTATACCGGATCCCAATAAAGTGAGAGCAATTAAGAAATGCACGAATCCTAAAGATTTAGGAGAAGTACGAAGTTTGTTAGGCATGATCAATTTTTGCTGTCGATTTATTCCCCATTATGCCACAATTACGGAGCCGTTACGTCGACTTATCAAGAAAGATGCCCCATTCGTGTGGACAAGAGAACAAGAAGACACAATGAAAGCCCTACGGAAAGCATTAACAGATGGGCCAGAAAGTGCGTATTTCGATCCGAATAGTGATACGGAGGTTTTCACAGATGCTAGTCTAGTTGGTATTGCAGCAGTCTTGGCGCAAAGGAAAAAGGGAGAAGAAAAAAGAAAAATAATTGCTTACGCTAGTAAATCACTAACTACCACAGAGAAAAATTATTCTCACTTGCAAAGAGAAGCTTTAGCTATATATGGGCCTGCGAACATTTTCATTTATATTTGTTTGGAGGAAAATTCACCATCGTCACTGATCACAAGCCGCTGGTGAAAATATACACAAATCCATCATCAAAGCCATCTGCGAGATTAGAACGATGGGCTTTGCGATTGCAACGATATGATTTTGAAATCTGTTTTCAACCTGGAACTGAAAATCCTGCAGATTTTCTCTCACGTCATCCCTTATCTGATGAGAAACTAAACGGCAAGAGAAAGTAGCAGAAGAATTTGTTAATTACGTTACACAGAACTCGGTTCCAAGAACAATCAGCAGGAAAGATCTGGAAGAAGCTACAAGAGAAGACATTACTCTTCGAGCAGTAATTCAAACCATTGAAACAGGTAGATGGTTTGAGAGTTCAAAGATGGTAGGAGTAAATCAAGCAGAATTTAATTCATATGAGAAACTTAAAGATGAACTTTGCATATCTTCGGGTATAATTTTACGAAAACATCAAATAATCGTACCAGAAAGTTTACGAGAGAAAGTAGTGAACATTGCTCATGAAGGTCATATGGGAATGTCAAAAAGGAAAGCGTTATTACGTGAAAAGGTATGGTTTCCACGAATAGATGAATTAGTTAATCGAAAAGTTAAATCGTATTTAGCCTGTCAGATTACAACTCCAGTCAGTGAAAAGGAACCATTGAAAATGTCAGAGTTGCCAAGATCTCCTTGGAAAGAGCTAAGTAAGGACTTTGGTGTAGCTCCTACAGGCACAGGTGAATATTTGTTTGTTTTGTATGATGATTTTTCCAGATATCCCATTGTAGAAGTAATTCGATCAACGTCCGCAAAGACTGTTATACCCTGTTTGGATAAGATCCTTTCGGAGTTTGGGATACCGGATACGATACGTTCAGACAATGGACCGCCATTCAATAGCAAGGAATTTTACGAGTTTTCAAAGTATTTGGGATTTAAACACAGAAAAGTTACTCCTTATTGGCCACGAGCCAACGGGAAAATGGAAAAATTTATGCGCACTATCAAAAAGACAATAAAGGCTGCGATAATGGAGGGTAAAAATTGGAAGCAAGAACTCCACATGTTCCTGCGTAATTATCGTGCCACACCTTATAGTTCGATCAAAATTTCTCCATCGATGGCTTTATTCGGTCGACCAATGAAAGTACGTTTACCTGAAGTACCATTTCATGTGGATACAGAGGAAAGAATTCGAGTACAGGATGAAAAAGCAAAATTGAAGATGAAATTACAAGCAGACAATAACAGGAACGTAAAGACAAGTGAGATTAAAGTAGGTGATATGGTGTTAGTAAAGAAAGATACGACCGCTAATAAACAACAAACACCGTATAATGGTAAGCCATGTGAAGTCGTGGAAAGAAAAGGTTCTGGGTTGCTTTTGCAGCATGACATTCATTGGTGGTGGGGACATTTCTTTCAAAAGATTTTGTGAATTTGATAATGCGTCTTTGTCTTTTATTGACAGCATCACACTCTCAAATAATTCTTCCACATACTCTAAAAAGAAATTATTGTCGTATTCAATACTATGAAATGATGCAAAGCAACACATTTAGCAACAACTTACCAAATTTGGGCTTAACTCTGACATCCCTCACAGTTCCTTCACCATTTTTAAACTTTGGATACACCACATTTATTTGGAAAGTGCCATCATTCTTCATCTTTACATCACGCCTTAAGTTGTTGTTGAAGTGGATGGATGCCAAAATGTGTCTAAAACAATAAAGACTTGTGGAAGTTGCAAAACAACCAACATTGTCATATAGGAAATTTTCGCCCACCTGCAATACATTCCAACATAGGAATAATGAATCATTTTTGGATCAAAGTGATTCAGGACAGAATGGAATCCTTCCAAACAACTTGTTTGAGCAACTGGTGAAGCCTGTTGAATTGACTTCATCAGCTGTGGGTATAACAATTTAGCACAAAGCTTTTCGTGAGCAACTGAACCTTAAACATTACAACAAAGATTAATGATAAACTGTTAGGGAAGTTATCTTTAAATAATGCCTTCACAAACCTTCTAACAAATATTCCCTTGTTTGAATATCAGGGCCATGAAAACAACTTGAAAACAGTGGATCATCCAAATTGGTGTCCTTGTCTACTATGTGACTCAGGAAAGATTTGAACTTTGTCCAAATTACTTTGCCATCACCATAATAAACAGTCGAATACTTAGTCGGTGTCCATCGAGCGCGTTTTCTTGCAACAAAATTCACCCAGATTTTACGTCTTCGCTTCGCTTCAGGACGCTCATCACCGTAAAATGGTATACGGTGAAGAGAAATTCCTTCCGCAGAATTTGCTCGGTTTGAACAGCCGAAAACTGCACATCTATCAGGCATTTTGATGCAGAGCCGTAGTAGGTAAAGTAGAAATTATAGCAAAAATCACACTTCAGAAAAACTTCCTGTCCTTATGTTACGTCACATACTTCTCGATTCAGGCTCTCATCAAGCAAATTGAACCGGCAGCAATTTTCTCCATTATTGCCGATTTTGAGAAAAGAAACGCATTTATCTCCATAAACGAAGCCATTAATCAGAAAATTGTAAAATAACTTTTACAATGATTTTTTTACCTCAATCAGAAAATTCGAAAAAAAAAATTGTGAGATAAGCACTTTAAAAGCCTTTTCAAACAGGCATCTTTAGCTGTGTTTTTGTGTGGAGAAACGTTTTAAGAAAATCCGAGTATTAATTTTAGTTCCGAAAATCCGTAATATACACTTCACACTTATTGTATGAGAACGAGGAAAACAGTCTTTGCTTTGTTTACCCGACATCTTCGTTGATGCCCGTGGCGAAGCCGAAGGAAACAATGACGGACGAGGATAAAGATAATAAGCTGCTTACCGAAATTTCAGTCAATAAGTTTTTTGTTGTACGCAAAAAAATGAAAATTCTTGCGCTTTTTTGATTGACATCAGATGCTGACCAAACTCGGGCAAAGGTCAAATTTTCACGTGATGCCAAAAGCGACTTTTTGTTATTTACCTGTCGGAAACGTATTAATACACTCTCAAGCCGATTGCGAGGAAACACCTTGAATTCTTCAATCTCACGTGACACAATCTCGACCAATGAAACAGTAGGAAAAATAAACTTTGGCGGTTAGAATGTAATTAATGTAATAAATTTCATTATATGTTTCATAAGGATATGAGTAACACGGCGCCCTTCACGTACAAAAATCGTTATAATAGATACTAAGACTCATCTTTTCAACATAAACAAATTTATAAGATGCATGTATTTTAATACTGCTCCTACATATGAAACCTAGACACTAGACAGCTCTCTAATACAAGACCTGGAATATTAGCTTACTGTTTGTCCTACTCCATATCAGTAAATAACAGGTTTAACTGTGTCAAACAAATTGAACAGGACAAGCTGAAATTACAAATTTGTCGCAAAAAATTACTGGGTATGTTGGATTTGGAATACATCTTCAAGCTAACACAATGCAATGCATTAACTTTACAGAGTAATTATCTTGGTAATCAGAATAGCTTGCACAGTAAGCATAAGGAGGTATGTACCTCCCATAATGCGGCTTTGAACAATGACTGAAAATTTTAGCACTTCCACTAAAATTGCAAATCACATTAATCCGTTGGCAAAAACATGCAAAAATGGTTAAATCTAAATTCTAAAATATGATTTAATACGGGCATCTCCATAATTGATCAAATGAAATATGCGACATGGCTCAAATAAAACTCTTACTCAAGTCCCCCTATGATTTCTACATAACATCAAGTACATGTACATGTAAAGTCAATCAAGAAAAATTAACATTTCATCGGAAAGCCAGGAATCAAACTCTGCATTTTCTCACACAAAATCTCTCACCAAAGCATCTTAACACGCAGGGTTTATCTCAAATTTACAAATGTGAAGGGGCTTTTTCTTATTTTACAGCATGCTTATTTATTGCATATAAATCACATGAAAAAGTATTTACATCAAAAGTTTATTTCCTAGCAGATTACAAATCTCACTTTAATTTTGCAAATCAGTTTGAGACTTACATATTGTTCAATTCTCTAGAATAACAAAATTGATTGTTTTCAAGTAAATGAAAACAAAAACATTTTCATTGTAGGAGTAGAAAATGAGCATTTACAAAGCCAGCATTTACATTGGCAATGTAAATGCTGGCTTTGCAGCTAGCATTTACATTGCCAATGTTGAATTAATGGAATTACTTGTTTTGGTGTGAGATTATCATAACTATTATAATGAAATTCAAACGATTTCTCACTTTAAGGACGTTTTTACAAATGAGAATGCACAAGAATGAACAAAAATGCTCAAAATGGAGAACGAGTTCCAAATCACCACTCCCAACTGAGCCCTTCTAAGTTCTAACTGTTAAGTTGTTAGGCAAATGAATTTTGCAACTATTTCTAGTTGCTTTTCTTAATTAACCTGCACAATCCGATAAAACCCACATTCTACAAAATTATAATGTTATAAGCAAAACAAAAGGATCTTGATTTAACAAAACCACTGCGTATTTTAAAAAATACAAAAGAACAGTAATTTACTATAAACAGCAGGTACCAGAAAATAGCACTTTGTAAATTTACCCAATATAGTTAAAATGTATAATCCATGTAGTCGAAGTATTCATCAATTAAATTAAAAATATGCTATTCAATCTTACTGTCAAGCATGCTTTTTTGTTGGAGAAATAATGTCTAATATCTCTCTCAAATGTTAACTCTACAAAGGGTCAACACTGACAAATTGAAGGTACTTCAATAGCTTTCAGTCACAAAAACATTAAAGGCATAGTGAAGATGATCAAATTATAGCAAGTTTGGTCAAAAGTTATGCATAATTTATCAAAATGATAAAAAAAACATTCCTTCACTTTGTCCTGCTCAGCCAGCCCCCCCTCAATTTTTGTAATGTTTCTATGAACCACGGGGGTGGTTACCCGTCTGCCATCACAGCGATTGATTGTAAAATCATAAACGCGTGGCAGTTATGCATCAAATCAATCAAATCTGACAGACTCCTCTACGATACTACAGTCATTACCAGTTGATTGAGACGCCTTTTCGGCAAGCATTCGTCAATGGCTCAATAGCAATCAAAAATATTTATACATTTGGCATCCTGTAATGATACCTTTAAAATCTATAAATAAGTCTGTTTAGTGTTGATTTCCAACTAAAATCTCACGGTGTTGCTTTCCCTTTGCTGAAATACCAAAAGGGCAGCACCTTAAAGGATTTAAAGCACTAAAAATTCCATTTACCTCCTTAAGTTGAGAATTTCCATCCGCGTCCACGGCATCTAATGTCAAGTTTATACGAAATGACTGCTGTTCGTTTCCTTTTTTGCTTCCCTTATGGGAAATGGCAATAGTCTCCCGAAATAAACCATCCTTTACGGCCAACCTCAGCTGCTTGGATATGTCACAGGCTTTCCAATCGAACTCCCGTAAAACGAAACGCAAAATACGTTCTTCGTTGGGGCATTGTTTTTGATAACAGACCTTCTTTATGGCTTCGTGTATAGCACGGGAAAACTGTGAGTCCGAATGCCTTCTTACACAAACTTGCACCATTTTCTTTTACTTCTGGTAACATAGATGTATTCTGTCTGTATTGAAAATTGAGCCAACCATGCGAAAGTCTGAAATTCTGAAAGTCTGAAAGCGAACCAGACTCGTGTTATTAAAATAAAGGTCACTTCTGTATGTCACCGGATGTTCATTGTTTCCGCCACATCACCGATTGGAAAGTTTATATGCGAATTATGACAGTATGACAAATTTTTGGCATCCTTTACTGGACATAAGCCAGCACTGCCGTTTTGGAACGTTACCATAAAATAAAGTTCATCGCAATTTTTCATTCGTAAATGTTTTTGCTAAACTTAATGCGATTCAATACAGTTTTTTGGTTGTCTAATTGTTTTAAAAACCATAAATTTGAAATCTGTAAACGATAGTTTTTTACAAAATTGGCAATGTGAAACAAAATACATGTCAAGTGCTTTTGTAAACAAGTGGGTTTTTACCAATGGTTTTGCAAAGCTTATAACGTGGACAGGTGGGTTGGGATAAAACGCGGATACGGATGGCATGGATACGGATACGGATGGCACGGATGCGGTACCGATGAGGGGATAAAACAAGGATCTCCTTAAAATTTTATTTCTTTTCAAGTGGCGGTGTTTAGCAAATTAACATGAAAAAACATTTTGCATCAACATTGTGTGCTTTTGTTTAAATTGTTCAATGTGCCAAATTGTAGGAAAGTAAACCTAAATGTGTTAAAGCATTACGCAAAAACGTGTCTCTATAATGTCGCAAGTTGCAGGTTAAATGTGGCGGGTAAACTGAGTAGATTCGCACTTTTAAAAATAGATGCTCGTAGAAACAAAAGTTTGTGCTGAATTCTCTGGGATTCTTTATTTCTGTATAAGCACACTTGAATGTGCTCTAGTAATCAACATTCTCTGCTCTTACCACAAAAATATTCTTAGCGCTGCGAAAATTCATGATTTGTGTTTGTTATACATATATCTTTACCCTATAGCTTTATACTCAATAACCATATAGTTCTGTAATTAGCAACCGTATATATAGTTCTATAGTTATCTAGTCTTTCAACTCAATTATCCATTCAATAACTATTTGGACACAACTAGATATGTTGGTAACTTGCCACTTACAAGATATTATTGGATAATTTGGATTGAATATCGCTGTCTATTGTCAAATGCATTTGAAAATGACATACTTGAAGTTTGTAAGTTATACTTTGTGATACACCCAGTTGGTCAAATCGTACAATAATAGGCAGCAAGTTTGGATTAGCGCTTACTGTCAAAATTAAGATATTAGATCAAGTTATGGGTATTTTTATTGAGTAAAATAATTCGCCAGTATTGTTGAAATTATGATATTCGACTGGTATCATAAATGAAAGAAATACGATGTTAATATAACGAATTATTATTAGCTTAGAGGGCGTAAAATTTTCATGCTCTGGAAAATTTAAAGATACAGTTTATAAATTACAAGACATGCACGGTAAGATAATCTACGTTACTTACACTTTCCAACCATCGTAAAGTTGCTTTTCTCCAGTAACTAAGTGTCATAGATTCACAGTCTCTAAGTTTGCGTACATATATTCACAGACATAACAAACATCAACCATTCAAGATTCCTTTGGACACAACTGATGTATATTTGAATTGAACTTGTTAAGATATGCTCTCATATTCTTCCTTTAATTAGTAAATAATTAAGTGAAGTGTAACTAACTAAATAATTATTTTAATAGATACTTATGTGCAACAATCACAATATTTTTTAAAGTTCCTAATAGCTTTCCGTTGATTGTAAATTAACCATATTTAGTAAAGAAACAAATATATCCATACGTCATATCTTGTATAAATAGAAGTAGTTTAACCATTGTGCGATAGATCGTAGACCATAGACATTGACCTTGAACATTAAATGTGATCATAACAGTTATCTGTAATATCTCTATTTGTTGGTGTAAGTCAATATATACTAAAGAAGGTAGATGGCTACATCACAAAACCTAACAGGTTATGGGCCCAGGAGAGGAATTGTCTTCAATGGAGATGAAGCCAAGTATGAACTCTGGAAGGTGAAGTTTCTTTCGTTTATGAGAATACAGAAACTGTACGATGTGTTCGTTCCTAGTCGAGACGAGGAAGGACTGGATGAGGCGAGGAATGCAAATGCCTTCGCTGAATTGGTACAATGTCTGGATGATCGGAGTTTGTCTCTTATTATAAGAGAGGCAAGAGACGATTGTAGAAAAGCGCTTGGTGTTCTGCTTGAACATTACCAAGGCAAAGGAAAGCCAAGAATCATCGCTTTGCATACAGAATTGACCTCGTTAAAGAAAGGGGAAAACGAAACCACGACTGATTTTGTGGTACGTGCTGAGACTGCAGCGACTGCTTTACAATCTACTGAGGAAGTTATAAGCGATTGGCTGCTGATTGCAATGGTTCTGCATGGGCTTCCAAAAAATTATAAAACGTTTGCAACTGTGGTCATCCAAAAAGAAAAACAAATGACTTTCAGTGAATTCAAAACGACGTTGAGAGATTACGACGAGAACGAAAAATCGTGTGAAAAAGATGAAACCGATTGAGTTATGTTTTCAAAACAGAATCAACGATTTGAGGGGAAATGTTTTACGTGCTGCAAGAAAGGTCATAAAAGTTCAGAATGTTGGATGAAAAACGGAAAATGGTGTGCCAAGTGCAAAAGCAAGACTCACAATACAAATGAGTGCAAGACAACGAAGAAGGACACAGTAAAGAAAGTTAAGGAGAAAACAACAAAAGACGAGCATTCATTTTCATTCACAACACCAGAGTACAAAGACAGAAGAGGAAGAAGCCAAGGAGATACAGACTTGTTAGTGGACACGGGAGCAACAAGTCACATAATTAATGACAGTTCCAAATTTGAAAGTTTTGATGAAAACTTTGATAGCAATACTCATTTTATTGAATTAGCTTATGGGAGTAGAGCTAATGTTGTATTAGGAAAGGGAAATACTAAGGTTATTTGATGTTAAGGGTAACTTGCATGATATAATCTTGCATAACGCGCTCTATATTCCGACGTACAATCAAAATATCTTTTCAGTATCAGCAGAAATAGACAGAGGAGGCACAATAAAATTAGGAAAACAAGTAGGTGAATACAAAACAGAGGAAGGCAGCGTATTCAAACTTGAGAAGAAAGGTCGATTATATTACTTAAATAGTATTTCTTCGCCAAACAACACAGCAACGACACTACACGATTGGCACAAAGTATTAGGTCATTGTAATTATGGAGACATTAGAAAACTAGAAAAGGTAGTCAAAGGCATGAAGATTACTGACTATAGCGAAATAGAATGTGAAGTATGTACCCAAGCAAAATGTGTCAAACCAGAAATAGGGAGCCAGATCTGAGAGCAAAATATCCATTAGAATTTGTTCATTGTGATTTAGCTGGGCCAATTGAGCCTACTGCTAAAGACGGCTTTAAATATGCTTTATCATTTGTTGACGATTTTACAGGAATAACAATGATTTATTTCTTGAGAAGGAAAAGTGATACACTTGAGGCTACGAAAAGTTTCTTAGCTGACGCTGCACTTTATGGCAAAGTTAAGAGACTACGAAGCGACAACGGAGATGAGTTTGTTAATGAAGAATTCAAATCTTTGTTAAGAAATAATTGTATCAAACATGAGACAAGTGCACCTTATTCTCCGTATCAAAACGGCACAGTAGGAAGAGCATGGCAAACTTTATTTAATATGGCAAGATGTCTGTTATTAGAGGCAAAGCTACCCAAATATTTGTGGACTTATGCTGTGATGACTTCAGTCTACATTCGAAACAGGTGTTTCAACTCACGTTTAGGAAAAACGCCCTTCGAGGCTTTGGTTGGTAAGACACCAAACTTAAGCAACATGCATGTATTTGGATCCACTTGTTATGCATATGTACAAAATGCCAAAATGGTAGACAATCGCGGTCGAAAAGGAATCTTTGTTGGTTATGACAAAGAAAGTCCGGCATATTTGATTTATTATTCAGAATCAAATAAAGTAGAGAAAGCACGATGTGTCAAATTCCATGATAAATTTCAGGCAGGAAAAATAAATGATATCGACGATATGATTTCAGATAGAATACAAAATGCAGATAGTATGAATGAAACAGAAGAAAAGCCAAACAATTTAAAAGAACAAAAAGATTTTTCAAAAACAAACAATCCTGAATTAAGTAGTGACACGCACGCACAAGGGCAGCATGAACAAAAACAACTAGTTAGATATCCCATACGAGAAGGAAGCAAACCAAGTTATTTTGGACAAAACCAAACAAACAACAATTTAAGTCTTACAATAGACTACTGTTATAGGCTTGAGGACATTCCATTAACATACAAACAGGCTGTTGAAGCACATGATACATATGAGCTTGTACCAAAACCAAAGGATAGACAAATAGTGGGGGCGAAATGGGTTAAGACAGATCAAAACGAGGCGGAAACGTATAAAGCCAGATTTGTAGCCAAAGGTTACTCTCAAGTTCAGGAAATTGATTATCAAGAAACATTTGCACCCACAGCACGCATGAGTTCAATAGACCTTTTCAAGGCTATCGCAGCCATATTGCAGGGGGTGCAAAAACAATGGGCTGAACGCGCGGTCACGCATGGCGTCCATATAAATTACTAATAAATTCCCAAAAATTACCCCTATACATATTGGCCATATCTTTCAAAAATATTTCTCAAACTCGTCCATTTTAATAGTCGAGTTATTATTTGCGATTTTTTATACACGTGAGTCCAATTTTGTGGTAATCAAAAAGCGGAAAGTTAAAGAAAACATTTGTTTTCTTTGAACAACTTGACCGTAGTTTGAGCGATGTTCTTAATTTCGCATATGTTAGGAACTCATGAGCGAAGTCCAACGAACTAAACCCTAAACTAGCCGAGTAGCCGTGAGCAGTCATAGCCGAAATGGTAAAAAATGCGCGTTGTGCAGTTGGATATTGCGATAATGATAAAGGCTACCCTGATTATCAAGTTAAGAGGTCTCACGTAGAAAAGTTAGTGTTTCATAAGTGGCCCAAAGATCAAGCACTTGCTGAAATTTGGCGAAAACAAATTGCAAACAGCAGAGCCGATGACTTTAACCCAAAGCCTGGTGCACAAGGTACTTTCGTTAGCTTAAATTATTTTCCCTTGGGAAGAAGAACCACAAATAACTGCGGAATGGATTATCCTTCGGTTTTTATTACGCTATCGGAGTAAGAGCAATCGAGAACTCCGCTTAAACGTAAAGGAAGAGAAACATGGACGACATCAAAGCGTCCTCGTCAAGCCTATGACACCGAGGATTCTGATTCAAGCTTTGATGGAAATCCAGCAAAATCTGAGGCATCTTTAGTCCCTGTCGCTTTGGAATTTGAACAGTTGACGAGAGAGTATGATATAAGGTTTCACACCGGCCTGCCATCAATTAACAGTTTTAAGTGAGTATTTGAATACTTGGCTGTTTCTTCTTCTGGCTGTTTAGTCGCCATACATAATAATAAAAATAGCAATATCACTTTACAAATAATTGGAAATACTAATAAGAGTTTGCCGTAGAATAGTTCCTCGTGATACTTGCTGACTTTGCTGTAGACATGTGCGTGTGTTGCGAACTCAAGAACATCGCTCAAAGAAAACAAATGTTTTCTTTAACTTTCCGCTTTTTGATTACCACAAAACTGGACTCACATATATAAAAAATCGCAAATAATAATTCGACTATTAAAATGGACGAGTTTGAGAAATATATTTGAAAGAAATGGCCAATATGTATAAGGGTAATTTTTGCGCATTTATTAGTAATTTATATGGACGCCATGCGTGACCGCGCGCTCGGCCAAATGTTTTTGCACCCCCTGCAATATGGCTGCGATAACCTTGAAAAGGTCTATTCGCACACTACTACAACGCACTGTGAACAACGACATGATCATTCACCAAATGGATGTCAAAACCGCTTATGTGAACGCACCTATTGATTGTGAAATTTTCATTGATCAACCAGAAGGCTATGAAAAGTTAGGTGAAAATGGTGAAAAAATAGTTTGTAAATTGAAGAAATCACTTTACGTCTTAAGCAAAGCGGCAGGAATTGGAACAATTTGTTGCATGAATTTTTAGTAAAAGAAAAATTTGTTCAGTCACTGGCAGATCCATGTTTATATGTTCGTTATATTAATAGTCAACAATGTGTTATTGTCATAATTTGGGTGGATGACATCATTGTAGCTGCAAGCGACATTCATTCTTAAAACAGTATAAAAGATTCTTTGAGCAATCGATTCAAAATGAAAGATCTAGGCGAACTAAAATAGTTCTTAGGAACAAAATTTGAAAGAAGTGAAAATTGTTATAAGATGAATCAAACACGCTATATTCAGAAAGTTCTTTCAAAATTTAAAATGTCCGATTGCAAACCAAAACCGACACCCTGTGTTTTAGGAATTGAAAAAGTAATGAGCGAAGAATCACCGGTACTATCAAATCCAAAATTGTATAGAGCGATCGTAGGAAGCTTAATATATGTGATGACTGGAACCAGACCAGATTTATGTTATATTGTTACAAAAGTATCTCAGAAAATGTCTGAACTCACACAAGCAGATTTATCCATTGCCAAACATGTTTTAAGATATTTAAAAGGGACACAAGAGGTTGCATTAGTCTTT
Source organism: Xenia sp. Carnegie-2017 (assembly GCF_021976095.1). Classification (NCBI taxonomy): domain Eukaryota; kingdom Metazoa; phylum Cnidaria; class Anthozoa; order Malacalcyonacea; family Xeniidae; genus Xenia; species Xenia sp. Carnegie-2017. The sequence continues at coordinate 7,532,831 of NW_025813483.1, forward strand.
CAAAAATCAGATTCACAACTTAAACTTACAGGTTTCTGTGACTCAGATTGGGGAGCGTGTATAAAAGATAGACGAAGTATTGCAGGTTATAATTTTCAGCTTTCACAAGGTCCTCTCATATTCGTGTGATAAAAATTAATGCCCAACATAAAGTTCTGATTAGAGCCATAGAAATAGACCAAAAAAACAAAACAAACAGAAACATTGGTCTATTTCTATGGCTCTAATCAAACTTTAGGTTGGGCATTAATTTTTATCACACGAATTCGATTTCCGCTCGGCAAGTCTCTCGCTACAATTTTAAGTCCTCTCATATCATGGAAGAATCGAAAACAACCAACTGTAGCACTGTCAACGTGTGAAGCAGAATATATTGCCCTAGCAAATGCAATTCAAGAAGCGAAGTTTTTAATGCAAGTTTGTTTAGATATGAAGGTAAGTATAATAGAAGGTAAGTCTTCTCTTTTAATGGATAATCAAGGAGCAATGAATCTAGCAAAAAACCCAGTTCATCATCAAAGATCCATACCACTTTATCAGATCAGAAATTCAGCAAGGAAGAGTTAGCTTAAAATATGTACCTAGTGAAGACAACGTAGCAGTTATTTTTACAAAACCAACAAGCAAACACAAATTGGAAAAATTTAGGCAGACAATATTAGGAAACGTACTAAAGTAAAGGTTTGAACCCGGGAGTATCGTTACATGTTTGTAAATGATGATCGTCCAGGTTAGTATAGTCCTGAGAAGGACTGTTTTTGTTGTTGTTGACGGACGTTTCGACAACCTTAGCGGTAGTCATCTTCAGAGTCAAATGAGGAGTAAACGTCAGGTTACCCGTATTTGTTATCTGGTTCTTACGTCATTGTATTGTGTGTACAGGAAATGTGTATTGTCATTGTGAATTAGTGTGAAGTGAAATATTTTATTTTTAGTTATGATGTGTGATTTAGGTGTGATGTTTTTAGTTGTAATGTGTGGGTGTCAATTGTGTATTGTCATTGTGAATTAGTGTGAAGTGTAATGTTTTTAGTTGATCGTTAGTTTGTATTGTGAATAGGTCGTTTGTAAGGTGCCGGTAATTGCTGTGATCTGTTCAGGGGGGTTTGTTCCAAGTTGGTATACCAACTTTCTAATGTAAGCCGTTGTCTTTAGTCAGTACTGTAAGTAATGCATTTTTCCGAGTTCCAGTCAATGTTGTGCTTTGTGATTCGGTGATGTTCGGCAATGTGATTAGTTTCGTCTTGTTTCTTAGTAGCTCGTTTGTGTTCAGTAAGTCTTATGTTTAAGTTCCTGCCAGTTTCCCTGATATTGGAGGCGTGGCAGTCGGAGCAGTTTATTTTGTAAACTGCACCTTGTCGTTCGTTGGCTTGTTCTTTGTCCTTTATGTTCGTTAGTACTTGTCGTAACGTTGTGATTGGTTTATGTTGTTGTGGTCTGAGTACCTTACGTCAAAGGTACGTCTGAGACTATCTCGCGTATCTGACGACCATACAACAAACGTGTCGCACATAACGAGCTACTAAGAAACAAGACAAAACTAATCACATTGCCGAATATCACCGAATCGCAAAGCACAACATTGACTGGGACTCGGCAAAATGCATTACTTACAATACTAACTATAGGCCACGACTTACATACCAACTTGGAAAAAACCCCCCTGAACAGATCACAGCAATTACCGGCACCTTACAAACGACTTATTCACAATACAAACAAACGATCAACTAAAAACATTACACTTCACACTAATTCCCAATGACAATACACAATTGACACCCACACATTACAACTAAAACAATCACACTTAAATCATACATCACAACTAAAAATAAAATATTCACTTCACACTAATTCACAATGACAATACACATTTCCTGTACACACAATACAATGACGTAAGAACCAGATAACAAATACAGCTAACCTGACGTTTACTCTGAAGATGACTACCGCTAAGGTTGTTGAAACGTCAGTCAACAACAACAAAAACAGTCCTTCTCCGGACTATACCAACCTGGACGATCATCATTTAAAACATTAGGAAACGTATGGTAGAAATTTTAAAGTGCGCATAAGTAAGGCCAAAGGTAAGTATCAGTTTAGGAATAAAAGTAATAATAATAAAAATTTAAAAAAATGTAAGATGCTTAGAACATAAGAGCAAGTGGTGGTGTTAAGATATGCTCTCATATTCTTGCTGTAATAAGTAAATAATTAAGTCAAGTGTAACTAACTAAATGATTATTTTAATAGATACTTATGTGCAATAATCACAATATTTTTTATAGTTCCTAATAGCTTTCCGTTGATTGTAAATTACCCATATTTAGTAAAGAAACAAATATATCCATACGTAATATCTTGTATAAATAGAAGTAGTTTAACCGTTGTACGATAGATCGTAGACCGTAGACATTGACGTTGAACATTAAATGTGATCATAACAGTTATCTGTAATATCTCTATTTGTTGGTGTAAGTCAATATATACTAAAGACGTTAGATGGCTACATCACAAAACCTAACACTTAAGTGGGATGAAACGAAGGCCTTCCGCTATTATCTGAGAGCCTGGAAAATGCAGGTGCCAAAGGGGCACCCCTCCGAACGCGACTTGATGGCTTTCCTCAAAAGCGCCCAGCCCCACATCAAACGCAAACTCATCGAGGAGCTATTAGCTCTACGAGGAGTTAAGTTCCAGTTCACTGTAGAAGTTGAGCTTCGGAAGGATGAACCAAATGGTACTAAAGTGCTTCAAGCCTCAGTGTTCCGAACAAAGCAGATCACGCTGCTACAGGCGTATTAGATTCCGCAAGCCGTACATTAACCCTTCCCAACAATCCTGGAGTGATTGGAAAAGTTCACTCGGGAAAGGTCTGGGTGGATAGTGGATCGTGTCAAAACACTCTGGCTTGACATCGCTCACTACCAGCTTTTACGCGGAGGCTCATACCTTCCTCTTCCCACTGCCGTCAAGAATAAGAAGGCAATCGTCAAGGTGAAAAACAAAGACGACCACTGCCTCCACTGGTCTCTAAGATCTGCACTGTTTCCCGCAGCTAAAGACCCGCAACAGCTGGGCAAGTATCCCAGAAAGACGGCCTTTGCGGGAGTGAGCGCACCCACACCACTCTCCCAGCTCGAACGAGTAGAGCGTCAGAACGACTTTGCTATCAACGTTTATGGTTGGGAAGGCAGCGTCGTTCCTTGCCGTCTGAGCAAATTAGAGAGAGCTCGCAAGACTGTGAATTTCTTCCTCGTCTCGGATTCGAAGAATCCTGAGAAACACTACTACACTTGGATCAAGGACTTCAACTGCCTTCACAACCGGAGTTGCCACCATCAGCTGCACCTCTGTGAGCGTTGCCTTCACGGCTTCACCAGACAGGATTTGCTGGAAGAGCATAAGCCTGAATGTCGAGGCATCAACCAGGCCACGGTTGCCTTCAGAATGCCAACCCCCGGAAAAAATGACGAAATCCGCTTTGAGAACTACCACAAGCAGCTCAAAGCGCCCTTCATAATCTACGATGACTTCGAGAGCTTGGTCTGCAAAATCGAGGGCCCCGCGCTCAACCCCAATAAGAGAGGCACCTTTCAAACCCCCAGGCACGAGGCTTGCGGCTACTCGTACATAGTCGTTCGTTCCGAAGGGGAAACGCAGCCGCCGCAGCTCTACCGAGGGCCTGACGCGGCCAAGCATTTCCTGGAAGCGCTCCAAGAAGAAGAGCGCAAGATCAAGACGGTGTTGGCTAACACCGAGCCTATGTACATGACAGGAAAGGACTGGGGGAGACACAAGATAGCCACAAACTGCCACGTCTGCAGCAAGCCCCTCGAAGGCGATTCCGTGCGAGACCACTGCCACATTACTGGCAAGTACCGAGGTGCGGCCTCACAATGAGTGCAACTTCAAGTTGCGGCTCAGTCCGAAGACGACAACCATACCGGTTGTCTTTCACAACCTGCGAGGCTACGACAGCCATCTCATCATGCAGACTACCGCAGAGACTGAAGAGAGGGTCACCTGCATCTCCAACAACGCCGAGAAATACATCTTGTTCAGTATCGGCCAGCTTCGATTAATCGACAGCGTCCAGTTTATGCTCTTAAGTTTTGATGAACTGGTGGAAGCCAGCGATCCGTGAGACATGCGCATTACAGCAGACTTCGAGCCAAACCCTGAGATGCGTACCCTCATGTTCCGCAAGGAGATCTACTCCTACGAGCATATGGACGGCTGGTCCAGATTTAATGAGGAATCCCTCCGGCAGAAGGGGTTAACAAATGGCGTAGTTTTCTTTGATTTACAGAAGGCTTTTGACACCGTAGATCATAGTATCTTGATAAAAAAACTAGAACTTTGTGGCATAAAAGATAATGCGCTTAGCTGGTTCATCTCATATCTAAGTAACAGAAAACGAGTATGTAAAGTAGGAATGTCTATTTCAAACAGTAAAAATATAACGAAGGGTGTACCACAGGGGTCAAATCTTGGTCCTATTCTTTTCTTACTTTATATAAATGATTTGCCGAATTGTCTTAGTTCCTCCGTACCAGCACTTTTTGCAGATGATACAAATCTCACAGTTTGTGCCTTTAAATCAAACGAGATTGAAAAATTTGGAAATTGAATTACATAAAGTCCATATGTGGCTTTTATGTAATAAGCTGACCTTAAATGTCAAAAAAACTGAGTATATGTTAATTAGAACAAGACAAAAGTTGTCCCAAGTTAGTGCTGATCCAATTTTATCGATAGGGACTGAGGCTATTAAACTTGTTTCATCCACCAAGACACTTGGTGTAGTTGTGGATGAGTGCAACACTTGGAAAAATCATATTGAAAATGTGGCCAAAAATGCTGCCAAGGGAATTGGCGTACTGCGTAGATAAAAAAGCACTTGGTAAAGGCACGCTTAAAGTCATGTATAATGCTTTTGTATTGCACATTTTGATTACTGTTCTTTGGTATGGAACAACAGCTCCAATAGTTTACAGATTAAATTACAAAAACTTCAAAATAAAGCTGGCCGAATAATTACAGGTGATTGCTATAAATTTATCTCAGACTCTGTAAGAGCTAAACTCTCTTGGGACATCTTAGAGGCAAGGAGAAAAGCTCAATTAGAAAATTTAATGATACAAATAATGAAAGGCAATTCTATAGATTATCTTCGACAGTTTTTCTCAATACGTACGAATGAAATGTATGAATTACGAAATAACAATCACGTTCTCAACTTGCCAAAACCAAAAACAAATGCCTTAAAACGTAACTTTGCATATAGAGGTGCAGAGGCTTGGAATAACATTGAAGATAAAAGAAAATATCCATTGCATGCATAAACTTTATAGATTTAATATATTTATTTTTATATAGCTTATACTTTGTTTTTATTGTTTGTTTATTTTATACCTAGATGTAGTATACTTTTTAATTTTATTTTATCACACGGCTATCTGTAGTTGTATTTTAGGATCCAATTTGAGATACTACAGTGTTTAAATAAATGTAAATAAATAAATAAATAAACCACAGCCCGCTCGACCTGTTGGGAGGTCACACTCCAGATAGGATCGGTCGCCCTACGCCTTTCGCCAACCTTGAGTTCGCCAGGCGCATACAAATACCGATGGCAAGCGTTGCTCTTTGAAACCAACTGGACGAAGCGCCGGCGCAGTGGGTTTGGCCTTAACGCTCTTCTTACGAATCGCAAGGGAGGGCTTCTCGCCCGTCAAACGAGTAGTTTCATTATTGAGGGCTTTAACTACCCCATGTAATTATGATACCCATTCTTTGTTCCGAGTTCCGGGCTCAGCCAGCTCGCGATGATCCTGGTAATCGCCCCGCCAAAGTTCGATTAAATCTTTCTTCGATCCCCAGATCTCTATGTACTCCAACCTTACCCCGTCGAAGTGTGACACCATTTTTATCACACGCTTTTTGCACAACCCCGCGAAACTCGAGCAAGGGTCGACTTGTAAAACTTTAGGCCATTGTAGAGGCCCACGGGCATAAGTAGACTCTAACGCCTTCCCAGTCTGGGTCGCTGTCTTGTCTGTGATTGCCTGGGCCTCCTTATACCGACTTGCTACGTCGACGACCGTCAATGCGTATTTGAATGTGCGTCTTCCGGCTCGATCGTGAGGCATAAACAAGAGATCGGCCTGGTGGATCTCATTCGGGGTGCTGATGTCAAACTTAGGTCGGGGGATAGCACTTCGCGCTTGTGCGGGCAAGTAGATCTGCCAGATGGCCTGTTTTGTTAGCCATTCATGAGCCACATCCTCGCTGACGCCAGCCTCTTTAGCCAGCTTTGGGATAGCAGCACGGCCGCGCCAGTAGCCCGCAGGACTGTAGTACGCCTCTGCGAGACGTTCCTCAACACTTCCGTCCGTAGAAATGCGACATGCTTTGCCGGGGCAACGGCTTTAACACTACGTGTCGTAGGCGGCTTCTCTTTAGCTTCGAAATCGTCAGGACCACCGCCAGTGGTCAGAGGCACAAGGTCGAGCATCTTCTGATCATTGGCTAGAGTGTCTTCGCCGAACACCCCCTCAATCTTTTTAAAAGCCTCTCTACAGACGTTAAAAGCTCCTTCACTATATACAGCATATAAAAATCCACCCCACGAAGGTGTCCTTGCCAAATTAAATTTCCATACCAACCTATTACCTTCCAAAAATGATTTCACCTCCTTGCTATCATAAATCCCCCTCAATGTTTTCTCAGTTGCTTTAAACGTCTTGGCATTGTCCGAAACCTTTGGCGAAGGTGTTCCCCTTCTAGCGGTGAACCTTCGCATGTAATTCAAAACAACGTGCACTTAAACTATCCACTAAGTCAAGATGAATTGCTCTTGTCACACAGCAAGAAACTTCACTATATACAGCATATACACAATATAAACAGCCGCCCACCAAGACAGCATGGCGAAAGCAGACAGCTGTTGCTCGACTCTGCACTGCAAACGTATTCGTAACCATGACCCGTTCGGGAAAGGCCTCCAGAAAATGTCTGCGCAGCTGGGGCACTGTATATGCTATTTCAGCGAGCGCACGTCCAAAGCTATCGAAGACAAGCACATGCGTTCCAGTACAACAAACAGTTAGCCAGTGGTGCCCCCTTCGACTGGATCATGGAGAGGGTGGATGTTGTCCGTGTTGCTGATGCAAAACTGCCCATCGTGCAGATGTGGTAGGCTGTCGTAGCTACAGACCCCAACGAACCGTCCTCGGGCTCGCTCGGCCTTCAGGAGGCGTTCGATGTCAACGCTCAAGAGCAGTAATTCATCTTCCATTCCTTATAATGAGCACAGCGGGAGTGCTAAAAAAGCACGCCAGCGTTAATCAGTTCTCGATGATGCGCCTGTAAACATTCTCGAGGTGTTGGAGCGCCTCTACATTAAGTGGGCAGTGACCGCAATGAGCAATGCCGCCCTTTGCCCGCACCGCGCACGGTAAGTTCTTTTTCCCCATGTCGACCAACGCTTCCCGAGACATTGCTCTCCACCCCTCCAGCGAGACATCGGCAATATCGCCGAACTCCAGAAGTGGAAAACCTCACATTCGCAGACCTTGACCCCTGAGATCGTGGCGAGCTGCTGCAGCGACACCATGGCAGGCAGCCTAATACTCCTCCGGAAGACCCATCATTAGCTTGATGGGTTGCGGTTTTGTGCACCATTGACAGTGTTGCATCATCTTGGTGTGACAGTTTTCGTCACCCCCACCCACGCCAGGGGCTACAGACCGAAGCTGTGAACATCTCTTTTTAATTACAGGCTGTTGTTTGCGAGGGGATGGAGTGAGGGGAAACCAGTATTTGAATAAAATTGTGTATGAAATAGCGTCGTTTGTATGGAGTGTTTGGCATGTCAAACTGGCGCTATGAGCGTCATGAATCTAGCCGAGCATTTCGATGGTCAAAGGCATAATCGCGCGTGGTTGGCTGGCAAAGCTATGAAATTCGTTTGCGGCCTGTGTGACAACAGCGGTGCTGTCAGCGGCGGGGATGGGGAAAAGCATGTCGAGTCGCCTGGGCACCGACAAAAGCTAGTTGAGGTCTAGAGTTGTTGAGATCTAGGGAGTGACCTCACCGCTTCCTCCGTGCTGCTTTCGAGGAACTGCAACGGCAAGTTGAGCTTGCGAGGAAGGGAGTATATGCCCACCTCCGCATATTGCACTTGCGTCCTCGAGGGGAGCCCTCTCGACGAGTACTAACTAATAGACCCCGACGGCTGGGGCTGGGGTGGGCTGGCCGTCTTTGGCTCCTGCCGTTGTCCAGGGTTCAGCCTTCGATGTCTTGTGGTTTTTGTGCTTACCATGCTTACTTTTTATGCTACCGTAATTACAAGAACGACGTACGCGAACTAGGGCTGGGGTGCTTAGATTTGCGTATACTAGGTCTCAAGGTGGGAGGTGCGCCAGAAACGACGCTCTATATACTATTATATCTTAATTTTGATAATGAGCGCGGATACAACAAGAATCAACCTTGCAGTTGCTGCCATTGTCTTCATTGATAGAATTTGACCATGATCAAATTAAATAATTCTGGATAGGTAAGACAATAAATTATTTGTCTTTTCAGCCTTATCGTTTTTTCGTATGACTCAATAACATCTTCTAGTCATCTTTGTTACCTGATCTTTTCAGCATGGTGTTAGCAAATAGAATATAAGAGCTCTGCTCCAAATAATGTGTACTGTTTATGCTGATCGTTTCTTTTGGCTATTTACAAACTGAGTAAAATGTGCAAGGTCTTTTTAGCGTCAGGGAAACGATTTTGCAAATAGATTGGTAAATTTAGGATTTCATACATTAACAAACAACAGAAAAGTATGCTGAGTGTTATAAAAAAAACAGGAAAACATCAGTATATTTGGCGTTCAAGTCAGTCTTAAAAAAATACAATCTTACGGATTTTATGGCTTTTTATGTGCATAATTGCTTTTCAGTCTTTGATGGACAAACAAAGCATACAAATATCTCACCTGTGAGAAGCTAGATGCTTTTTTTTTGTGGAAACTACGACATCCAACAACTGAGCAATTGAAGTATTGGCATTGTAAGTCAAAGCCAAAAATTATCGTGTTTGTTTTTAATAAATTCTATATAATTGACTATAGACACCAGGGGGAGGACGACAATATTTTTTTCTGCAAAGCAGTCATTTCAGAGGAAATAGGTCCATTGGCCGCAATTTTATTGATAGCCTCGTCCCAGTCTACTTAGCCCCTCCAGTTATTATAGAACTCAATAGAGATCTTTAGCGCAGAATAGACATCTAACAGAAGGCCCACTCGGCTAAAATCATGGTGTACTTTTTTACTACGCATGCGCGACTTCCCAGCAAGATACTTTCACAAAATCAATGTTGAATAGTACTGCACGAGATGCTATTTTACTAATAATTCACGTTTAAAGCAAAAGTTTGCCGAAATTTTTACAAAATATTTTCATCTTATCTTTCAAAAGCTCCAAGCTTTTGTAGTGCAAAACGATATATTTGTAGAAACATCTATATTTTCAAATTGCAATCTAGCCGAAGTATCATGCTGGAAGGCGTGTCTCCTTAGAATTTGCTTCAGAATGTGGGGGACACGAACATCAAAGGCTCCGACACGAGTGGACTTTTTGTTAAGATATCTATTCTGTGGCTTTGGCAAGAGTACGACTATTGAGTTCTATTAAATTACCTGAGGGGAAAAGAGGACTGGAACCCGGTATCAAAAACATGGATGCCAGAAGGAATTTTGGGGTAATGTCTTCCACTTGAAAATTTATTTTTATCATTCACTCCCCCCTAAAAATCAGTAAACACAACCACGAATATCGTTTTTGATTGAAAAATATGCTTTAGCGTTTTATCGAATACACAATCAAGAATATAAAAAAATCTTAGGTAAAGGAACTTTTGTTGTATTTAAATAACAATATAAATTCAAAATAACTCCACATGCGGCATTTTTTTGTGGGCCCGTGAATGTCTTTAGGTTTACGCAAAAATAAACACTCGCACTCTATGTATTTGTTCGTGAACAGTCTGGTACCATTATCGTTATCGAATCTTAGGGAAAATGTGCAAAAAAATCTTGGTATGGCAACTGCTAGTTAAAGCTTAGTGAGCTGCTACAAAACTATTCAGTATTACCTTTAAGCGTCTGCTGAGAACTACATTTCTTTTATAAAATTACAATTTATGAATTTAAAGTGCATTAGTTTCTCTAACATAATGCTGTTTTTTTGGTGAATTGGAATAAAAAAATCAAATAGCAGTGTGCTAATGGAAATATATAGTAAAATGTGTAAGGATTGTGTAATTCCTGCAGTATTTTGGCATTGTGTTATGTGTTAAGAATCAAGTTTGAAAAAAATAGCTAAAACTTGTGCAAAGAGACTAAAAATCTTTGCAGAACCACCTGCTTTCCCAGCTTCAACTTGACTATTTGCAACTGACTGTTTTTTATTTCAATTTCTAATTTTACTGTTTTTGATTTTAATGTTTAAATTTGTTTTAATCATTTATTTTATTTATTTCCACTTCATCTTTATTCGACATACAGAATTTCTTCTCAGAGGTGTATTACAAAATTTTAACAAAGGCCTACCTGATATATATAAACAATAATGGGGTCTCTTTCATACATGTTACCACTGCCAAAAATTAACCCAGAATTTCAACAAGCCCCCTTCCCCTTTAAAATTGTTCTTGTTCTTCTACATCCTTTTGTGCTTCTTCTTCCTACTTCTTCAGTGCAAATAAGATATTATGAATCCTGGATCACCTGGAATCATAACAATTATGGATTTTTGTAAAATGAGACAATAGTAAATCAAACTTTACGTGCTCATAGTCATAAGCTTATCTTGAGCAAAACTTTCACTGTAAAAGAGAATCTTATCTCATTATTGTACTAAGCAGTTCTTTTATATTGGTTTTGACCTATTAATCTGTTTACTATTACACTGCATACTTCATTGACAGAAACACAAAGAGGAATTTATAAAAAATAGTAGCACCAAAAAACCTTTTGATCCCACTATCTTAATTGTTTCTTACCTGCCAATGTGCAACACAAGCAATGAGATTGAGCTATTTTTGTGGTACTGTACATCGTTGGCACTGCACTCTATTCTATAGCTTTTTTTCATATTTTGCTAAAAAATATTGAGAAATGTTACACTACTTTTCAGATGAACTCAATTTGTTTTAAGACTTAGGTAAATTTTGTCTGTTTTACTTGATGAAAGATATCCACATTTTGAAGAGATTTCATGCTTAGTCATTTCATGCTTTTTTTGTTTTTTAGCAAAGAATAAAACAGACTAGACAAATATTGCATAAAAAGGAAGAAAAACAATTACAAAATACATGCCAAACACCCTAGAAGTATTATAATGCCAAGAAACTAAGACGAAATACTAATAATAAAGAATAATATAGAAAATAAACAATATCTTTTTCCTTACCAGTGTCATGTAACGTTTTCTTTTTTTACTACCTTATCATTTGTGTACCAAATAAATTTGCAGCATGTTTTTCCGATGAATTTTTTTTAAAAAAGCCATTTTCTCGTATAGAGCCTTAAAATATAAAATTTTCTACTATATTATGTATCCATTGTACAAGTGTTAGGTGAAAATACGGGTGGGCTGAAAATTTTCTATTTTTCATTCTGATGACGTTTTCTCCAAAAATTTGCCATATTTGGTATGACAGCACCATGTTTTTGATACCCGGCCGCGCGTTCATAAAATTTAATAATTTGGATGTGGATTTCCGTCCAGTTAATTAGTATACAGGTCAGTGAGTACGACTACGACAACGAGTACGTAGTTTAACTGTGTAAGAGAATAGCACGACGAAGTTTGTTGTTGTCGCTTCGTCAAAATTTTGTTTTAGCTATTGAACTGAAATACATCTGGAACGATAAGTCAGGGGGGTGAAATGAAGCCAGATTTTTTAATTTTTGCAGGTCGCGTTAGTCCTTTGGTAAAAAATTCAAAAAATAGCATTTTTCTAGTTGTAAAATTTCAAAATTAAACTTTGCGGTAGTTTTTCAAAATACCATCCAATTTAAAGAATATTAGTCAAAATTATAGACTGTCAGAAAAAATCGGACAAAAGTCTTAGCATTGCTGAGAAATTTTGAAGAAAGACAAAAATTACGAAAAGTCCGCGCGACTTTTGTTGCTTTTTCTGAGTTTTTGAAAGTTCCAGGCATATCCGAACGTTCAAACCACCTAAATATTGTAATTCCATGTTAAATACACAAGCCTATAAGGTTTCGTAAAAATTGAGAAATTTGCCAAGGAGAAAAATGTGTTTTTTTTAGAAGCATTTTTCATGCCATAAAAATACACATACTGCAAATATACGTACAGCTCAGTGTCATAAAAAGTAAAAGATCTTCGCAAAAACAGTTCTTAACGAGATATTTTATTGATGTAAATACATAAAAATCCAGAACATTTTTCAAATAAGAAACTCGCCATTCTAATTTTGTGTGTATAAAGCAAATGAGAGAAAAAGAAAATGAAAACAATGCATATCACGGCGGACCAATAAGCTTGGTAGCTGACACGAAAACAATAATGAAATAAACAAGGAAAAACTGTGTGCCACCATCAGATCGAATGCAGTCCACAAATCTTATGCCGCAGTTTCACCAAGGTATTAACACCTCTAATTACATATTTACACCAGATATGTCTGGCCAGTCTTTTTATATTCCCCATGTAGAAAGCAATGGAGAACCCTTGCAACCACAACATCAATATTGACTTTTAACATTTTATTTGTTAAAAACGTCATACTTGTTTTATTTTTTATGTTGAATTCTTACTGAATACTTCTTTATGTTACATTGTTCTTGTTAGAGTAGAACAAGTGTTCTTTGTTTATGAAATAAACATGTATTTGAAGAAAAAGTGGTAATCTTCCCAAATTTAGTTCATTATTCATGAATGAGTTTGAAAATACTTTTGCATCATGGACGCTGCCAGGCCACCTGCAGTCAGCATCCATGAATTAGCCATTAGAATCACAAACAGCTTGAACATGAATGGAGAAAAACTGTTTATAATTTAAGTAATCTTGAGAATCAACCAGAGATCTTTGAATGGGAATGTGAGTACCATCAATGCAGCCAAATGCCTGAGTCATGCCAAACCTTTTTCAAACTCAGCCACTTTTTTCCGCATTTCCACTACCGTTTGTGGAAGGTGTATATATATTGGGCAAAGATGTATACAAATTGCATTGCAAACTGCTAAAACGATTTTAGAAACTGTACATTGATGAACACCAAAGGCATTCGCTGTCATCCAAATAGAACCAGTGTCTTTTAAGCAATATAAAGTGATAGCGAGTTTTTTTTTCACGAGAGAGTGACCTATATTTTGGAATGTTTATTCCTGCAGAAATGTAAGGTCGCAACTCCTCGCACAATTAAAAATCTCTCTTTCGACATTTTAAAGTTTCGCTTCCACTCATCATCTGGGGTAACTCCATCAAACATATTCTTCCACCATAAGTCAGTTCTTCCTTTTTTGGTCCATATAGCTCGCTTTTTCCGACTAAATTTCCTAGCTCTTATGTATCGTGCTTTTTTCTCAGCTACTGATTTTTTTGTGGCATTGTAACTATAAAAGACTTTGTGAACGTATTGCCTGTATGCAGCCCATAAGTAAGTGAAACAATAAAATTGAAAAAGTAGACAGGAAACAAGAATGGAGTGATGCCAAAATTTCGTTATTTATAAAATGTTCGCCATATTTTCCCGCAAAAAATTCGAAATCGTTCTCGGAGCCAGGAACCCGAGTACCCTCGACAACTAAATCTGCCAGGACAACTCGGTCCATGTAATCGCTTGAAAAAAGCTAACCCGGATACCCGAGACAACTCACCTTGCCAGGACAACTAGGTCCATGTAATCGGCCCCTAAACTTTATGTCATTTAAAGTACACAACACTCCACGCAATTTCCACGCAAGTTAACAACGCAGTTTCTTAACTATCCGACTAACTACGTTTTGTGCAACACAGTTAAGTCGAGCAGTTAAGTAACTACAGCTATGGAGTTAACTACGGTAGTTAGCGTTAACTATAGTTAAAGTTAACCACGTTTTTATACAACCGGCCCCAGCTCACTTTGAGCAGTGTACAGGCATTAAATTAAGAATATTTACAGGGTCATAGTTTTTCTCCCTAATTTTTTTTCAGTTGACTTCTTCATGGAATAATTTCGTAAAAGCACTATTGCCAATACACATTTAATATACACGACAACTTTTTTGAAAATAGACATGTTTCGACATGTTTTTTGTTTTCATGTGACGTCAAAACGGTTACGTTAGTATAATAGGCTACATCAAAGCATGGGCGGCCTACAACTACATTTATTATGTCTTGCATTCATCGATCAATCCCGTTCGTCAATCTCGCGCAACGTTCGTGTAACGTGAGTCCTATCGGTTTATAAAGTCTTATCATCAAGGTAGGACTACAATAAACATATTATAAGATTACGAAGCATATGAACAAAGCGAGCATTTTTGTCCTCTCTAGCATTTTAGCTATTACGGAAACCTGTGATAGGGTTACCATATCAGTCCTACATAATCTTTTTTGCATTTAAAGTCTTTTTGTCTGCATATTGCAGACGTTCCCAACTTAATCGCGAGCAAACACAACATTAAAAATTTTCGCGGGCGAGAGCAGGAGGTGAAACCCCTGGAGTTTGCACAGCACTAACAACGGGTAAAGATGTAACTGGTATTTACGTAGGCTTGAAATGACCATAATAAGTGGTTTTTCATGCAAACTCGTATGAGTTGCTATCGGTTGAAGAGAAAAAATTTACAAGGATGTGGGAGATATTGCTCACAAAGGTTGTTCCTTCGAGCAACGCTGGGATGTTTTACTTCTTTGCTTATTACAGAGGGGGAGAACCAGCAATTTGCTTATAAAGATATCGAATTCTGAAGATTACGAGCAGAGCAGGATAGTCGACTTAGGTTTTTTGGGACCAGCTAACATTTCACGATTCGTAGTTATGACATTTACTTACAAATTAATAAATCATACAATTGCTCTACATAATAAAAAAACTTATACACTATTATAGTGTGGTCCATGAAAAATCAATATCCCACAAATACTTTAGTTCTTGATTACACCTAAAGAATGAAAATTGTATATTCACGGATTTTTATGGGGTGGGGGGAGTACTTCATGTAGACTATTGTACCATCCAACATGCCTTCTGTATATAAGTACTATGTTTGCCTCACGAATCAAGTTTATTTATATTCCATAAAATCTTAATATCTTTTATATGTAAATAGAGAAGTGTATGCATAGATCTGCGCATAAACAGAGCTCCATGCATCCAAACAAAGATGTTCATCGATAACCCGTACTATCCATAAGTAAAAGCACACAAGAACACCTTCTAATCAGAGTTTACAAATAACTTGCACCTTTAACAATCGATATCCATGCATCGACAAAAAATCCACGATGTACAGAAAACACCTTCACCGGTCCATCATAAATCTATGTGATCCACAAGCATCATTCACATAAGTAATATAATGTTCTATAGTTCAATTGCCAGTCACGTGATTTGTTCACATGATTTTCTGTTTCTGTTTAACAATGGCTAACCATCCAAGTAATATCGAAGATAACTAGCCAGGAGCAATAACGTAGACAAATATCATCATACACTCATACACTAACTGCACAGTACTGAATCCACGAACTCCACCTTTTTAAAATGGTTATTATTAAAAAAAGGAACAGCCGACAATGTTCGCAGGTGCATTGATTCGGTACCAGACTTCCTATAAAAACCATACCTACAGCATTCGCGAGAGTAGAATTTGACTAAGCAAGAATAAAGTATATCGTCGAATGTTTTTCCACGTTTCTGCCTTCTTATCACCATTTACCGAAATCCAATGATGTTCCTGTACGCACAGCAACAAAAAAGAACATAAAAATTCTCTATAGTTCAGGTTATATGACGCAAAAACAGATTTAGACGTACACGGGTGCTTTTCCGTCCTCGCTTTCGGTCCCGTCCCAGGAGCTGTAGTTTGACACCGAGGAGCGAGCTTGGTCCTGCGTGAAAAATCGCCTGTATGTAAACTCGTAAAAGGCGTGCGGTGGATGGGATCTGCAACTCCCACTGTCGGAAACATCCGTCATGCTTTCACAATCGCTACCTGGTTGTCGTTCCGGCTCGACCGGATCGAAATTCGACGTGTCCTCGGGATGTTTTATATTCGGGACATAACAGGCCTTCGTTCGACGAATCATTACCCAATCAATGCCGTGGAAAAAAGGATGGTTCTTAATGTCATCAGTGCCACCTGCACCAATTCGCTTATTGGCGCTAGTGCAAAGGCGTAAGATAAGGTTCTCGGCTTCGGAAGATAGTTTTAATGGAATGTGTAATGTGTTTTCCCAGTTGATGACCTGCATAAACAAAATATATCATAAACTACGCAATTCCCATGGAGGCAAGAGGTGCTTTTCAAAATATAAATGGAAATCTTTGGATTTTATGAGCGCACATTAAAGACGTTTGAACGTCGGGTGGGGGAAGGGGGTGCAATTTCTCAGCTTTAGTGAAATATGTACAAATCGTTTCAAAAACTCATAAAAAACGAAAAGTCGGTCGGGCTTTTCTATCTTATACATTGTTACATTGTCATACGGGAGTGGGGTGGGTGGGGGTGATCCTGTACATAATAATTTAATATTCAAATAAACAAAATTATTCATCTGCTCTAAGCAGAATTTAACAGTAAGTTTGTCCTACCATTTGAAAACGTGCTATCCATAGAAATACAAAGAATAACATGACCAACAAAATTTTCTACAGGTGGAAACACAGCAATAATTAAAAAAGGCATTAACGCACCCTCATTTGTGTGTCAGCTGCATTGGAAGCATAAAACGGAGGTCGCCCGACTAACATCTCGTAAAGAATAACGCCTACCGACCACCAATCACAGAGATGGGTGTATGGTATTCTCATCAAAACTTCTGGTGCAATGTAGTTAGGTGTGCCAACAAGTGAGTGGGCCTGACAACGCAAATGCTGACGTGCGTGGCGACGGGAAAGAGGCGTTTGCCCGTCCAGTACATGTCCACATCGGCACTTGTGCTCTTTAGCCCAATTATTATCAATATCAAAGCTTGGCTCTCTGTTATGACCATGAGGTAGAGTAACACATTGGTAGTATTTTGAATCGTGGGTCCATCGAAAGCCAGTACAAAGACCGAAATCCGTCAACTTGATGTGGCCGTCACTGTCAATAAGTACGTTATCTGGTTTTATATCCCGGTGAATGAAACCCATACGGTGCACGGACTCGATAGCAAGCACAAGTTCCGCAATATAAAAGCGTGCCATATCCTCTGGAAAGATGGATTTTTTGATAAGCAAACTCATAAGATCGCCTCCCGGTACGTATTCCATCACAAAATAAAGATTTTCCTTATCTTGAAAAGAATAAAAAAGTTTAACAACCCACTCATTGTCCGCTTCCGCCAAGATATCACGTTCCGCTTTCACGTGTGCCACTTGGTTCCTCTTCAACACTTCCGCTTTCTTTAGAATCTTCATCGCGTAAAGCGTTTGATTATGCTTTGTCAGAACTACCTCACCAAACGCTCCAACGCCGATCTTCTTGATCTTATGAAACATAGATGGGTCCATTTTGCTGCGCTTTAACCGGATGTAATTGGATTCTTTTTGGCTAAGAATCTTCCTCATTTCCGACTGCGCATCTTCAGATAGCTGCACCCGTTGCATTTCAAGTTCGAGCTGCTCGCGTCGTTGTTCCCTCTCCTTCCGATCCTTAAGGACATTCTCGATACGCTGTTCCATGTAGAATTTGTAGGTTTGAGGTGATACGTGGGGCCGCTGACTTCGTTCCTCGCCGTTCACGGAGCCATTCGACATGGAAACATCGTTTTCCGGTCGCTTTCGTACATGCACGACGAGTGTGCCAGTGTCGTTAGTGCAGACAGAAGGGCTATCGTCGTCCATACCATCAAACGAAGTCAAACACGCCAAATCAAAACCAGAAAAGTCAGCATCCTCGATCGTCGACGCTCGGCTGTCGTCGGAGCTCATTGAAACGTTATCGGACTGAGGAGCATTTAAACAAGTCCACTGGTTTAATGCGTTCGACTTATTACTTTGATCGTGGCAAACCTGTGATGTCGAAGGGTAGCTTTCTGGGGGCTGAGTAAATTTCTTTCGGTAGTAGGGCGGTGGCTCATATTCCTCGCGTGGAATATATCTACTTTGTTGATGTAACATATTATAATTTGAATCAAGTGAGCTCATTTGCATATCAGTTTTACCATAGCTTTGCTGTATGCCAGAGTACATGCTGCCAGGGTCTGGTTCGGTAGCAACGGTTGCAGGACTCGTTTGCACCGAAACTTGGAACGTTGTTGCCTGTCCAGGAGTATTTGACACCATTTGCGGGAAAGTTGTGCGAGGCACATGCGTCCCATTTACAGGATTAAGACTGACCTGAACCTGGAACTGTGGGGAGGTTGTCTGATTGGGGTAACCACCATGATGAAAACTTTGATGACCATGACTGATGGGGTTGACTTTCTGAGTTAAAGAGAAAGGAGTGGACGTCCACATCGCTGCGCCTTCAGGTACAACAGACATCGGTTGACGTTGCGGGGAACTACCCTTACCCGGCATGTTTGACATTGATGTCACTTTCCATTCGGCTTGCGAAATCATTTTGTTGCCACTTGGTAACGCCGTTGTTTGCATGTACTTTGAGGTCTCTGTCTTACTAGTTCGGTGTGTGGCTACAGATTGGTTTTCTGGATAAGCTCGGTTAACTTTTTGGGAAGCAAGGCTGTAGGGTGGAGGGGATTTTCCCGTATACGGAATAGGTGCTATCAGGTTTGGCCTTGGTCGATTCCGACTTGCGTTGGGGTTGATTCGCTGAAAACCGTTATTGTTCGCCATTGCCCTCGCGAAATCGAAATTCGATGGCGAAAGTATATTCTGGCCCTATGAAAAGACAATAAACGTTAACGAAGGAAAGCTTATGACATTCTTATAAGTGATAGATTGAGAATTTGCCATTTTTAATGTAAAGATACGTGCGCAGCGTTGAGGTGATTAGGCGATAAAAAATGAATAAAATTTTTGTTGCCAAAAGCGTAATCTAAAAATTTCCTGTTTTCCATTGAAAAAATGCGTATTTAAGTTCATAATTTGTTTGTTATATTAGTTCGTGTTTTGGCGAATTTTTACAAGCGACATTGTTAATGGTGTGGGTGGATGTGCCAAAAAAATATACGCAGTTGTGCCCGACTGATTTCTTTGGAAAGGCAAATCACGCTAAAAAGGAATAAGTCTGGCACAAATGAATACATGAATAATCACTCCCCCCCCCCCTTATCTACAGCTGCGACCCAGATTTCCACACTTTCCGCTTGGAAAACATTCCCTATGGAGAACAAAATCCTTTAGGGTAAAAAAAGCACCATTATAACGACATTGTAAATACTATGGCGAAATGTGTGAGTACGCACAAGGACTTGTACAAGGAGTTGAGTGTGGCGGTTGGCTAAAAATGACAACTTATAACATCATAGTGTATTGACAAAAGTGCAACAGGGAAGGGTGTTCTTTTCTATTAAAAATGATTAAAAGTCTAAAGGCCATTGACAATCATGTTCACCATACAGTGCATGAATATAGCTACTAGTAGTGGAATGCTTTAAAAAAAAACAACCTTCAGATTGCCTGTGTGTGGAACTAATAATGTTATCGTCAACAAACTATACAAGAATTAGTTAACAAAATTTAATCAACAACATGTAATACACGCCATTTAGATAACAACGATACAATGTATAAACACTGTAATTTTCATCGATCTAGTTCATTTTTGCTCGTTCAAATGCTTCCTGCGGAGTTGTTTCATGCAGAGGGCTTGGTTTTCTCGATTGAAACAATCATAATCTCCCGAGGTATTTGGACTCCATGAAGCCAAAAGTTTCTTAATTGGTAACACGATCCGTTAACGATGTCAAAACTTTTTAATCAAAGCAATTATCTCATTATCTATAGACATAGGAATTCACATCCGAATAAACATGGAACTTGAAAAAAATTACCAAATTTAAAAACACAAATCGCCTTTTCTCTACTGTCGAGTCGGAAATGATGTCAAAACTACCTTCTTGCACACGCTGAGGTAAAAACAAAGCATAAGTAATGGAAGAAAATATGTTCATTTTGCAATTGTTGAACACAGCAGATACAGTTTCTGGCAAGTGTCGAAAGACGTATTTCGTAATTTAAATACCACACTCGAAAAAAACTTCAAGCCGTTTATTGAAACCATGAAAAGTGCCTACATTGTTGTTTTGGCCTATTGACTTTTGGCCTATTTTAAGCCGCATTTTTTTCGCTAGGGAATGCCATGCAATGTAATTCCACTAGGAATTTCGATTTTGGACAGTAATTACACCCAACAACTTTAGGATTGTAATTTCGACAGAATACCTAGTGAAGAGCCCAGCCTCAGTGTACTCCTTATGTACCATTCTCAGCACAAAGAGTACAAAGAAGTACATATTTTGTTTAAGTAAAGTTATGGTGGTCGTACTAAGAGATCAAGCAGCTATAGCAAAATTTTCAACATCCAACACAGGCATTCTCAGAAAGACATAATTACAATGGAAGGTAAATTATAATCGTCAACGTAGCAAGGCATTAAAAATATGAGATAAATTCAACACTCTAGTTAGTCTACCATACATGGTCAAAAGTCCATCAAGTACACTCAGTTTACGATTTTTGCTTCACAGTTGTAACCAAACACTTTCAGGGGAAACATTGTACAGACAGATTTCGAGAGAGATGAACTGAGGAAACATAAATTGCAACTAGCTTGACATTTAGGGGACACCATTCTATCTGGCTAGAAAAGTTATCTCAATCACGAAACGAACATGAAAAATGGCATATTAATCCCGTATGGACTTTGAAGCATAAACATCAAAATAGTTAGACAAACAAACGCGAGTAGGAATGCTGATTATGCTACATTAAATCATGCGAATGCTCTGATTTTAGAAACTTTGCAAGGGATTTGTTCTCCGTCGGATCTCGGTCACTGTTTGTAACATTTCATCTCAAATGTTAATCTAATGAAAAGATTTACAAAAAGGTGTCAAAAGGATGACCGTTCTCACGGCTGTTAAAATTCCTTTTCCAGTTTCGAATCCTATTTCCTTTCCAATAGAAAATTGTCCGATGTCAAGGCCGGAAAACATTCGGCAACGATTAGGTGGAAGTAAAATAAAACGAGAATATTTGGTCTGTTTTTCATCGAAAATATATTTTTAGATGTGCCAAGCATGTCTGACGAACACTCAAATGTTATTGTTGATATCTATTCCGTCTCGATTTTCATCATGATTTGTATATGTGAGTCGAAAATTGTCATAATAAAGCTAAAGGCATCACCAAGGGTAAAAACGTTCGAGAATTATTAATAATCGTTCAAAACAAGCCTCACAAGCGAGTCGCAATTGACGTTCGAAAAAAAGTAGGTTAATTGCGACAATTCAGTTGGTTTGTACAACGAGAAATGTGAAGGTCTGCTTTGTTTCAACTAAAAATGGACGGAAATTTTCACGAATTTCGATGTGCATTCGAGATAAGCACGGGAGTCAGCTTTGTCATTGTGTATAGCAGTGTTTTCATAGTTGTGGAAAACCACAGGTAACAAAACGTGCATGAACACTTCCCTGGCATAGAAAAGACAAACTAGACGTTTCAATTAAGTGTACACGTTTCAAACACGGAAAAGTTTTAAGTAATGCAATTTTTCAATTTTTAAAGAGACAAACGAAATTTGCATCTCAATGGCAACGAAATTGTGAATAGCCGAAATTGTTTCCCCATACCGCTGTATTATTTTAAAGTATTAAACACGCCACGCGCGTAGGCTTGGAAATTTATGTTATTTTGTGAACGTGGAGATGAAAATTTTGATAAATATATACCTCTACGTTCTCCGGCACATAATGCAGGCCATTCAAATCATTTGCGCCTTGCATAGAGCACTCAGAACTTGAGCTTGAATAGCCAGATTCGTCGTAGTTAGGTTGTAAGTTCGCATGTTCGTGTCGTCCCCTGTTTTGATCAACCAGATTATTTCTTTGAGCCGAGTATCGTCCATTCATACGTTGGTTCTGTGGAGATGGGTTTAGGTTGTTTGAGCGATAAACTGCCTGATTACCGACATGATGCGGTTGTACTTCATTGATATTCTCAGGTTCCCTTCGAAGATGCTTCAAGTTATCGCGAATTTCTCGTAGCATGAGATTATGATTAAAAACTACTGGCCTATTCACACGACTTGCCGAATGTTCGGCCATTATGAATGTCTTCAAGGTATACGAAAACTCGGTAGTTCTAGTTTTAAACTCAACTTGTATTCGTCTGCCAATTCAAAGCAAGATACCAAATACGGATTTAAAATAATGCTACAATTCTGTATTCTACAAAAAAGCGATGTCTTTGGACGCGTACTTCTGAATTAAAATGTCATATTATATACGAAATTTATCAAAGATACCAGTGAATATCCCATTTTACAAACCAAACTCTTCGTTCATAATACGACAATACGATCCTGATTCAAGAACGCGAATGACTCTCAAATCGTTGTAATTCATTCAAGATACGTCCTTTTTTGAGAATATAATAAAACACATTTCAGAGTACAATTTCGGCGACGAAACGAGAAAAAATTAAAGAAATATCATACGTTTATGACAAGTCGACATATATTGGTGATTAGAACAAAATTACTTGAATTCCACAAAAGAGATTAATTCTGCTTCCACTTTGAATTCTTCACCTTTTCACTTCCATGCATGAAATTTCTGTTTCGACAATGTACCGAACCTGAACAATAGCACAAAACAAATCGCTAAAAAATCAAGGTGTAAACGTCATCTAAACTTGTTCACATTATAAAAGGAAAAATAAAATTTTCTCAGCCAGGCGATTTTTGCGGAATTTCATCATTTTCTAATCCAATTATCGTGATTTTTATCTTACTGCGAGTAACGAAGCCTAGTTACAAATGACCGAATACAGTCTTTGTTAGGCTAGTAAGCACAAAATATTACAGTCTTATTACAGATTTATTAGGCTAGTAAGCACAAAAGCAAAGATAATTGTAAGAATTATTTTTATAGGTCTTTACATACAGGAAAAATCGTGTTTATGACTAACAGCACGCGCGTCTGTTGACTCTCGTGTCCATGAAAAGAATTTAGCTTCGAGCAAATTAGTTCAGTTAGGAGTTTCTTGCTCCATTCTGTGTGAATTTATTTCGTGTGAAGAACATGAACGTTGTAATTATAGCTAGAAAAACAATGCCCTATAAGAGCAGACAGCAAAATTTTAATAATAGTCGCATCTCTGATACTTATTGCACAATTTATTTTAAATAATAATCATAATTAACATAATTTACTTTTGTCACCGAAGCTTGAAAATTTAGATGCTTTCAACATTTTATTCAAACCTTAACATTATTTGGCAGGTAAATACGAAGATTTCTAATTTGGCATATGAGATTCGACCTTTCTCTTTCAATAATTTTCCGACATACCTACATCCATGCGACTGACCTATACCATTCTCCGTCGTTCACAGTCATTCATTAGAAGCATTACCGTCATCCGCCTTTTATACATTCCCCTCTTTAGAGATAAGAAGAAATTTTGTGTGAGGAGTATGGACTTACTCGGAAGTCTTTACCATTCAGACAGATACTAGATAACTGTCCAAAATGTTTATCTTTACGATCTCAAGAGATGAGACTTGTTTTGTATATTCAAAAAGAAAACTCAGTAACGTCACCCTTCAACTTTGAGAGCTCTCCATTCGAACCAGATACATCTGTGATTCGAACACGTGGAATATAACAGAAAATATTTCCACCCTAGCATTAAGTCTATAGAAGAACCAAGTTTTCTTTTTGATAATATAGTTTTGGGTCTAGATTTGGCCAAAAGTAATTGTTTTACAGAGTTTTAATTCAGCTGCAAAAGCTAAAACGTGCATAGCCAATATCGTGGCCAGCCTGGAAATAGGTCTTGCTATAATTTCAGCTCAGTAATTATTCTTTCTCTAGAAATCTATTGTATTTACAATGAGTGAACATTTAAGTATTTAATAAGCGCACGAATAAACTTACGAGTTGTATGGAGTGTTTGCATTTGACGTCAAAACGGCCATGTTAGGGGAGTACAACACAGTGCCGATGCTCAACAGACCATGAAATCAACATAAATTCTCTTCATTCTATGCGATTTCCCCCCAACATGGCGAATGATGAAAACACTCTATACGCCACTAGCAGTACTTTACACTATTTTTTAAACTACAACAAAGAATTTGGGGAACCTCGTGGAATCCGCCAGAAGTGATGTTCGAGAAATGTAAATTACATCGTGTCGATTTATCATTTTCATCGACACGTGTTAACAATGTTCAGCAATACCGGAAAGAAATATTTTGTGAACCCAGAATGCACTGTATAAAATAACACGCGTACAATGAGAGGAAGACTGAGTGATTTAGTGTGAAAAGTAGCAACGCACACCCATGTCACATGGTCCATGCGAACATGACACATAGAGGATGCTGCGAGGGCGGAAAAATTACACGCCATTTAGCGTACGTGGTGACAGTCAAAGCGCGTTTCTAAAGTTAAAAATACTTAAAACAGGCGTTACGAATAGGTGCACATAACAAACAGATTACTCGTAATACATTTAATTAGTTTAACAGCAGTGCCAGCTTGATTCATGGAGATAGAGGAAACCACAGTCAACTATAAAGAATTTTCTCCCCACTCAAAATAAAGCATACAGCCTGCTTTACAACGTGTACCATAGATGCATGAACGACAAGATTTTTTGTTTCTTTTTGTCTAGAGGTTTACATAGACAAAGAGATCGTGATTTTTATTTTAATCTCTTTTGTTCTTCTTTAAGCTTGTGCTCAACAATTTGTGCTATTTCCCTTGTCACATTTATTGTCAACGCTTATGTCACATGCTTTGTTAATTGTCTTCAATTATGCATATTTCAGTCGTGTGAGTCAGGCTGAAAAGGCAGAACTGAAACAGTGGTTTAACGATACTGCCCAGCACCCGCACCGAGATAGCGTGCTCCCTGCGTCTCAAGTTGCTTAATTAGTAAAACTGAATTGAGCGAATTAAAACGGCGACCAGGCGAGTACTGACTGCTGAGAGTTTTCCAAATAAAATGCGCATGTAAGCGTCAGCGTAGTTGGTTTTGATTAATTTCAATCAGTAGCATGGTCAGCCCATAATTTTTTGTACACAAAACGATAAGAGGAAACTTTAGAAATATTTTGCCAAATGCCAACTTTTTTGTAGCTATTAAAAAAAACTACAACTTTTGAATCCGACGTTTAAAATTTACGTGAATTAGAAGTGATTGATCATACGGAGGAGTAAACACGAATAAAATAATACATCGGAATTACAACCATTGGACTTTGCAAATTCCAAACATGAAATTCATTTCAATGGCGTTTATGACTCCTTGGGGGTCATTTACTGCCGATATATGCAAATTCTAAACGCTGCAGGAGATTATAAAGGTTGCAGTTTTATCGACACAAGCCGTAGAATTAACGCATGCGAACTATTTTATAAAGTTTTCCTTCGCACGTTCTTCTATAAAAATAAACTTACAAATCATCAACTCATTTTGTTTTTAATGATCTTAATGATGTAAAACATATAATTTCGGGGAGTTGAAATCACTAATACTCGAGGAGATTTTGTTCATATAATCATATGTTATAATACATTATCACTATCGATTTCAACAGAAACTGATTAAGTAGAACATGTACTTATGAAAAGTACCCTTTCCTCCCTCGAATCGATCTTCCGTGGTCCCTGATTTTCATTTCATTTAAAAAGAAAAAGTCACGAGTCACACATTCACTAATTTCAATTAGGACGTTTAGGAGATTACTCACACCGGATGAAAAGTCAGTCCCCAGCAGCAGAGAGCAGCAAGCTTAGCATGGTCCAAACAATTTTCATACTGTGCTTGTAGAGAAAAACACATGGTCTTTATCAAACAGGAGCCTCATTTGTTTTACATCAATTGTTTTACACCAGTAAGATGAAAACTTGAAATATACATCAAGATAATTTTACGCCAAAAGTTCCTTTTAAAGGCAATGAACGGTTATGACATCTCCCAAAACAAGTACATTTGCCGTGTATTGTCTACACCTTGTCTGTTGTTTGAGGTTTGACGGCACATGTAATTGACATTGTGAAGCATTCCACGCGTTGGTGACACTTTCTCTTCGATGATTGACTGTGACAATGAGTGTTTGTTTCATTGTTTGCGTCAACGTTGCCAAGCAACTTTGTAACAAAAAAGTTAGCTGAACTTGCTGATTAGATATTTTGTGATATTTTCGACAATGTATACTTAATGAGTAACATTACTTCGAATATGTGAGCTTCTTCTTCAAAGTAAATTCGACTGAAATGTATTTTAAAATACTACGCAGAAAACATACAGGAACGTTCTTTATTGTTTTCGTATTTTACGCGTAATTTTAGAGCGCCAAACTGTGTAAATTAAAAACACATTGACAAGACGACCGAAAACCGACAAACAAAATGAATTCGGCATATCATTGACGTATTTTTAGCTTTGCAAAAATACGCCTCTATTTATAAATTGGTAAGTGTCGACATCCTTTTTATTTCTCATCTGATCAAAGTCGTTTTGTCATGAAATCAGTGATTGCATGTGAAAGATATCTGACATCTTGAATGACTGCATTGAAGCAAAGTCTGGTAACTATGGTTTCCATATAGTCGAAGATGTGTCGTACATGTAATCTGGCTCTGAATCTATCTCCACCACATTTAATTAAGATGTTGTCACGCCAGACTAACGAGCATATGGATATTTAAGCTTGAGATAGAGAGATGGAAAACTTTCGTGAATAATATACAACTCGATACTTTTAGTAATGCAACGTCCGCGCGACGGTGCGATTGTTCACGAAAAACCAATATTTTTAGGTTCTTGACTTTGAGTTAGCTAAGATAAAAAATTTCCATGGAAACGTGAACATAAAAATGATCTTATCTATTGAGCTATCATTTTAATCATAAGCTATCGCTAATTTCTTTGGAACTTAGCTACATTTTCACTGTTAAATGGAAAAGAAAAATAAATAAAAAACACTAACCCTAAGTTTTTCACATATTCAGTTATTACGTGTTATCGATTATGGTTAGTGCTTGCAACAGGTGGCATCTTTATTTGTCAATAAATCTTTTTTCGTCTGAACAATGTAAACTTTACCAACAAAAAGTAAAAAGCATTTTAAGACAACATTCACACTTTATCGTTGTAATAACGTCATCGTGTTATTCTAGATTGTTCGACGCGTCTATCATACGAAATTTTTCACATATCTTAAACATCTCGAAGCTGTAATGGACTGTTTTCTCAACATTAACATACAGAGAAAGAAGCTTAATTCATCAATGCCTTTATGAATGTAAATAAGAGAATTTAAGGTCATATTTGATTCTGGAGAGTAGCTATAAATGCTCCAAATAAGCTAATTCATAATGATACATGCTTCTCGTATGGTTATATGTAATATTGAAGAAAAATTTGCCTTAGCATACGTCACATTGAGCTGTCGCATAAATTATACCGCTTCACACAAAATTAATGCACTTGGTAATTTCAATTCACAAATTGGGATAATCGCGGCTTGGTAGTGTATCTTTCGTGTATTTTCCTTGTATATGTGTCATAAAGTTACTTAGACCAATAACGACAAAAATTTGATAAAAGATCCTTATCATTCAGAACAAAGTTGAAAGATGAAAGACGTTATTGTAAGCTTCTACAAAGCAATATAATTTATGCAACAGCTCAAACAAAAGTAAGGTATGCGCTCACAAGCCTTCAAATATACATAGACCCCTACAACAAGTATGGGTGTATGACGTACGATATGCCCCCCACTGCTCCGCGGTTCCTGAAATGCAAAGCACGAATTAATTATGAAACGCTTGACCAAAGTGAACCATTGACGAAACACAAAAACGCCCATAGTTCCAAAAACAAGCATTTAAACATCATTATTATTCACCACGTAAGCAATGTCGCTTTGGATTGGTCGACCACCTGCAAATAATTCTCAATATCTGTGCGTAGACGTCATATATAAAGATGATATTATAATAGTTTCTACTATGAGCTATGAACGCCATTAAAAGCCGGTTTTGAAAAAAAAATTAAACAACGATGTTTGCCACAGATTCTAAAAACGATTTAAAAGCTTTTAAACAAAAAGGATGAGGAAACACTTAAAAAGCGGCGAGGCTGGCTTTCAACATATTTACAACACATTTAAACAAGACAAACTTGAATAAACCGCCGGACAAAAACAAATTAACGAAGGTTTGAAAAATCTTTTATATTGATATGTTTAAATATTTCAGTTAGTTAAAGTGAATAATAAAACAATTCTTGAACTCGGCTGTCGCATGATATCAAGAATTATTCAGACCTCGGTCAACACTTAGCTTCGCTTCGAAAGATAACATTGACCTACGTCTGAATAGTTCTTAATTTCATGCTCAATCTCATCCAATAATTATTTATTGTGAATAAAATCCATCGTGTAGTTTATGGATATGTTTTATTTCGGACAATAAAAATATTCGTGGCATAAGTAGCTAACTTTAAGCAGAGGAAACTGTTAAATTATCAATAATTGTTGTCACGTTTTTTTTATGAAGTTTTGAAAAACGGACTAGTGAGTTGTTCATACAACAAAATGTTCAGGTGTGTTTCAAATTATACAAGAGGGCATAAGAATTTGGGAATCATTCTCGTTGTTTATGTTCGATTACTGCTAAACATTGCATTTTCGCCTTTTTAAAATGTAAGAAATGCATTTTTTTAAAGGAAAGACCATATCAAAGATAACATCGCTCGTTAGTGGAGTATATTTGCATTTTAGAAGCGTCATAGTAAGCAATTGACGGTGTTTTAAAACAACGAACGATTTTCTTTTTTAAAAGAGCTAGCTATCAAGTAATTATTAAAAAGACAATCCTATCCATCTTGTTCCATTCTTCTCACTCAAGAATATAGCATGGGTTATGGTTGCAGTAGTACTAGGATATTACTATAGAATTTTGTATTGTTATTCAGCAAGTGTTGTCTGGAATTTACGTCAGAGTTCTCACGTGGTCGTTAACCAAACATGAGCAATGTTAAACAAGGCTTAGCGTCAGGATTTTTTATCCATTTCACAAATTCTTTCACGATTATCATTCTACGTCAAAAGGTTTATCAAAGTCGTTCAAAATAAATATCAAGCTTAGGTGTAAGTAAGCTGTACACTAGGTGGTAAGTATGAATGTTTTTGCAGTGCGGTGTTTGAAATTAAATGAAGATATGATCTTCGCACTTTGCTGGACAATTTAAGCAATTGTCTCAGGACCTGAAAAAATCAGGTGACTCAACGGGATTCGAACCCATGACATTCCTTTCACGAGAAAACATGAGCCCAACAATATTGACCTGCTCACCATTGTGTGACTTCATAGCTCAGTTGGTCAGAGCACTGCACCGGCACCGCAGAGGTCATGGGTTCGAATCCCGTTGAGTCACCTGATTTTTTCAGGTCCTGAGACGATTGCTTAAATTGTCCAGCAAAGTGCGAAGATCATATCTTCATTTAAGGTGGTAAGTATCTTACATGGAATGCAAATTAAAAATATTAGGACCATTCTGTAAGACTAAATGAAATCTTAAGATATTCCTATTTTTAACCTGGATCGGTACAAGGTGCACGCAAAATAAAAGGAATTTCAATTGAGTCAATGAATCAAATAAAATAAACTGCAATAGTGGATTTTTTCCACAAGAGGTATTCAAATTGGCCAAAAAGTTATATTGAAATTTGTCTTCGCACAAGTGCACGAGTTATCTTTCCTGTTTAAAATTATGTAATCATTCATTTACAGATTTGCTTGGTCATGTCATGATGTTGTTTGATCTTGCCAATCAAGCCTTGGACCTACGCGTGCGCAAATGTGATGTAAAAATTACGGATCGCGCTTGAAATGGGACCGAAGTCTATTCATGGCAACTAAAGGGTGCATCGAATTCTCGATTCACCTAGTTATTTTTGAAGCTAACCTTGCCCTTCAGATCACGAAACAAAATACACTAATTAATCTGTAAATAAAATAGATTAGACAACTACGATAAATTACTGTAAAAAAATTTTTTTCCGAAATAAAATCTAGATCCTCACAGTAAAAAAACAGGCGATACATTCTGCATCCCGTAATAAAAAATCAAAGGATCCCACTGCAATAGCTATACATACGCAGTGGTCGGTTTGCACTTTTCTTCTTCGTCCAACGCCTCCTCAAACGTCCATAGGTCGCGATGACGCCGAAGCACGGTTATGGCCGCTTTGTCAACAGCCGTGGGCTCAATACCAAGGTCTTGGAGTCGGGGAAGCCCCTCGGTCGGTACGTCAGTGTTGAATTGCTAGGATAATATTAAAGAAATGAATGAATCAGTGGCCGAAACTCGCATAAATGTGCATGCTCAACTTGCAACTAAATTGATAAATTACAAAAATTACGTCCGATGCTTCCATCAAAAATTGACATTTGTATTTGCCAGTGAGGTTTGTTTCAAATGTCAAACGCATTAGAAAATGAGTTAAGATTTCTTTATATATTTTGATATTAATGATTTCTTAAACATACGACTTATTGAACACAAACGAGCCAAAAAGAAAGAAACAAAAAAAACATTGCTAAACACCACCGACTGACTAGACTCAACATTGACTGAGACTCGGCAAAATTCACTATCTACAGCACTAACTAGAGACAGGGGCGAAGTTAGAAAGTCAATTGGGAGGGAGGGGGTAAATATTCATATAATCAGCTGCGATCAACTTATTTTTTTTTCAAATCAAAATCGCTTTCAAAAGAAATCAGTCAGGAAGAGCTGAATTCAAGAATATTCACCCCCCGCCAATTAACGTTCTAGCTTTGCCGCTGAATAAAAAAAATGCTTATAGTAGAAAGTTGGTGTACCAACTTAGAACAAAATCCGTTGAACAGACCACAAACATTATCGGCAACATGCAAACGACTTATTTACAACCTCAAACACAAGACCAAAATTAAGCATGACACTTGAAACTATTCCACGAGAACAATAAAGCCATCAGGTAGTAGTACTCAATAAAGTCATCATGGAGTAGTACTCAATAAAGTCATCATGGAGTAGTACTCAATAAAGTCATCATGGAGTGGTACTCAATAAAGTCATCATGGAGTAGTACTCAATAAAGTCATCATGAAGTAGTACTCAATAAAGTCATCTGGTAGTAGTACTCAATAAAGTCATCATGGAGTAGTACTCAATAAAGTCATCATGGAGTAGTACTCAATAAAGTCATCATGGAGTGGTACTCAATAAAGTCATCATGGAGTAGTACTCAATAAAGTCATCAGGTAGTAGTACTCAATAAAGTCATCATGGAGTAGTACTCAATAAAGTCATCATGGAGTAGTACTCAATAAAGTCATCATGGAGTAGTACTCAATAAAGTCATCAGGTAGTAGTACTCAATAAAGTCATCATGGAGTAGTACTCAATAAAGTCATCATGGAGTAGTACTCAATAAAGTCATCAGGTAGTAGTACTCAATAAAGTCATCATGAAGTAGTACTCAATAAAGTCATCTGGTAGTAGTACTCAATAAAGTCATCATGAAGTAGTACTCAATAAAGTCATCATTGAGTGGTACTCAATAAAGTCATCATGGAGTAGTACTCAATAAAGTCATCATGGAGTAGTACTCAATAAAGTCATCATGGAGTAGTACTCAATAAAGTCATCATGGAGTAGTACTCAATAAAGTCATCAGGTAGTAGTACTCAATAAAGTCATCATGGAGTAGTACTCAATAAAGTCATCATGGAGTAGTACTCAATAAAGTCATCATGGAGTAGTACTCAATAAAGTCATCATGGAGTAGTACTCAATAAAGTCATCATTGAGTAGTACTCAATAAAGTCATCATGAAGTAGTACTCAATAAAGTCATCTGGTAGTAGTACTCAATAAAGTCATCATGAAGTAGTACTCAATAAAGTCATCATTGAGTGGTACTCAATAAAGTCATCATGGAGTAGTACTCAATAAAGTCATCATGGAGTAGTACTCAATAAAGTCATCATGGAGTAGTACCCAATAAAGTCATCATGGAGTAGTACTCAATAAAGTCATCAGGTAGTAGTACTCAATAAAGTCATCATGGAGTAGTACTCAATAAAGTCATCATGGAGTAGTACTCAATAAAGTCATCATGGAGTAGTACTCAATAAAGTCATCATGGAGTAGTACTCAATAAAGTCATCATTGAGTAGTACTCAATAAAGTCATCATGGAGTAGTACTCAATAAAGTCATCATGGATTAGTACTCAATATTGTCATCAGGTATTACTCAATAGCAAATGGTGAAGGTATAAAATATGTTCTACCTTTACCAACCCACGGCAAAAATGATTTACGAAAAGTTCGGGTTACGCCACTGTATACAGTAATTTCGGATAAAGCAAGAACTTACCCTAAACAGCATATCTCGTGTTAAACGTGGATCAAAAATACTTTGCTCAGCTGCCCAAGCTACCAAACTTTGAAATAAACAATGCATAGATAGAACAATGTATAGATGTATAGATTTGCATGTGATGAAGTTAGTCAGGGGAGGATAATGGGACATTACCAAGTTCATGATGCAGCTACACGTTGCACTATTTATTCATCAAAGTAAACTGTATCTTTTCAAAAAGATTTTTGAATTAATTCCTATCCAATAGACTTTGCTACATATGTTTCGTACAACCTGGCCCAGATCATTGGTAAACGAAACGTTTTTATGTTTCAACATCAGATCTCTCCTGATGAAGACGTGACTGGATGGCCTGATCTCAACACGAGCATTGACCAATCAGAACACGGGTTTTACTTCTGCTATTATATAATAACTCTTACTTGTACAGTGGTCGAGGAAGGTTGTAATGTCTAAATTTTCGTCGGTTCATTCGATAGATGTAATCCAAGAGATCGAAAAGAAAATACTCTTTCGGGCTGTAAAACAATGACAGAGTTTAAAAACAGATCTGTGTGCAATGCAGAAATGATTAAAAAGATATATATATATATATATATAAGAAGTTTATATGTGATGATTCTCCGTATAAAACAGTGCTCGATGCCCAAGAGCAGAGCGTAAATATATGTAGTGATGTTGAAAAAATCACGAAAACTACAGATTCATTCCGACAAGCCTGTTTCGTGATTGCTCACTCTTCAGGGGATTGTCAGGATGAATCTGTAGTTTTCGTGATTTCTTTCAACATCACTACATATGTATATATATGTAGTTGGAATCTTTATCTCACCCAAATAATTCATAGGTATTTCCTGGCTTTCCTACGTACATGGAGTTAATGATCGCTTTGGCAACATCGACAACCTATAGAAAAAGTTCAGTACTAAGTGAACATTATAGAAAGCTGGTAGAAACTAGGAGTCTACTGTTACTGAGGACACTAATGTCATCAAAAAGTCCAAAGTCACGATGGAGATTAATGACACCAAAGAATTTAGCGTTACTAAGGAAACTAATGTAACAAGAGTTAACGAAAGTAAATGGTTTGTATCGTTACATGTTTGTAAATGTAGATCGTCCAGGTTAGTATAGTCCTGCGCAGGACTGTTTTTGTTGTTGTTGATTGACGTTTCAACAACCTTAGCGGTAGTCATCTTCAGAGTCAAATGAGGAGTAAACGTCAGGTTAGCCGTATTTGTTATCTGGTTCTTATGTGATTGTAAAGAGTGTAGTGTTACTAAGGAAACTATTCTCACCAAAGAGTCTAGTGTTACTCTAAGGAAACTAATGTCCCCAATGAGTCAAGTGTTACTAAGGAAAGTAAGGTCACCAGAAGAGTCTAGTGTTGCTAGGGAAACTATATTGTCACCAAAGAGTCTAATGTTAATAAGGAAAGTAATGCCACCAACGAGTCTAGTGTTACTAAGGAAACTATATTGTCACCAAAGAGTTTAGTGTTACTTAAAAAACTATTGTCACAAATGAATACAAAATCACAGCACACGTTGTGGTGAGTAATTTCAGCATGATTTTCAAGCTAGGGTCACGAAATAAAATTTTTGTTTATCTTACGAAAACTGGTCTTTTTCTCGTGTTCATACCCCCATCGATTAAAGGAACGCCAAACGGAATATTGCGAAAATCTAAAAATGTAAACAAATAAGTCTCAAATCTCGATAACTATGAACTGTGACGTCACACATTGCCTTTGCTTCAGTGAATTGCAGTGAACAGTCTTAGGAATAGCAAAATAATCTATGAAGTATATTCGTACTTTACGAAGCGTTTTCGAGAGTAAAATATCGCCAGTAAAAAATCTGTCGAGTCCCCAAACGAAAGTTAAAGGAAGTCGAGCAAATTTCAAGCCGCACTTTTAACTTTTCAAAAACTGCCCCAAAAATTTTTGTGGAAGAATATCTGTAAAATATCGACAAAACAAATACTTTCTTCCCTCCACTTCTCGCCCTGTTACAATTACATACGGTCCATCGAGCTCAATGTAAGTGCAACGCTACTGCCCGCCAACTTTGAAGCTAGCAATTAAACTACTCCCAATCACGATTCAAAGAAAGTTCATTTGCGACGATGGGCTAGCCTAACAATAATATATTTAGTTCAATGTGTCAGTCGGACGCGTTTACCACGACCGAAGCGTTTTCCTTTTTATTATGGTCATTTTAGATCGATGTAAATCACGAATGAAACACAAAAAATTGAAATGCAATAACGTACATGAATAATAGTTGAAGTACTTGTCTTCGTGACCGTAAACATCCGACGGTCGTAGAATAATGGCGTCGGGAAATTCCTCTCGTACGGCCTTCTCACCCCGAGCCTAATTTAAATGGACATTGTTAATGTTATCGAAGTGAAAACTAATCACCATCACCTACTTCACCAAAGTTCATTCTTAAAGAATGAGTCTCACAGTAATGCTTTGCGCGCTTAGCCATGCAGTGGCAGCCATTTTCGGGACACCTTAAAATGGAGGCACAATGCAGTGATATGTCTACTTCGACTGCTAAGTCGACGGTAAAACGTGGTCGGCAAAGAAATGGAAAATAAATAACAAAGACTGAAATAAATAAAGATGTAGCTATTCATATTTGACTAGCCAGAAAACAATTTTTGAGCACGTTTGTCGATCGATATAAACAGGCTTGTACGTAGGTCGAGTTGGTTTGTAGCAGTTTGTACTACAATCGGTTTTTCATGATCATATTGTTCGACTGGTGATCCATAATAGTTTAAATCTTCTTCCTCTTCCTAGCGTGATACAATGAAGTCTGGGTCTCATCTTAAATCCCGACATTTTTTTGCAATATTGACTATATTGTAGTTTTAAATATAAATATTAGAGCCCAACAAATAATTTTGAATATAGCCATAAACAATTTGGTTTTGTGAAATTTATTAAAATAGCGACGTTTCGTCTTGACTCAAGACATCTTCAGACTAATAAGGAAGTTAACAAAAATTAAAGATGTGTATAGAGTCATTTACATAGTTTGAGATATCAGATTACTGTAGATGTGTAAGTGTGATGTGATGTATAGTTAGGGTGATGTGTTGAGACTAGAAAATCTTAAGAGGGATGGAGCTGCCTTGGGTGTTAAGTGAAGCTTTTACTTTGGAGATGAGGAGGCTTTCGTAGATCATGAGGTCGATTGTGTCGGAGCAGTATGAGATGATTTTAAAGTCGTCTGGCGAAGCAGGGTGGTTGGAGGAATTACTAGGTTGAAATAATACTTGACATTTATGGGTTAGTATAGCGTTTTCCAGTCAAAGGAGAAATCCCAAGTGTTCCGAGATTCTGGTGTGTAAGTGCCCAAATACAGTGCTGTAGAACTAAATTTATCAGGTGGGGGGCCTCTTGACGAAGCTGAAGCCATGAATTAAGAAAAATTACCCATTTCAAAGGTAGAAGGGGGCTCCTCCCCCAAGCGCTCCCCATTTCTACAGCTCTGCCCACATACGACGCGGAACAGCATCGACACGTGTATAAAATAAACAACACCAGATCTCACAGACTTGGGAATTTTATCCTTAACGGGGGAAAAATAAAGAGATTCGTGTGGGGATACGAAAGACGAATCTGACATGAAGATGAGGGAAAGCAACGTTGTAGAGACGATTGATTTGTGTGCGGATTTGTAAGGAGTGACAGCCGGTGATTGGGAGACAGAAATACACTATTTTCTTTGGGACACTAAGGACGAGTGGTTTCTGTTCGAATTTTGTGTCAAGGAAACGACGGACAATGTGATCGAACATATTACCGGTGAATGCGGGTTTACGATATACGGAGGTGGTGAATTTTTCGTTTGAGCGGTAAATGTCAATGTCTAAAAATGGCATTCGTCCATTATTTTCCGTCTCAGAGGTGAAAGTGATGTTGGGGTGTTGATGGTTGATGTAGTCAAAAAGAAAGGGACGTGATCAAGTGATTTTAAAAGGAGGAAGCAATCAACGACATATCGTCTGTAGTAAACACAAGCGCGCAAGGCATTACTGTGAGACTCATTCCTTAAGTTTCAACCCTTTCCCTCGCAGCTTTGCCGCATGGAAACATCAAGGAAACCATTCAAAACTTAAAGAAACAAAAATTTGGGAAGTACAGGCTTAATAGCCTGTTCCTTTATTAAGGAGAAACTTCGCTGGCCATTATATTAAGGAAAAACTTTAGAAGAATCACCCAACCTTCCCCCTTATCCGCCATTACGGTTTACTGTGATATTAACTGAAACTCTACAATGTGTACCTACCTTCGACTGTAAGAACTGGGACGTAGATTCTTCGTTAGCATTTAATGCGGACACGTGAATGAAACGGTGGACTCCAACCTGTTTTGCAGCGCGCGCGATAGTTCTGGCACCCTCCACATGACAATCGTCGAATGTGAAATTTCTAAGAAAAACGAAAAACAACATAAGTAATTCAGGCAACAATAGTAGAAAGACAAACAAATGACTTCAAACGAGATAAGTAAATGCATGGAATGCATTTATGGAAGGCATGCAAAAGGCTACAAAATCAGGGGCAGATCAATGCTCATTTGACAGAAGGGGTGCAGAATTGTTTTCATGTATATTTATTTCAATTTAAATGTTTTAATGAAAAGACGAATGATAATAATTAGTTGGAATATAAAACATAAATGGTGGTAATATAAAACATAAATTTGCGTTTGAAATGAGGCCATAGTTTCTAGAGGGGTTGGAACCCACCCCTACATAGACATACCCACCCCAAATTGGTAACCCACCCCTACATTTGGGTCCAAAATTTCCTTACCCACCCCTACATACGAGCCGAAAAAAATTCGTTTTTTTCTACAGGAAAGCTGATTTTAGACTTATTTATGGTCTCTCTATGCATACTATATACAACACTGATAAAGTCTATGTATTCACTAATATTGTCAATCAAGCAAGTTCACCAAACTCGCCAATGGCTGATGCAATCAATGGCTGATGCAATAACATGGTGTCAAATTAGGGAGATATTTTTGGTCCCTTATAGGGTAATATGAAGATAGATGGGGGCAATAACATGGGGGCAAAAATTGAGTGATGTTGAACTTTGAAGTTATTAACTTTTTTTATCATAGATGCATTTAATCTATTTTTTAATTTTTCTAATAGGGAAAATCTCGGAACCCACCCCTACATAGACATACCCACCCCTAGTTTATAACCCACCCCTAGAAATTCAAAATTTTTTCGACCCACCCCTAGAAGGCATTTTTGAAAATTCCAAGATCCCCCCTAAATTTAGGGGGGTAGAAACTATGCTGAGGTGAGAAGTTCTACCTTTTCTCAGTCATAATGGACAATTTCCCAGTATGTAAGACTGGCATATAATCATCTGCAGTACGTAACACTATTATAGAATTTTTTTGGGGGGCTAGAGATTTTTTTCTGGGGTACGCATCCCCCCGCAGATTTCCTTCCTTTTATACAAATTTTCCTACAAAATACTAATAAAACAAAAAATTCAAATGTGATTATTGTTTTGAAGCGTGTTTTCAAAAATCTCCCACTCACAAAGTTGTCTGACATTTTGCGACAATAAGATGTCACCAAATTAAAATCCAAAGTAGTGCAACCCCCTGTAACATGAAGTCACTAATTTAGAATCCCACTTAGTGCAACCCACTCTCTAGCAAAATAGAGAGCACGTGTTACCTTGTGCAAAACGTTTTTCCTATGAGATTGATGACTACGTTTGAATGTTTCATCATGTCGGCAACGCTATCTACATCGCGAAGGTGGTATTCCTAAGAAATAGAGAAATGGATCAGTGAATAATTTTTTGGATGATGATAAACAATGATATAGTTTTAACTACCAGATCACTTCTATAAGACACCAAACTGGAGAATAAAAGGATCGGCTTTAACATCATTACTCTGAGACATTACACAAGAGACGATCAAAACACTCTTCCCAGCGAAAATGTTTGTTTGCGTTAATGAAACAACCGGCAATTTCTAAAGTATCCGTGATAAATTATTCAATTTAATGAAAGCGTCCTCTGTTAACTATTTTTAAAGCTGGCTCTCAATTGTCCTTGCCCGTCGCAACATTCCGACGTCATTCAAGATTAGTAACATATATATATTGTATTGACAAGTTCAATGACGTCACAAAAGTAAATCGCGTCACACTTTTTTCACGAGCGACAGAGCCCATCATAAGGGCATTTTTGCCCACTTCAAACTACCATAAACATGAAAGATTTGACAAAAACAAAAACGTTTTCACGGATACGTTTAATGGGCCAACAAGTATAACGCCAATAAAACATTTTGCTAGTGACGGTACTTTATATTTCAACACCAGATCATTTTTGATGCTGAAACAATATTGGACTGAAGATTGATATTTGCCTAATGTATAGTATTATTATTTATAAAATAAAAAGATTAACATTTTTATTAATATACAGTCTGCAGCTGTTTGTAATAGCCACTTCAAACTGATTAAAGCTCAACCAATCAAATCAATCAATTCATCAAAGACAATTTGCAAATCAATCATGAATATATGTTAAAGGGAGCATTAAAACGTTTGTTTTAAATTTGCCTGTTTCGTATTATTGTTATTTTACAAAAGAAATAAAAGATATTTTTTGTGTTTGTAGAGGCTTGTGAAACTTCGAAGACGTTTGTGAGAACTTGCACTGATCAGCTCACGAGTTCTCCAAAAGGTCTCCTCGGTTTGCATAAGCCTGTACAAACACTGTAAACAACTTTTATTTCTTAAAAGTAACAAGATACGTACAAAAAACAACATTTGTCCAAGATCTCCCATAACTTTGAGTGGATTGTAATCATATTCATTTCCACGATAAGGTATAACAACCTGACTTCCCACACGACCTAAAACAAATCAAATTCTCATCAATAAAACATTTAAATATCTCGCCCGTCAAATGCGTGACACAATAATTTTGATAGCATTCTTAGCTCTAAGCATAGTTAAGCTGTAATAATCTATCTCAAGAGAATCTTAAGTTCAACAAAGTGAAATAAAGTTTGATTGTTTTTTCTTTGCCGCCATAGCTTAATCTGACTGCAAAATTTACCAAGACTGTAAAGCAAAAAATACGTTATTCATCGTGTAGGCGAGATAAATAACATGTATTTAATGTTGAGTCAAAAATGGGTTGACTTCCAAAACTAGAGTTACCGATGCGCGTTTGCGGTAGCATTACAAAAACTTGCAACAGGTTCAACTTGTAATGACTTTACGAAGTGACCTGTTTTGAAATTCATGACAACATGAAAGTTGAGTAGGAAGCCTTAGCAATCCTTCTATCGTATTTTCACTCACCTAATCTGTTGACAACATATCTTCCAATAAATCCAGTTGCACCAAAAACCGTGGCGACAACACCGCTAAAGGACGAGCGACCGCCTTTTCCAAGTTTCGGTTCAAAATTTGAATAGGTCTGTATAATATTGAATGCAAAAACGTAATGGGTAAAATAAGTGGTCAGCGGATGAGACTTATCAAAAAAACGCACAAAGCCGTGCTATAAAATACTATGTGCTAACTGACATATTGAACTAAGAATAACTGAAAGGCTACCTTCTGATGTTTCGATAACACACGAAATGAAGCCAAATTTTGCGTGATTTGATCTGACTCCCAGACACGCGTGTAAGAGAGTCAAATCGCGAGTTCAGCCTCGCGATGCGTTTTTGTAAACAAAGCGAACAAGTTAATAAACAACATGTTTATAAGGGGAATTTTGGCAAAGCTACAGAAACGAAAATCATCCGATTTTTTCTGTTTCATAGGATTTGCTGAAAGATTTTTAATTATACAAAATTGTTGGGAGAGGGGGGGGAGGGGCAAGCACTCAGTACTTAAGTTCTATTGTGAATTTCAGATAGTTGACCTTGTCCGGCATCTTACTTTGGTTTGGATAAAATAGGAGCTTGGACCAACATACTTGTGAAAAAGACTACCTGCAAATGAAGTATTGTATCAGATCATTAACTTAGGGCTTAAGCAAAAAAATTGAAAAAACTCTGGGATAATCAAAAGACAAAAAAAAACAATATTTGAGATCAATTGTCATTAACATCAGGGAAATATTTTGATAATGAAAAGCAATTACTCGGATGTCAAAGTAAAACAATGGCTTAGACTATACCACAGTTAAAACTACCAAATAATAAATTAAAAGTAAATACAAGGTGTCTCAAAAAAAGTGCTTATTTTTGAAATCAGCTTATGTTTAGAATTTGTAAGTTTCTGCAATAACTGTCAGCTGATTTTAAAGATTAGCAGATTTCTATATAACACTCTGTATAATAAGCCATGCCATTTTCTCAGCAGATGAATACAAACTCAAAATACAAGTACTTTGTTCAATATTCAGGGGGCAAATACTTAGTCTAAATGAGACTAACAGAAATAAATTTGAGCAATAAGCCACAAGTTCAAGGCTACTTTTCAAGGTCGGTAAACATGCAAAATTAAAATGTTGATGGCGAAACAACTTAGGCTAAGCTTAGAATGTCACTATTTTAGGCTTCTCAAATGATTGACCATTGTTGTAGACATTTCAGTTAATTATGAAACACTTACAAAAAGTTTTCTGGTATTTGTTAAGTGACTGGTGATTGAAGAGCTTACTAAAAAGTGATAAAATTATTGTTCGAAAAGTCCTAGAATTCATATCAACAGCATTATTTGACCAAACATCATGTCCACTGAATGTATGGATAAAAGAAGAATCTATGCACAATGGGATGATTATCAACAAGCCTTCAAAAACAGACTTCTCCAGCATGCATGCATCAGCATCAATAAATCTCAAAAGGTATCATACAGTTTATAGTTCAAAATTTCTCACTCTACAAGTAAAAAGAAAACATATTTGATGTGTTCTGTGAGCTATATAGGCATTTCCTACACCACCAAACAAAAAAAGGTGAAAAATACAATCTTGGGTCCAAGTGTGTTTGGTAATTATAAAATATATGAGATTAATGCCATCCCATTGAAGTTAGTGGTTGGCAAGATTTCATGAAAATATTGATACTTCCCACAGTGGTAATTTAGCAAACAGTACTGATACTATATTTAGATTTCAACTATTTTGTTATGCGATAAGGAAATTGCAGAGAAAATTGTTCTGATGTCTCATGTCTGCATAGAATACATGGCAATTTATGCAACATGAAGGGTAATTCATGCAG
The DNA here is from genome assembly GCF_021976095.1 of Xenia sp. Carnegie-2017. Taxonomy (NCBI): domain Eukaryota; kingdom Metazoa; phylum Cnidaria; class Anthozoa; order Malacalcyonacea; family Xeniidae; genus Xenia; species Xenia sp. Carnegie-2017. The sequence goes on from NW_025813483.1 coordinate 7,574,911, forward strand.
ACATGAATGTTAATATATTAACATCAATGTACGTCCATGGTTTGAAAAATACAAAATTGGAAAATATAATAAATGCAAAAAGTATTATACAGTCAGTACCAACATTGGTTCATATCAAAGATATAAATGAAAACTAAGCAGTTTATGGCATCATATAACAGTAGTATTGAATTATAAAATGCTAGTACTAAATTTAAAGTTCCAAAGTGACAGCCAAAAATGAAATATGAATAAATATTTGCAAACTAAAAACATCCAAATTTCAATATTGAGTATCAATGATAACAAAGACTCACTCACTGCAAAATGATTTATTAAAAAATAAACAATGATAATGCTCTGAAATTTGGAAAGCAAGACCAAAACTTGCTTGACAGCATTTTTTAATGCTGTCATGTGCTTCCTGTATCTTTATACCAGGCAGCAGCAAAGTCAGACTGTTTTTTACTCTCACATTGCATAATATTTTTGCATATAACCACGAGAAAAGAAATGAACGGATTTCATTTTCCAAAGAAATGAGCATTAATTCTGCTGAAAAACTTGGATTGTAGGAATAAAAGATTCAGCAGGCTTTGCCACTGCTTTTAAACTACCACAATGTTCGAAGCTTGTGCTGAACTGAGGTTTTAGTTTCCTTTATTTACTTATGATAAAAAATTTATTTCACAGGTGGAATTTTTCAATCTGTAACAACTATATCTGCTTTAACAACTATACCACACTTGCTAAAAACTACGATACAGTTGTTCAGTGGAAGTTCGATCTCAGTATAAATCGATAAGTCAAAATAAATTACAGTTGTTACACGGTACACCAGCTCATTCTAATAAAGAGCATAACTAACAATCCATTATGATGTATTTAGCTTAAATAATTAAGTAAGGATATTTTAAATTTCTTTGGATTTTTACAGAAAAAAAAGCAGCATTCCATACAGTAACATTGTAAGTTTACCTGAAACAAAGGAACATTTTTGCTTTAGCATCAGCATTGCCTTCGCCATCTTGTATGTTGACATATATTGTTTATTATAAAAATAACATGAAGTATGACCACATATTCTTGCTAATTTGGAAGAAAGGGTCAGTGAACTCCATATATATATATGTCCTGTGTCCCAAGTGCAGGAGTCACCATATTAATATGGTGATAACCGGGAGGGCACATTGTATATACACTTTGTATAAATATATATAAACTTCTAACATCTTGTTAATTCTGTCCAGTACTTTCCTGCTAATTTTACCACTTTCGGATTTTGTTATGTAAACATCACGAACGTCCTACGACAACATCACAAACGCCGAGAAAAACATCAACTTCTAACATCTAACTGGTAACTATACATCTAACTTGTAACTATACATCTAACTTGTAACTATACACCTTGATTAATACACTAACTTCATGGGTTCGAATCTCGTTGAGTCACCTGAATTTTTCAGGTTCATGAGACAATTGCTTAAATTGTCCAGCAAAGTGCGAAGTCCATATCTTCATTTAATTTCAAACACATATGGACACTAAAAGACAACAACATCGCTCACGATATCTCATGGAACATCATTACTCACAGCAAACTGTACAACAGCGAGTAGTATACAGAGCGTCGTCTCTGGCCCACCTCAACTTGAGAAAGCGTCGTTTCTGGCCCACCTCACAGTTTGATACTTATTATACGCAAATCTAAGTGCCCCAGCCCTAGTTCGCCTACGTATGCTAGCATAATTACAGTGAATGTCAAACCTAGGACAAAGGCAGGAGCCAAAGACGGCCGGCCCAGCCCCCACGCCCGCGCGGCCGGCCGTCGGAGTCTATTATTTAGACATAAATTCTCACATAGTGTAAATCGAAAAAATTCGACAGACATGAAGCAGGGCAACAACAAGTGTGCGTGGTTTTTAACTGGAAAGCTCACCACATGTGGGCGAAGCTCTATAGGTGAATACTGTGAACTTCATATGAAGCGATTAAGGGAAGGCGGGCGACTTCCACAACCATGTCGTAAGTGTGGGGTCGGAACACAGGCAAAAACTATCTTTTGTAAAGCCTACGGTGCAAATAGGGTGCAGCATATGCTTGTTTATAATCAGAAACAAGCAAGAAAAAGATTTGCTAGAGTACTCGCCGAATTAATTTCAACATTTTGAATTAATTTCGATTTAGAGAATTATCTCCCCTAATATATACCAACGAGATTTGCAACAGTCGAGATGAATACTGTCGAGAGACTTCTGCAACTATATGACCAAGGTGTAATCGACGGACACGCGCTTAACGCCTCTCTTAAGGATCTTAAACCGCCCGCTGACCCGACACCCACGCCAAGAAATGTCACTCCGCCTATCCCAAAACCGCGAAAGCGCAGGCCTATCCCAAAACCGCAAAAGTTCAGGCCTATCCCAAAACCGCGTAAGCGCAGGCATGTCCCCAAACCACGACGCCCCACAAGGGCTCCTCCCCCACCACCCACGGAACTTAAGTGGGATGAAACGAAGGCCTTCAGCTATGATCTGAGAGCCTGGAAAATGCAGGTGCCGAAAAGACACCCCTCCGAAGGCGATTTGATGGCTTTCCTCGAAAGCGCCCAGCTCCACATCAAACGCAAACTCGTCGAGGAGCTACTAGCTCTACGAGGAGTTAAGTTCCAGTTGGCTGTAGAGGTTGAGCTTCGGAAGGATGAAGCAAATGGCACTGAAGTGCTTAAAGCACCAGTGTTCCGGACAAAGCAGATCACGCTGCTACAAGCGCATGAGATTCCGCAAGCCCTACATGAAGCCTTCCCAACAATCTTGGAGTGATTGGAAAAGTTCACTCGAGAAGGGTCTGGGTGGATAGTGGGTCGTGTCAAAACACTCTGGCTTGACATTGCTCACTACTAGCCTTTACGCGGAGGCTCATACCTCCTCTCCCTACCGCGGTCAAGAATAAGAAGGCAATCGTCAACGTGAAAAACAAAGACGACGACTGCCTCCGCTGGTCTCTAAAGGCTACGCTGTTTCCCGCAGCTAAACACCCGCAACGGCTGGGCAAGTATCAACTGAAGAAGGCCTTGACTTTGCGGGAGTGAGCGCACCCACACCGCTCTCCCAGCTCGAACATGTAGAGCGTCAGAACGACCTTGCTATCAACATATACGGGTGGGAAGGCGGCGTCGTTCCTTGCCGTCTGAGCAAAGTAGAGGGAGCCCGCAATACTGAGAATCTCTTCCTCGTCTCGGATCCGAATGATCCTGAGAAATACCACTACGCCTGGATCAAGGGCTTTAACCACCTTCTCAAGCAGAGTGGCCATCATCAGCTGCACTTCTGTGAGCGTTGCCTTCATGGCTTCACCAGGCAGGATTTGCTGGAAGAGCATAAGCCTGAATGTCGAGGCATTAACCAGGCCGCGGTTGCCATCAGAATGCCAACCCCCGGAACAAATGACAAAATCCGCGTTGAGAACTACCACAAGCAGTTCAAACGCCCTTCATAATCTACGCAGACTTCGAGAGCCTGGTTCGTAAGACCAAGGGCTCCGCGCTTAACCCTGAAAAGAGGGGCACCCAGCAAACTTCCAGACACGAGGCATGCGGCTACTCGTACATAGTCGTCCGTTCCGACGGGGAAACGCAGCCACCGCAGCTCTACCGAGGGCCCGACGCGGCCAAGCATTTCCTGGAAGCGCTCCAAGAAGAAACGCCCTCAACCACAACCACACTCGACCTGGTGGGAGGTCACACTCCAGATAGGATCGGTCGCCCTACGCTGTTCGCCACCCTTGAGTTCGCCAAGCGCATACAAATACCACACCATAACATCCGAGGGCAAGCGCTGCTCATTGAAACCAACTGGACGAAGCGCTGGCGCAGCGGGTTTGGCCTTAACGCTCTTCTTCCGAATCGCAAGGGAGGGCTTTTTGCCCGTCAAACGAGTAGTTTCATTATTGAGCGCTTTAACTACCTCAGGTAATCGTGATACCCATTCTTTGTTCCGAGTTCCGGGCTCAGCCAGCTCGCGATGATACTGGTAACCGAACAATCGCTCCGCCAAAGTTCGGTTAAATCTTTCTACGATCCCCTCATCCCATGAATCCCGACCCTACCCCGTCGAATCGTGACACCATTTTTATCACACGCTTTTTGCACAGCCCTGCGGAACTCCGAGCCAGGTCGACTTGTAAAACTGTAGGCCATCGAAGAGGCCCACGTGCATAAATAGACTCTAACGCCTTCTCAACCTGGGTCGCTGTCTTGTCTGTGATCACCTGGACCTCCTTATACCGACTTGTTACGTCGACGACCGTTAATGCGTATTCGAATGTGCGTCTTCCGACTCGATCGTGAGGCAGATACAAGCGATCGGCCTGGTGGGAACCTCACAGGACTGTAGTACGCTTCTGCGAGGCGTTCCTCAACGCTTCCGTCCGTAGAAACGATTATTTTTCCTCCATTACGACGAGATTCGCTTTGGAAAAGAAACCTAGAAACAGCACTATCACATACACCACAGCGCCCTGCAATTCCGTTATGATTTACAACTATACCACTTATAACTGGTTGCAGTCTTTTGCAACGCATACAAAACGCGACCATCATTTTCATTTGACTATGTGTTGTGTTCACCAAGCGTTTCTGATTTTATTCGCGGCTTTGATTGCCAAATCAATTGGATCTATACCGAATGGAAGCGCACAATTCAAACCTCTTATTCTCCCTCCTTTTTTATCCAGAAGTTTACTTTTAGAAAGAAACTTGGAGACGCCTCTGTCACAGAGTTGGCAGCGCCCCGTGAGCCTAGGTTGGCTTTTTGTATGTTCAAGTTTTCCTTTGACAACAGGTTGTCGTTTTTTACAGTACAAACAGTAAGCGATGGCCATCTCTATATAATGCACAAAAATTTAGTCTGTTAGTCTGATGTGATATGAAAAATGCATCGCGATGTTAGTTATTAGCGCGCTCTTAGAGTTTCTCTAGCAAACCGTTTTACAATACGCTCGTTACGCGCAGAAGGGCGCGAATCGAAATCTAACAGAATATCTGTCGCAGACCGATTGTGAACCCGATTGTGAACCCGATCGTGTAAGAAGAGAAGGCAGTACCACCCACACATAATGGAGCGCCGATCCTGTATCTTGTTGCTAGAATAATGAACAACAAGTTTTGACCGTTCCATCCACTTTTTAACTACGTCAGGTGGTTGAAGGCCGAAGCTGTCAAAATAATCTACACAGAACTCATCAGCAAAGGTGCCAACCCAGTGAGTCCCACCTCCATCGAGAAAGTCTTGTAAGTTGATTATATCACTTTCTTCAGCTTTAAGAGGCTCTTTAGGAAGCATGTCTTTTAAGAACACCCCTCTAAAACCTTTAGCTACTGCTTTTAGATTACCATTTACTATACGATTGATATCTTTGTTTGATAGCGGCTTCCACTTCCTCACCCGCGTCGCCGCGTCCCGGGGAGGTATACTCCTTCCCCCGACGTTCCAAATCCAAGGATTTTTCATAGGACAGGCGCTACGATGGGAGTATCTGGACCTGCAAGCAAAGAACCAAGGAAATTACCTTTTTGCGCGCGCGTCATGGCTGTAATCTGACTCTTAGACAATTTTAGATCGATTCCAGATCCTTTGGGTCTTGCACCAATTATTCGCTTGATCTGTGTATTAGTAAGCATAAGCATATCAGGACCTTCAAGAGCGCTGTTGGTAATTCGCAAAGTTACTCCACTTTTGTCCCTAACTGCTTTTGCCAAGGTAGTTTTCTGATCTTTTGAAAGTTTAACTCCGTGAACTATGTATCCAGAACGACCTTTCTTACCAGAGCTACTACCGAAACCAAGACGACTGTTATTATACTCAGGTCCATTGAATGGTGTGATACCTCTTCTTCTTCTAACTATACCACTACCAGCTACTGCTTTTTGCGTGCTGCCGGTGATAGCACCTGATGCTAGGCCTAGAGACGGTAACAGAGCTGCTAGGCCTAGAGACGGTAACACTTTTGATATGAGTTTAGTGACCGTAGGAATGAGTTTTCCAACAAGATTTCCAATAAAGCTACCACCTTCTATACTTCTTGACCCAGGAAGATAAATACCAGCGGCTTTAAATTCCTGAGTGATTACTCGCTGCATGGCGGGTCTGAGAACTTTAACAAATATTGCGTTATCAATGTCCGACATTTTGTGCACTTGCAAAACAATTTGCGTATATATACAGTCCAAAAATTTTTTTTAATCTTAAATATCAACATATCACATCAGAATAATCATCGCATCAGACTAAACTATTATGTCAATTTCACCGTTAACCGCATTGATCCGAAGGAAACGCTCGCTAAGCACGTAGCAGTACACGTGGTACGCCTATTCACCACCAGCATTAATAGCACTATTAAAAGTGCCACCTAAGGTCCAACGAACATCAATGTTTGCCGGAGCGTTTTTCAAAGCTTCAGGATGATGACTAACGTCGAAGTGGTAAATAGGAAAGAGGTTTGCGAAGACTCCTAAGCTTACTTGAGAGCCTGTATCTGGGTCGCTGTATTTCATCGCAGCGTCTTAGAACATCATGTAAGCCCAGCTGTAATTTAATCAAGCTCTTCTTCAGGATACTTGTGATTGTTATTAATCCGCACATGAATCGCACGCAAATTAGCATTATCAAACACATGTATATTTTTTTTCTTGATTTTCTGAGCGCTCTGCATCTTGGAACGCTACGAAGATGTGTGTTGGTAGCTCTTCACCTCCGGTTGTCGTCACACGCCACGAGACTTTGGTTGACCCTCTGGCGTATCTCTCTCGGTAAATACGACCTTTCTCAAAGTATAGCATGCGTGTGTAACCAGCAACCAACTTGCTTTCTATCGTGGTTTGCACTTCGATCGAAGGTCTGATGAAAGGAACCCAGAGCGAAAGATGTTTTATCTTAAATTTTCCAGCATCTACCCCATTTGCTCTATGAAGCGAGTTTTCAGCAGAAGCGCGAGTGAGGTTCAGATTGAACTTTATACCTATGAAAGCTGAATCAATGTCTTTGACAAAGCCTAGGATGTCAGCGAGGGGAAGCATCATGGTAACGTCTTTAGCGCCCGCGCAGAGCTGGCGGCGACTGGCGAAACCAATGTTGAAGTTAGGGTTCTCTGTTGCGTTGAGGTTTAAGTTAAAGTTAGCCCGGAAGTTACCGCCATTCAAAGCGACACCGTTACCTACATTAGCAACAGGAAGCAACTGAGCGGTAGTTCTGTTCACAAACTTATTCGGATTAGGTGCACCAGTTCCAGTGTCGGGGTACCAGAAAGCACTCGTGGCGGTGCTCCTGGACGAATCATCCGAATCAGTTACAAGCCGCATGATCGTGTTGACAGTTGAAGCATACTGACTTATTTCTTCAACGGTCTTGTTGTTAACCTGGATTTGGACCGTCTCAAACAGGCTCCAGCCACCATTTGCCAGAGCGACATTGTCGGCGGCATCATAATTGGTGCCATCGTTCTTTACCACGCGACCTCGAACTTCGAGAAGGGCTCTTTGAAGCTATATAAGCTGGTCAACGTTCTCAGTGTCTATATTGATATTCTTATTATCGAAATTTGGATCGCGGGGAAGAACTCTTTCGTACTGCAGACGCTCAACAGAGCGGTCAACGATGGGCTCGTCAAAGAGTCGAAGTGCTGAGAATATCATGTCTGTAGCCATTGTTATGATAGTTTGTACTTCGTACAGTATATATATATATTATAAAAAATTTGCGTCTGCCGATCATCAGACCGATATAGTTTAGTTATTATTTCTGATAGTTAGTCTGATGTGATATTTAGTCCAATGTGATATTTAGGCATACATCATGCCGTTACCTGACACGAGGTTGCTTAGAATACCTAAGTCTCAAGAAGTCAGCTGTTGCTTAGCAAGTCTTTCAGCGCGCGATACTAGAGCTTTTCTAGCTTCAGAAGTCCCAACCAGCTCATTAAGTTTAGCTCTAGCTTCTTTCGTTAAAGCAGTGCGAGTACTTTTTGCGCGCGTTTTTGCAGTACTAATACCAGCTTCAGCCTCAGCATGAGCCACTGCAGATGCACGTGATTTAGCTTTTCTTGCCACTCCTTTAACGTCTCCGCGGGCGAGATCGGCAACAAGACTGCTTACGTTTTCAGGCGAGAACTGCTCTTTTGCAGTCGATATAGCAGCCACTTTGGCTGCTGTAGCCGTGTCACGAATTGCTTTTTTACCAGCCGCCACGGCCACATTCTTGATTTTTAGAGCAAACTTGCCTACGCAAGATCCTAAGGCTGCAGCTGCGGACTTCCCTGCACTGAAAGCGCACCCTTTGCCTTACCAGCAAGGCTCACGAGGTTTCCAATCAATGACTCCCCGACAATTTTTCGACGAACTATACCACGTCTAATCATAGGAACTATCATTTTGCCAAGTATATTATATATATGGAAAAATAAGCCATTATGGCAACAGCTTGTGAATCGGAATTCGCTTATGAGCGTGTATAATCACATTTTTGGACGGATGTTTAAAGTGTAAGTTACTTGCTCACCATTTAAATCAATTTTATTTCCTGACTGATCAGTGATTTCCATTCTTACATTAGTAATAAGGCTAGTTTTTATGAGTGGTAAGTAGGTCGGTGGACTAGGACTTATTTGCAACAAACGTCCTGGTCCTCGGTTTGGAGTAAACGATTTAATAACATCACTAGGATTCCCGTTTACTATACTTGAATTAACAAGCGAGCAGTGAATATGGATCTTTTGTACATCTGTAATGTTAATTCGATTCTGACTTAAATTCTTTCCTCTAGTAATATCACCTCCACCCACAGCAAACCCAAGACTAGGGCCTATGCTGTTATATATGTCAAAGGAAACTACAAGGTCACTTTTAATAGTAATCGCAGATTTTGATATAGGAATATTTACTGAAAGCACAAAGGGTGGATCACGTCTCACGATCTCATCTTCATGTGCGAACTTTACCCCCAATGATTCCATAGCATCTTCAATAGCTTGATTGATATCGGGAATGTTGTAAGCGCCTGGGGGTATTGTGATTTTTTGCCGTTTAATTGGAGTCTGTTTAAGCTCTCCTCTCTGTGCACCATCAGTATCACCATAGTTTCCTCTTCTAATCTCAAACACTAGTTGATTGTTTTTCGTAGTGACATTTTCCCACGAATTCCACAAACTAGCTTCAGTAAGAGCCACTTGATATTTTTTGTTAGCCTCTAAAGGTATAGGTAGCCTAAAGCCAATTTGAAAGTCATTCGCTTCTTCACCGTGCGCCGCAATGGCTCTTGTTGAGTCCATCTCAATACTGATTTCGTCTTTTAATACTCCAGCCATTATGGTTATATTGATAACACTAAACGTAACATATCACATCAGACTAACAGACCAAGCAATAGCTCTGTATAATATATAAGGAGAAATTTTAACGCACGTATTTATTTCTAATTTTTCGGTAATAACTTTTTGATATCGCACTTTCGTCTAGCAGTTTTGTTAGGATCGCTTCAATATCGTTTTTCAACTCACGAGAGTCATTACCAGCCTTTACAGACTTCCAGGAAAGGTAAAGGCGGTCGATAAGCTCTGATAGGCTATTATAATAGTGCACTCCAGTTCCTTTTTTTTTAAGGAGTTGTTTGGGGCGACTTCTTTTTTCTTTTAGAACCTTGTAACGTTCGAAGTTTTTTTTACCTAGCTCTCGGTTAGCTGGAGAAGCGGATTTTTTTTGTAGAAGGGCCGATAGATTTTCCAAGATTTTCAAAATGTACGTCGTTTATAAACTCACCAGCCTCCAACCGATCAAGCAAATTTGAATTCTCTATAACCTTCCAAGATGGTTTGTCTTTTGTTAACAGGACAAGATCATCTAGCCGTTGGGCAAGCTGCTGTTGAGTGTTCTTAACCGCTTGAGTGACTTCTTGCAACCCTTCAATTTCTTCGTCTTGTTTTTTGTTAATAGCTTCTGCTACATATTTTTCAGCATTAACAATTGGTTTAGACGCCCTTTTTAAAGAATTCACCTTCGTGCTGTCGAGACACTTTGAAATCGACTTGGCGCCCCTTGAGTTCCGCGCGGTTTTTTACAAACTCTTGGACTAATTTTTCGCGCTCTTCCATAGATGCAACTGACCTGAACATACTTGAACTTCAATCTCAAGATAGATGAAGATAGATAAATTTTTTTATCTTACTATATAATAGGACAAAAAAATGGACGACCCATATGGTGTAATGAAAAATTATAATCGACCTAAAATACAGTCGGTGCTAGTATCTATTGATTCACAATCTCAAGATAATAAACCACGTTTTACCCTGCCAGTGCCTGTTATTAATACAGAGGAATCGGATGAAGAGTCACGTGATACAGAAAAATCGTCTATAGAACCTCGCGAGAAGTCACGTGACTCTCATTTTTATAAGGTAAAAACGTATATGTATAAAATCTGCTCTAAGCACAAAATTCCATTCAACGTAATTCAATTGAACCATGTAATCTGTATGGCGGCTGATATGTCTTGGTCTACTGGAAAGCCTTTTAATTACCCCTCTTTCATAGCAAATTTTGTCAAAAATACGACGCCTCGGGTTGGCCTGCTAAAACCGTCGAAGCTATAATGCAGGCGGTTACTCCTCATCTTCCAAAATATAAAAGAGGCAACAAGAATAAGTTTAATGATGCCTTCAAAGAATGGATTACCGCTTCGGGGCTACCATAATTCCGTCAAAACGCTTCCGATAGCGAATAGGAACTTCCTCTGCAGTACGATCGATTACAAAGTAGTCGTACTTCTTTTCAGTGGCTTCATGGTAAGCCGCCGCTAGCTGCTCTTTTGCAATACCATCAGCGTGGTCAGCTGCAATTTCTCTCACGTCGCGCTGGTCAAGACCTCTCATAAGCACATTACAACCGGTATTTCGTCGAATATACTTGGGGACGTCATAATAGCTTTGCACTAAGTATATGGCTGTGACATTCTTATGTTGACTTGCTGAGAAATACTCTTTGATTGGGTTTAAGCTTTTTGAATCGAGCCGAATATCGTCAAAGACTACTGTCTCGGGCATAGTGTCCAACTCCTCTACTGGCATTACATCTTAGAAGACGTTCTTTCACCCCGTTCATCAGTCGAAACGAGCAGCTTTCGCTTTGTTCGCATTTCAAACATTGAGGCAGAGCTCCGCCAAGAGCGTGACGCTCGTCATAAGCTGCGTAAGAAATACACGCGCATTATTTCGACACTTGACACCTTATCTGCTGCATCGAGTGCCTTTACAGTCGTGACAGGAACTGGAGGTGTTGCTCTCACTCTATCTGGTGTAGGCGCCCCGGCTGGGGCCGCTCTTGAAGTTCTTGCTGTCGCTGGCGGGTTGATCTCAGGTGTGGGGCGTGTTGTTTGTAAAAAGCTCGAGAAAAAAGCTAAAAGCACGACCGCATAGCCCAAGCTGCTGTGACGATTCTGATGACTGTCGGTGATATTACGTCACGTGCTCTCAGTGACAGCCGAGTCTCACATGAAGAGTTTGAACAAGTTCTAGATCAAATGCGGCGTTTTAACGAGCGTAAACGCGTTATCCAAGATGAATTCGACGCTCCGATGCGTAAGAAACAGGCTACCGATATAGCTTCTCTACTCAAAGAGATGGAAAAGACAAATAAGAACTTGGAGCGTGAAAAAGAAGAAGTTGTTGCCGCCGCTGCTGAAAACGCACGCCGTGAAGGTGAAGCTCAAGCTTTCAAAAAAATTGCGGGTCTGGCTGGAGCTCGTCATAGATTTCTCTTGCGGTCAAATATAAATCCAGTAAATAAAAAAATTTTTCTATTATATATAATAGGTGTATAAACGTCGCATCAAACTAATGGCAACTTTAGTAATCGGTGGAACTGATGATGGTTATGGATCTGGAAAACCAGGACCACCAGGGCCTAGAGGCCCAAGAGGAGCTCAGGAAGATAAAGGTGATACAGGAGCTTCGGGGGCTCAAGAAGATACGGGTCCTAAAGGACGAAAAGGAGAAAAAGGTGATACAGGAGCTACAGGGGCTCAAGGAGATACGGGTCTTAGAGGACCAAAAGGAGAGAAAGGTGATGAGGATCCTAGAGGAGATGACGGAACTGATGGGACCAATGGAAGCGATGGTGCGCCCGGGGCCACAGGAGCTCAAGAGCCTAAAGGAGATACTGGAGCCACAAGGCCTCAAGGGCCTAAAGGAGATACTGGAGCCACAGGGTGTAGCTCCATGTAGCTGCATTTTACGCCATAGCGCAAAATGCTCGCACCATATTGAATGACGCATGCGCCATAGTGTAAAGTTCAAAAGGTCAGTAGCACTTGTGTGATCTCTAGCAACTCTAGAGCAACGCGACCAAGTTGAATTCATCCTACTTTTAAGTGGTTTGTTTTGCTCTCAAACTCCAGCCTTCAAGATCACTGCAATAACGCGGCGATTTTCTCATCAAAATCACTGTTTTGTAGGAATCCTATCCCTTCTTCTTCGACAAAGTAAATAGATATAAATTACGGTGTTTTTAAAGCATTGAAGAAGTAACTATCTTTTGTTGACAGCAGCCATGTTTATTTTCTCAACAAACAACGCACCAGTGCAATTTCAGCCACGATTTGCCCTTCCCAATCGAGAGCAACATGTGCCCGAGCATTTTCCTCTATGCGTAAATGGCAGCTGCATGGAAATTAGCCTTAAAAGCGATGATTATGATATTTAGTGTGTGGTACGTAATACTTGAACAATGAATGTTCGGACTATCACACCTATGTACACGCTGAGCACCTATTTTTTAAGTATTGGTCATTTGAGTTTGCGTAAGCAAAGTCATCAATTAAGAACGTGCAATGTCTTAAACAAACATACTACATTCAAGCGTTCCCTGTTCAGTTTTGCATAAGTTAATATGACCATTGGAATACACGCAAATATCGTTAGCCGAGAGCTATGATGTTTAAAGGGCAAACACACGGAATTGATGTCACAGAAAATCTTTGTTTTTCAGTTACAAACAAACGGCGAAATAGTTTGAACATTTAGTGTGTTTACCTGAAATAATCCCCTGTGTGTTTACCTGAAATAAACAAATGTATACATTCGAAAAAACCTAGTTGAAGCTGTTGACCTCTTTCAGCAAAAAGAAAAGTAAAAAAGCCATTGTTTAAAAGAATGCAAAATAGACATTAAAAAAAAATTAAAATTTATTAGGACTAGAGCAAATATTGCTTTGAGATTAGTAGAATTATTATCATTGCTTAGTTTAAATATAACAACAAAAATAGCAAAAAAAGGAACGTGTATTATAAGACTACGCCTTAAAAGTAAGAAAAAATATAGAAAGACGAGTCTGTTTTTTGTGCTGGACAGACAATGTTTTCAACAAAAAGTCACTTCTTGTACATGAAAGTATACAAGCATTGTAAGTGAATCAGTCACAATGTTCAGCATAAGCTGCATAGACAATAAAGTTGAAAAAAAGCAAACCATGAGGCAACAACTAGTTCTTTTGAATAGAAAGATTGACAGCATCTAGCAAAAGTATTAAGACAAAAAAGTTGATAAACGATGCTGCTATGCATTTACATGCTCAAATTTTTTTCATCATTAATCATTCTCTCAAACATTTAAGAGTATTTGCGAAGATTACATACATTTTTGCTATGTTTTTTTTTTAATTCTGTGTTGACAAATGGATCATTTATCGAAGCCATTTTCACTAAGTATATTTTCTTGCGATACGGCAAATAACTCCAAGATACGTGCTTCAATAAGTTTGGCGTGGCTCTGAATACAAATTCAAATAAATTTCTGCCCTGATTCATCATCAGCTACAAATATAGTTTCTCATCAAAAACTTCTCGTTTTTCAAATCATGCTGTTTTCAATCGAAGCTTTGATCGGCAAGCAGAAGTGTCACGCACGTAACACAGTGAACGCGAGACATACACGAAGCGCGAAACCTTTTCAAGACGGCTTCATCCAATCACTGGGTTTTGTATACTACTTATCGTTCCAGGTATTTTACATTTCACTGTTTCCATTAAACTAACTGGATGTACAACGGGGCCTGTGAACTGTTGTGAAAAACATGGATCACTGATCTTGAAATAAAACTGGATCAAGCATCTAGCACAAAAGTTGAAGACAAAATTAAGGAACGCCGCAATTATAAAAGACCAACCTTCGAAAATTCGTGACTATTGTTTTCGGCTTTCTACGCTTAAGTTTTTAATTTTTTTCTTCAAATTGACATGATATTATGTTAACATAAAAAAGAGTATTTCAATAAGAAATATGGCTATGAATGGGAAGAAATATTATCAAGATGAAGCAAATTTTATCTAGCACATCGTTAACGAAGTAGAGCAAAAATATGGTAAATCACTCATAATTAACTGGGAATATCAATAATCATATGAATTTTCAATAAAAAATTATCTATGTTGAAAGATAGAAAACTCGCCATTGCTTAGTTTTTCTGGGTTTTTCTTTTATCTTCGTTGGTCGGGGTGACTACGACTTATTAGCAAAAACGCTATTATTCTTTTTAAGATTTTGTGGTTCTTAAAAGAACCGTTTTTTATCCATGACTTGCAATAACAAATGCACTGAAAATGACAGCTTCTTTCTTGAGTTCAGAAAAGCTTACCATGTTTGGAGAGTCACAGTAGTCATGGTCACTTTGCATTGGAAAGGGTCGATTTACTAAATCATACTTTCTTATGAGAGGTGCGACATTAATTGTGATATTATTTCCATTCACTTTACAGGTATCTGTTACAACCGAGAGGGTTTTTGTTGGATCTCTTATCTGACAGTTGACTTTTCCACCTTGTATTGAGCTTCTCATCAATAAACGCTTGCAAGCTGCTATAAACTGCTGTGCTGTTGGGTCATTGTTAAAACCACCTGAAGATCGTGTGACACCAAACACCAAAGAACATTTCAAGATGATCCTGGCTGAACGTATAAGTGAGTAAATATTTCAAGGGGGCTGCTGGTTGTTCCACAATCTCACAAAAAATGCCATGGACACTTTTAATTGCAAGTAAAAAGCCAAGAAAGCCATTCTTTTGACGACTGGTATGCATTGGTATATTATATGGGTCTTTTAGTTCTAGAATATACTTAAATGCTTTTTCCAGAAAAGGACTCCAAACTGTCTTGTTTCCAATGCGAAGTGCTAAATTGTTTCCTTGGGCACAAGGGTTTTGAGAATTTAGAATCTAAAAAAGACGATCAAATATGCGAATGAACTTGACAGTGGCTTCACATCCCTTGAATTGTTGTAGCTTTAATTCTTTACAGCAATATGCCATTGCATCAGCAACACTTGTACTATAACGTTTGGGCTGCAAGATTCACTTTCATTTTTTGTTGTAGCCATTTAATGTGTGCTATCTTGAGCTTGATGCCAAGTCTGAGGCCCTCTACTTCCTGAATCTTTTGGACCTCAATAAAGTATTTCCAAATTATCTTGTTGCCGTCTTCATCAATGATCATTCCTCCAGTTCCAAGGGTATTTCTTACCAACTTCGGCATGTGCCAAATGCCCAAAAAGACATAGATCTTAGCAATTGGATCAAGTGAATGAGAGAAAAAGGCTTGAAGATTTGCAGGATCGATAATAACACCAAGTCGTCGAAGCATTGCGAAGTGACAAGATGGGCTTCTTCCTTTCTCTTTGGTCCTTCCACTTTGATGGAAAGTGCTTGGATTGCAAGTTCAGTAAATCCAAGGTCTGCAGGAATGTTGCTGTATCATTTGCGGATTTGGGCTGCATGAGGAAGAGGCAAATTGAAAGTTGTTCGTACAAAGTCATATGCTTTAGAGCTGTAAAACTGTAGAGTTAGAGCAAACGACTTGAGGGTGGGTGAGTAGTTTAAACTTTTTACATACTTGCCCATTGACTGCATTCGATTGGAAATATCCAAAAGAAACGCCAGATAAAAACCTTTGCAGCGATTCTTCAAAGTTTGTAGAAATAAGTTTTTTGTTCTTTAATTGATTAATAATGACCCCGAGGGATTCTATTTTACTTTGTAATCGCTTAGAATTTTGTTTAGAGACTTTTAGCATTTTGCCGTCGGTGGTGATGGTTTTTTCTTTCTCCCCAAATTTTTCTTCACATATATTGTTTTAGTTTTGTGCTCTGAAACAATACGTGCATTTTCTTCCATTTGGTTGTTCGACAAAGTTGATACATCGTTTGGTGGTTTACGACTTTTATCAGACTGTGAGAACAAATTCATACATCATGAAAGGTATAAATGACATAAACAGCTCATTAATCAAGTCTTGCATACAAGTCTACATTTAGTCGTTACAGTGATACTTTTACTTGGAAGCATAAAGATATATATTGCTGGTTGTCAAAATTGTTTAACTTTTTTAAATAATGTTTCCATAATTTCGTAAAAGCATTATTGCTAATGCGCATTTAATATACACGATGAGTTTTTTTAGAATAGACATGTTTCGACATCTCATGATGCCATCTTCAGTATGAGTGAAATAATAAATGATACAAGGTTTATATACAAGTAATATGATACATAAATTACAACAATAAAAAGGAAATAAGAGAAATTAATGGGGAGCGTCCGAGCGTATTATAAACTAAATATTGTATTGAATTTAAAAACTTGAACATTGAGGTCAGGGTTAGTTTTGTTAATGTGGAGTGCTTCTTTGATTTTAAGGGAGAATGAGGTGTCGGCAGTGTCAATGATTTCGAAGCAAGAGGGTGAATAGTTGGTTCTACATGAGTGAGATTTAAGAAGGTTTCGGTAGATATGAGAGTTTTGTCTGTTGTGGTATGTTCCCTGATTCTGGTGGATAAATGGCGCGAAGTGTGGCCAATGTATCGGCTATTACATCCCGTGCAATTGAATTCATATATCACCGTAGATTTAATTGAATCAGGGATTGGGTCTTTGAATGAGAAAAGGTTTTTGATTTTGAATGATGTGAAAATTAGTCGAATGTCAATATCTGTACAGAAGCGTTTCATAATGTTTGTAAGTCTGCGTTGTGTGTCTCGTGAGTAATGTCCGATGTATGGTAGTTTGAAGTATGGTGTTGTTATTTTGGAATTTTCATTTGTGTTGGTCGTGGTCGTCGTGATGGTTTCACCCTTTTACGAAACTCTTTCCCACTACACTTTATTAACAGAACCATAAAACGATATTTCGACAACAAACAAAGCAACAACCTCAAACTAGACACCGAAACTCCTGACATTCCTTCTTCGTAAACTTTTTCGCCACATCTCTTTATTTTTCAGGATCATTTGGAAATCTACTCAACAAGAACATCTGCCTTTGGAGACAAAAACTTCAAAGACTTTGGTAAAAAATGAAATGTTTGAATATACTATGCAGATGCCAATTTTTATTTTGTACAAAATTATCATACGTCTTTATAAGCTTAGTTTAGCTTTAACCTTTTGGGACGGATCGTGCCGTGCTGCACAAATCACCAAAAGAAATGCGAACGAACTTTGGAAAAAGTCCGTCTTGAAAGGGTTAATAAAGATCACAATCCAGATTGCAAATGAATGTAAACACTGTTGATGTAAATATCATATCAACTTACTAAAATTTTCAATTGTACGATAGCTCGAGAAACAGTTTGGAAAACTTATAAAAGAAATAAATTTGTCCTTAACTAACTTCAAAATTTTCAGTGAAAAACTACCTATCTATCTATAAGCTTTTTAGCCTCAAAATGTAACGATAAATGGTCTTTTATCTCTTTAAACTATTAAAACTTAAAAAAACAGCTTTCTTACGAGTGAAAAGTACGCAAAAACTTTCGTTTTCTAGCCGATTCCTCGTCTTCACTCCCTTCACTATCGCTACGATAGTTGTTCTTGTAATTACTCTTTTTTATCGCTTGTTGCAGCCAAATGCTGACCATTTTGTTCCTGAAATAATAATTGCTTGTTTGTTTTCATTAAGTTCAGACATTCCGAAATTGGTTCTTTAGTAATGGCGGCTTTGCCTTCAAAATTTATTACCCGCCAATACTGAGCTGCTTGATCTAGTCTTATTTCGAGATCAGTGACATGGATGCAAAAAAAGAGTTTTGGATGAAAAACTTTCACTTGAAAAATTATTATTCGCTCCTCCTGATTTTTAAATGCTGTTTCAATACAAAATAAAACCAGGAAAAACAAGTACCAAAACCTAAATCATGAAGATATGCTCTAGCATTTTATGTAATGCACGCATTAATACGAAGAAAATCTACGGTAAAGAATTTTTGTTATGGTTAAATGACGATTTAATTCTAAAACAACACAAGGCATTTTACTGTGTTGCCCAAAAGCACTCGACCGAGTCCGCTTCGTGCCAACAAAACGTAAATTAGGAAAATCATCTATAAACTGTCACGAATGACTTAACTGTTCGCGAACAGTTTAATGCAACTATTGACAAGACACAAAAAAAATTTGGTTTAACTCTACAGCTACAGAACGTCAACTGCTAGATATATCTTGACTGAGTTTGTTGTCATTTTAAAGTTTTGCTACTATAAATTGCTAGGATACTGGCTGGTGTATGGTAGCAGAATAACACTTTAATTATTTTCTCTTCCTGCATGAGAGCAAAATTGTTTAGATAGTAAACTTTCGATGAAGATAATACCCAGGTTTCATAAATATAATGTGCTTTACGTGTAATGTTTTGACATTTTGCAACATGTTAAGAATGAAGTTTGGACAAAAAATCAGTTCGAGACTAAAAATCAACAAACAGACTTTGCCAGGGCTATTTGTTTGTACAGATTCACCTTCACACTTTGCAATTTAAAATTGTTTATGATTTCCCATTGAATTTATTTATTCATTTTATTTATTTTCACTTCATCTTCATCAGATATATGCTTATAAGTTTTTTGCATCCATTTTCGCTTCTTCTGCCTTCAACTTCATTGCAACCAATGCATTCAATGTGAATCCTAAGTCACCTGGAATTATACCAAGGGTGGATGGTTGTCAGATGAGGCATTGCTATACTAAACTTTTCATGCACAAAGTAATAAGCTCTTCTTGAAAAAAAATTTTAAGGTGTTTATAGGCTCAGTATTGTTCAAAGCAGTTTTTTACTTTGGTATTGATTTATGAGCATTGTTTACTATTACCATGCATAATTTATTTACAGAAACACCGAAGGTCATTCACAAAATAGAAGCATCGAGCAAACGTTTACCCATATTTAATATCTTTGTTGTTTGCAATACACTATGAACTCTCTAATTTCTTGTTCGTTCTGATAGAGGTTACGACCTCTAACGCGTTGCTAGGACACAATGTGGCTTCATTGCATCAACGCTTTTCTATAGGTTTACCCATTTTGCAGCTTTAGGGAAAAGCACGATCGCGCATAGGTAAATTACTTATGTAAAAAACCCGCATCGTTGTACGTAGAGAAGGTAGAAAAACTGCAATTCTTTCGTTTATACTCAATAACAGCCTTCCTAACAGCGTTGTGTGGCTTAAATAATACACAACAGCTGTTATAATAATCCTTTTATTCACACTAAAGTGCAACTTGCGAACGCCGATCGAATAGTCATGTATAAATTTATAAAGTATATAAGATTTACACTTGTCTATAATGCCTAATGTGCCTATAACAACTATGCTTAGCGACTGCCGTGATTGGTTCATTTGGCTCAAGTTAGGCAGGATATGTAGTCCAATGAAAACACAGAATTTAAAAATCTCGACCAATCAGAAAGCCTCTAGATGATGTCAAGTTAGGCCAAATTGTCTAGGTTAAGCAAACGGATATCTACCAATCAAATGGCTAGATTGGCCACTGAAGTTAGACAAAATGGCGTCTCTGCCTATCAACCACAGAGCTGTGAATAAATCAGTATTAACTGGATTGCTAATTGCCGAATATTCATCAATAACTTACAATTTTGCTGTTCTAGTATGATAGTATCCTGATCGTATAAAATCAAAATAATATTGGTTAAGGAATTTCACCATAAGCAAATGCCTTGGTTGCCTACCCCAAGATCCGCCCCTGATTAGGCTGAATTTCAATATAAATGTGATAGCCAATCATAAGCAATTATTATTTCAGCAGAGAAGTTAATTAGAGCATTGACATAGATAGAGGTATGTAAATGTTCTTATTTACTTTGCTATAAAATGGTATAAGTATGCAAAAACATGTTTGCTTTTAAAAAATTATCATTCATTTAAAATGTGTAGTTACATTTTTCAAAATTATTGTGTATGTATCTAATTATAAATATGGTTACACATTACACAAAGCTCGATAAAAAATATGGTAATTATTTATCAACCAGGCAATAAAATACATTACAGGAGGGGGTAGAGGAATTTGGATAAGACAAAAACTATAAGTCTCAAGGGATATCAGAAAGGAGACACATTCAAGTAGTAGACATTGGGTGTTGTGAGTTGTTTTAAACTTAGATATGAGAATATGAAAAGGCAATCATATATGAGACATGAATAAACTGTTTTACAAAGTGATCTGTCATTTCAAAACGTCTGTTCTCACTTATACGTTCAGCCAGGATCATCTTGAAATGTTCTTTGGTGTTTGGTGCCACACGATCTTCAGGTGGTTTTAAAGGGGAACTCCACCCAAAAATAATGTTGGTCTTAAAACTTTGTCTGTCCCGTGAAAATAAATATGCGGCAATTTTTTTGTTTGTTTGATTCAATATTTTCACAAAAAATGAGTTGAAATGCTGCAGCTAGGGCATCCGGTGCGTGGGAGCAGAAATATGTCAGCGGCTTGTATTGACGTCATATCGTCAATTGCTCCTCAAAGCTTTATGTAAAGTCATTCCACAGTCATAATAAACTTGCGTCAAAATGCTTCTCCTAATCACAAAATGTTTCTTTTCGAAACGTCAGAATTTTTTATTCGTAGGTATATACACAAGCAACTTTTATAGCTTACATGCAAGTATTGAGCTGGTTATTTGTATTCTGTTTTAATAAAACGTTTTCACATCCATAAAGGCCATTATCGCACAGTTTCCGCACTACATATAGAACTTGAATGTCAATTAATATTATTTTTTAAAAAATACGAAGGTTTCTTTGTGTGGAAACTGTGCGTAATGCCGTTTGCTTGTCCTCCGAATTCAACCTTAACAACAGTTTCCACTGATGTGAAACCAATCTATTGCCCTTAATAAACATTGAATAATAATAAACATGGTTGTGTAACTCATTACGGTTAGAAAATAATCCTACATAAAACCATTGTAAAAATTGCCAGTGCTATGAAAAACGAACACCCTCATATTGATCACCAATATGATGTGTGGCATTTGTCTAAATCTGTCACAAAAAAACTAACAAAAAGGCTAACATTAAGGGAAATGATGACTTGACGCATTGGATTAAGTCCATTTCTAATCATCTTTGGTGGTGCTCTGCAAGTTGTAACAAGAATGCAGAAGAATTGGTGGAAAAATGGAAGTCTGTCCTTAACCACATTTCCAACAAGCATTTCTGGAAGGGGAACACATATTTTCATCAATGTTGCCACCAACAATTAACAGAAAAAGAAACAAAGCAGAAGAAGTGGTTATCTCCTACTTCACAAGCATATATCGCTGCAGAGAGGGTGATATGTGACAAGAGGCTTCTAAAGACCTGCGGAAGCTATCTGAGTTTTGTCACACAGGAGAGTTGGAGGTTTACCATTCCCTTTACTGAAATATTGCCCAAAGCGAGAGCATTTTATTTCCTGGGATGGTAGCCCGCACTCAGTTAGCAGCATTAGATCACAACAACAATATTAAACGTGATAAAGCAGTCATTAAGTCAGGGACAAACAAAGGGCAAGACCGTTACAAAATGATTTTTGCTAAAACACAGAAGCAATGGGTTGTAAAAGCAATGAAAGAAAAGAAAGAGTACCAGTACATTGATAAACTACTTGCGGAGGTTGTGAATGCATGCAAAACTGAGGAGATTGAACTTGTACATCATAGCGAGAATCTTCCAAAGAACATTTCTAAATCATGTCCACCCAGGAAAGAAGTACTTGTAAAGGAACATCAGTCTAGATTTGCATAAAATGTCAGTGGTGATGTTAGCTATGGCAATAGGTTTTGCCATACCCATATAATATGATGTTGAATCAGTGAAGACAACTTTTGTACTACTTAAAAAATGTTCATTCTTAAATATTAACATAGCAAAACCTTTTGCTATAGCTAGTTTCACCACTGCATTACACAAACTATTCATGTAATTAATTATAGTTACATTGTAACCAGTGTAATAGCCAAGCCACATTTATAATCATTTCTTTGTAAATCTGTTTTTTTTTTGTAATAAATTAATAATACTAAATGTTCATAGCATGACCTATAAATGAGCTGGCTATGCCAGTTTAATATTGACATACAAAGTAATTGTAATGGGTATACCTATATCATAATAAAATACTTCATTCATCAACATAGTGAAAGCCTTCAAATTGAAATTCCTCTGCAAGGCCAGGTGGAGGAAATGTTTCTCTAATGCGAGTAACTGCACATGATGGCAAGATGATTCTCACTTCTCTACCCAAGACACCCCAGCACCATCTTGCCAACTGTCTATATGCAATATGGCGGTACAGTTTGTCTTCGGGCCCATCATATGCTACCTCATATTGCTGCTTGTACTGGTACCAAGCTGTTTGTAAAACCCACCTGTTAAGACAAACAGGCTCAAAACCAGGATGTTGTGTAATGCACAAAGGGACTTCGGTGGTCTCATTCGTTTCTACTGCCTCTAAATTTTTGTCACAAATATTGGAAATCTCTTTGCAGCATAAACACTCCTCGTTATTATCCATTATTTGGCAGTTACCACATTGAGACCTGAATATGTTAAAAGAAAGGATCTTGAAAAGTAAATGTCAAAACTTCAATAAAAATTGTATCTTACAATAAAAACTTTAAAATCTAAAGTATTATGTGTGTGTGGACGTGGTCAACTTCAAAAACTGAAAACGTACTTTTGAGATAGAAACAATGGTCTAGAATAATATAACATTTTACTACCCACCATTCAAGATTGTCGCGCCGAGATTCATCGTCAATACACAAAAATTCCTGTTCTTCGTTATCCTCAAACTGGTGAGCTTCTTCGTGTTCATCAGCCGGCCATTCGGGCTCAAACTGATATGGCCGAATATTGTTTGTTGGATTGTCTTCCATTTCACTATCGATTGGTGAATTAGGCTGAGGTTCTTCCAAAAAAGCCATTATAAGCGATTGTTTTGTTTTTGTGCTAGGCTGTGCGTTATTATTTTACTTTGTTGTAAACTCAACTCCAAATCGGTTTGACGATATGACGTCAAAATAATTTCCGCTGACGCTTTCTGTGCCCACGCTGCTAAGCCTCAAAACAGCTCAAATAGCGCACTTGAAGACGCGATTTTGTCAAAAATAAAATAGCTGATGTAAAAATTTCAAAAATATAGTAACCTTTGCATAAAAATGGAACTTTTAAGACCAACATTATTTTTGGGTGGAGTTCCCCTTTAACAATGACCCAATAGCACAGCAGTTTATAGCAGCTTGCAAGCGTTTATTGATGAGAAGCTCAATACAAGGTGGAAAAGTCAACTGTCAGATAAGAGATCCAACAAAAATCCTCTCGGTTGTAACAGATACCTGTAAAGTGAATGGAAATAATATCACAATTAATGTCGCACCTCTCATAAGAAAGTATGATTTAGTAAATCGACCCTTTCCAATGCAAAGTGACCATGACTACTGTGACTCTCCAAACATGGTAAGCTTTTCTGAACTCAAGAAAGAAGCTGTCATTTTCAGTGCATTTGTTATTGCAAGTCATGGATAAAAAACGGTTCTTTTAAGAACCACAAAATCTTAAAAATAATAATAGCGTTTTTGCTAATAAGTCGTAGTCACCCCGACCAACGAAGATAAAAGAAAAACCCAGACAAACTAAGCAATGGCGAGTTTTCTATCTTTCAACATAGATAAATTTTTATTGAAAATTCATATGATTATTGATATTCCCAGTTAATTATGAGTGATTTACCATATTTTTGCTCTACTTCGTTAACGATGTGCTAGATAAAATTTGCTTCATCTTGATAATATTTCTTCCCATTCATAGCCATATTTCTTATTGAAATACTCTTTTTTATGTTAACATAATATCATGTCAATTTGAAGAAAAAAAATAAAAACTTAAGCGTAGAAAGCCGAAAAACAATAGTCACGAATTTTCGAAGGTTGGTCTTTTTATAATTGCGGCGTTCCTTAATTTTTGTCTTCAACTTTTGTGCTAGATGCTTGATCCAGTTTTATTTCAAGATCAGTGATCCATGTTTTTCACAACAGTTCACAGGCCCCGTTGTACATCCAGTTAGTTTAATGGAAACAGTGAAATGTAAAATACCTGGAACGATAAGTAGTATACAAAACCCAGTGATTGGATGAAGCCGTCTTGAAAAGGTTTCGCGCTTCGTGTATGTCTCGCGTGCACTGTGTTACGTGCGTGACACTTCTGCTTGCCGATCAAAGCTTCGATTGAAAACAGCATGATTTGAAAAACGAGAAGTTTTTGATGAGAAACTATATTTGTAGCTGATGATGAATCAGGGCAGAAATTTATTTGAATTTGTATTCAGAGCCACACCAAACTTATTGAAGCACGTATCTTGGAGTTATTTGCCGTATCGCAAGAAAATATACTTAGTGAAAATGGCTTCGATAAATGATCCATTTGTCAACACAGAATTAAAAAAAAACATAGCAAAAATGTATGTAATCTTCGCAAATACTCTTAAATGTTTGAGAGAATGATTAATGATGAAAAAAATTTGAGCATGTAAATGCATAGCAGCATCGTTTATCAACTTTTTTGTCTTAATACTTTTGCTAGATGCTGTCAATCTTTCTATTCAAAAGAACTAGTTGTTGCCTCATGGTTTGCTTTTTTTCAACTTTATTGTCTATGCAGCTTATGCTGAACATTGTGACTGATTCACTTACAATGCTTGTATACTTTCATGTACAAGAAGTGACTTTTTGTTGAAAACATTGTCTGTCCAGCACAAAAAACAGACTCGTCTTTCTATATTTTTTCTTACTTTTAAGGCGTAGTCTTATAATACACGTTCCTTTTTGCTATTTTGTTGTTATATTTAAACTAAGCAATGATAATAATTCTACTAATCTCAAAGCAATATTTGCTCTAGTCCTAATAAATTTTAATTTTTTTTTAATGTCTATTTTGCATTCTTTTAAACAATGGCTTTTTTACTTTTCTTTTTGCTGAAAGAGGTCAACAGCTTCAACTAGGTTTTTTCGAATGTATACATTTGTTTATTTCAGGTAAACACACAGGGGATTATTTCAGGTAAACACACTAAATGTTCAAACTATTTCGCCGTTTGTTTGTAACTGAAAACAAAGATTTTCTGTGACATCAATTCCGTGTGTTTGCCCTTTAAACATCATAGCTCTCGGCTAACGATATTTGCGTGTATTCCAATGGTCATATTAACTTATGCAAAACTGAACAGGCAACGCTTGAATGTAGTATGTTTGTTTAAGACATTGCACGTTCTTAATTGATGACTTTGCTTACGCAAACTCAAATGACCAATACTTAAAAAATAGGTGCTCAGCGTGTACATAGGTGTGATAGTCCGAACATTCATTGTTCAAGTATTACGTACCACACACTAAATATCATAATCATCGCTTTTAAGGCTAATTTCCATGCAGCTGCCATTTACGCATAGAGGAAAATGCTCGGGCACATGTTGCTCTCGATTGGGAAGGGCAAATCGTGGCTGAAATTGCACTGGTGCGTTGTTTGTTGAGAAAATAAACATGGCTGCTGTCAACAAAGATAGTTACTTCTTCAATGCTTTAAAAACACCGTAATTTATATCTATTTACTTTGTCGAAGAAGAAGGGATAGGATTCCTACAAAACAGTGATTTTGATGAGAAAATCGCCGCGTTATTGCAGTGATCTTGAAGGCTGGAGTTTGAGAGCAAAACAAACCACTTAAAAGTAGGATGAATTCAACTTGGTCGCGTTGCTCTAGAGTTGCTAGAGATCACACAAGTGCTACTGACCTTTTGAACTTTACACTATGGCGCATGCGTCATTCAATATGGTGCGAGCATTTCGCGCTATGGCGTAAAATGCAGCTACATGGAAATTAGCTTTTAAAAAGTGTTTGAGATTGCACAATGTGTACTATGCTCATTTGTTAATCACATGACCTAGTATCTACCTTAACCATTGTACTGCATGCATCTTTTTTCTAACAACGTAGTTCCAATTTTTTCACGCACAGCCAATAGAGTAACATTACGACAGTGATTTAAAATGTGATGTGTTTGACTTGAAGTAAGTTTCAAGATATTTACTCAAAGAGAGCCTTCCATATCTTTTGGTAAATGGTCACTTGGTAATTTTGCTCGAGTTAAAAAAAAACAATGTTTTTTAACTCCGGCTTAATTTTCGCGTGTTTTGATCAGGCCATCGAAGCACGCGGATAAGCGTTACAAAGTATTTGCAATCACTAGCAAATAATCATTCGTTTTAAAATTAAACATTGTTTGCGATAAACACAAAATTATCGGAAAAATAAACTGTGAACATGTTATTTGACAAAAAGAGACACTAACAGCTCAAATAGTCGATCTAAGAATATTGATGCATCTTATAAGTATCGTTGTGAGCACATCATTGCAAATGACGAGCGTGTTGATTCGTCGCTTGTGTACGTGAACACCTTAAACAGCTCGAAAAGTGTTTTGAAACGCAAGTCGTTGTCAATATAGCTAGTTTTTATAACGAAAATTTTTTAGTGAAAGTTAATGAAATAATATGTCGTGACAAATCTAAAGGACTTTACTTTTCTTGATGTGAGATTTGTTAGCACAGTCATGGGACCTGCATTCTAAGCTATGACGTTCAACAAATGCTGACAGACCTGGACAGTCACTTGGTCATTCAATAAAATATTAAACACAAAGTACTTTTTTTAATAATCTTGAACAAGTTTCATGTAAATGATATTAAATTTGTAATATAACTTTAACTGTGTTCCTGCATTTGCTTCTTCTTGTAGCCATATACTTGGTAGGCTACTTACATGTATGCATTGCGTAGCTATTTTTCGTCGATTTGTTTAATTGAAAATATTTTGTAATTTTAGAATCAGGAAAAAGAGTTTCAATCAACGCCATATCCAATATACTAGTTATGAAATTTCTGGATGACGTCAATAGCAAGTTAGAAGGGTGCAATGATCGAAATGTTTTGCTAAAGATGAACCTCATTGTGCTCTTTGGAGACAGAAAGAAGAGCAACGGTGAAATGAAGCCCATTTATGTACCTAAAAATGTCGCGCTTTTGATGTTTAATAATTGTCCACATTTTTATTTTCCGTGCGCTAAAATCGAAGTTACACACTTTACATGAGATAATATAGTAGTCAAGGAAAATGAGAAAGAATTTTGTCGGCCCGTTGCACCAACAAATTAAGCATTGCCTGGAATACATTTACTCTATTGCAAAAAAGAAATTTCCGTAAGTTTAGTCACATATCCTTTCCAAGCTCTACGTGAAGCGATCGTTAATGACGTCTATCATCGAGGTTATGAGCCAGAGTACAGTGCGAACACAAAAGTAAGAATATATCCTCATTGCCTGAAAATAATAAGCTATCCTGGTCCACATCCAAGTTTAAAAGTTGAAGAATTTACAAGTGGATCTAGCATTCTACCTGTTGAAGCTAAAAATTGTCGAATTGGAGAATTCCTTCGGAGTTCAAATTTAGCCGAGGCTCGTGGAACTGGCGTTCAAACAATATTTAGAACGATGAAGAAAAACGTAAATCCTTTACCTATATTTAATTTTGACTCCACTTATTTCAGTGTTACCCTACCTGCTCATCCCAAATTTAAGGCGGCTATGCTGTTGAATGATGTTAAAGAATTAGAGGACAGTGGTGATCGAGTTGAGGCAAGTAAACTTTTATCCGATGCTTTCGAGGAAGACCCTGAAATCATAAACCGAAACTTACTGCAGAAGCTGATTTTGTTATTAGACAGTAACTTTGACAATCTAAGAGCAAAGAAATATAAAGATTATATTGATAGTACAACGAAAAAGAGATACGAGCTTCATAAAGATCTTGACTTGTGGCTATCCAACAGAAAACATGCTCGAAATAACATCTCATATGGGCATGACTTGATTAAGAATTTGGTCAAAACAGAGGCAGATAGCGATGAACTGTTTTGTGTGACTGATTTTATAAAAGATTTATTGGAAGAACGGGACGAATTGCGAAAATTAGTTTCATATCTTAAAAATACTTATACTATTAAGCCTGGTTTTAAATAGCGACATAAGCATATAACGACAAACTAAGACAAAAGAAAATATTTATTTTATCATAAACAAATGTTGGGGCTTCTCAGTTTATGATCATTGATCATTCAATCATTGGACTGTTATATTACACATTGTTTAGGATTTGAGAAAACTAACATTGATTACGTGAGACACTGTTTACTATAACTTGTGATTTTGAATCTTCTGATCCATGAAGCTTTCTATTTTGACAATTTGTCTGGAATGGTATTAAACCTGAGTATTTCACATACATGAAATGTTGTGCCATGTCACATATTGTCCCCTTTTCTAACTGAACACCCCATGTAGAGATGTAAAGGTGTGTTAATCTACGGCTCATACCAGATTTTTTGCCATAAATTCCAAAGGGCTATTGATGTATGAAAAGGATTTTCTATAAAGTAAAATTATGTTTCTATGTATGCAGATAAACCTTGAAATTTGGCAAGACAGCAAAGTATTTTTCATGATCACTAGGTAATTTTTCTGATGATCATTATAATTTCTAAACTAAATTATTTCAGATTTATATTTAAACGAGCTTTGATCATATGAAAAAATATTTATCATAACCAGTAAGCATGACACATGAAACAATTTCAACATTCATGTAATTATATGATTAAAGGCATGTTGGTTACATTCTGTTTGTATTTGCAAATACAATGCTACTAGTGATTGCTATATAGCACACCTTGCATATACTTACAGAAGATAATAGTCTAGTGAAATGCCTAATAAACATTAATGGCATTAAGCTGTCCTTAATTGCAAATTTTCACTGTATGTGGAGATGTGTAAAGGGTTACAAATAAACTTGCATGGTTTGAAGTCTGAGCTTTTCTATATCTATGAACTTTCACTTGTAGTACCAAATTTCTAACTTAACTCATTACATAGAGGTTTGAATGGTGGTCTCTAGGGGGTCTATGCCTGACAATATGGTAGAAATTTTTAAAGACAATGTATTTTTTTGAAAACCATTATTTTAAAATAAATTTTACGTTCCTAGACATGCTAATGAGCCATATATTTGGCATAATAATGAGCCTAAATATGTGGAAAAACATTCAAGTATTGCTCACTTCATTTTTTTTGGAAAAAACTAAGCAAAATGTGTTGTTTTTACGCAAAAATGATGCCCACAAAATACATTTTGTATTGCTCTATAACTCTGAAAATACCATTTTCAAGGCTCTGAAATTCAAAATTTCCCAAGGGAGAATGCCTCAGACCCCCCCCAGGCTCGGCGCGCCTCCGACGTTTCATTACTGATGTTTGAAAAATCCAGATCCGCCCCTGTATTTTACCTTATTAAATTTTTAGGTTTGAAAACAATAAAGGGACAACTCGTGCTACAAGAAATACGAGTACAAAGGAGAAGATCAAGAGAATCTGTTAAGAGAGTTGATCTTGTAGGAAGGCGACTTAGAAGAATAAAGTCTATAAAAAGGCATACATATTCATTGCACTCGCCGTTATCATTGTGGCACATGGATGGAAATCATAAGCTTATTAGGTACTGAATTTACCTATTTTAACTATTTGTTTTAAATAGACGTATTTAAGAAAAAAATCTGATGTGGATTGATCCAAATGAAGCATCAAATGCAATAACTCTCAGACAATGTGAAATATGTAAAGCACAAAGCCCTCAGATTTTCCAAAAGTGTGAATTACGCCGTTTTTTATGCGTGTGATTTAAGTGGCAATTTGTAATTTATGGTTGCATTGATGCCTATAGTCGTGAAATTGTTTATCTGGCCTGTAATACCGACAAAAAATCAGCCACGGTATTAGATCTTTTTAAAACAGTAGTGAAAAAGTGGGGTTTGCCTTCAAGACTGAGAAAATTGAGATGTCGCGGGTTTTATGATTGCGCATCCAGCAAGGAGACCTCAGCGACGAAGATATACTACCGGTTGTAGTGTTCATAACTCAAAAATTGAACGTCTTTGGCGTGATGTTTATCAAGTGGTGGTGTCTTTATTTTACAGCGTGTTCTTGTTTATGAAAAATGATTGATAGTTAGATCCAGACAATCATGTGCATCTGTTCTGTCTACATGCAACTTATAAGCCAATAATTAATGATATGTTAGCAAACTTTATAAATGCATGGATAAATCATAAGATGTGGATTGCATCAAATTAAAGTCCGCTACATTTTTTTATAATGGGCATACAACAGATCCAACAAGAAAATGAAACAATTGCCAACCAATATTTTGAACAACTTTCGGAGGTATACAAGCAATTAAAATAATGTTGCATCACACTCTTTTTTAATAGAGAACAAGAAAATATTCGATAAGGCTTAATGACAGCCTTATTCCCTGAAGTCTTATAATTATTGATTATTTATTTACGCTGGAATTTATTTTAAAAGTAATTTCAATTCTAAGGATGAACCTTAAACGTTTGGGTTGGATATGGAGGCAAGTTTACCAGATCAAAGTGATACTAAAGAAGCTGCAGTTGTTGTACCTGAGGTCTCTTGCACCTTAAATGAAACAGCTTCAATTACGTTCAACGAGTTTTCATCAAAACTGCCACAAACTGATAATTTGGACACTGAGCATTATTTACAATGTTTGAGATTACTATCCACTTTACTATCAGATGAGCAGCCAGAGTAATATACAAGAAACGTAACTTATTCTCACGGCTCTCGTCATAAATATGAATAAATTCCCTTTTCCACAGATTATTTTTTACTAAAACATCATTTTGAAAGTGGAGCCTTATACTTACATACAAATAAATGAAGACGTTTGAATTTGTCATGGAATTCTTTGACTTGACTTGCACAATACAATACTAACATACAAAAGGTCATTTATGTAACTTAAATAGAAGTGGCTATTTTACGCCGCCGATTTGCCACTCAGCCAGTGCAAGATCTCCCCTCCCCCCCAAACAAAAAAATCCACTGAAGGTGATCTTCTGAGTGTCAGTTTCCTGTGATGAAAATAATCAATCCCGTCCGTTATGGCAGGATAGTAATCTAAAATAGCGCTGTCATGTCACTGGTCATTCTCCATCTAAAAGTTGTGGCAAAACTAAACCGGTTTTTGTTCCTGGCATGTAAAGTTTTAAGCACCAAATAATTTACAACATTCCAAAGTGAGTATGGAGGAATGCCAAGTCGAAATGATAGGACATAAGACTTCATTTTGCATTTCTATCAACAGTTTGATTGTATGCAAATGATTCTGAAATCTCCGATTTTTTGTAATTACCTGCAACCTTCTTTAACAAGTTTAAAAATATTCTGTACGATCGTTCTTTGTGGATGCGTCTGTTAGAGCCAACACTGGTTTCAACACTCTGGCAAGTCATAGATAGGTGACATCAGCAACAGCTGTAGGCCTTAACAGGTACAGCAATGACGGCCGTTTGCTAAACAGCTATATAAATTGTATGTAATAGAAACAAGTTGTGATT
Source organism: Xenia sp. Carnegie-2017 (assembly GCF_021976095.1). NCBI lineage: Eukaryota > Metazoa > Cnidaria > Anthozoa > Malacalcyonacea > Xeniidae > Xenia > Xenia sp. Carnegie-2017. Next base: position 7,606,794 of record NW_025813483.1, read on the forward strand.
ACTTTGTTTTGTTATATCTAACGAGCATTAATATTATGCAGCTCATGATTTTGTAAAATGTTCCTTGACAAGGCCAAATCTGCTGAGACCATCATGAAGTTGTTTTTCCATGTTTTAAATTCTTCTGGAGCCAAGGGCCCAAACATTTTATTGATCAGGCTATCATGCATAAATGACGGAAGAAGACCACCTTGAAGCATGCTCCAACCTAAACGTATGAAAATCAAAAATCGTTCATTCAATGTGTCATAACTGTACATATTTGAGCGACTTAGTACATGTTTTTAGAGTAGAAAGCCAAGTGAAATTAATGGTCAACACGTTAAAGGATTTTTTAACTTGTCAAGTTTGTTAAGATTATTTTTTTTCTATTCAATTGTTTTGAATGCCAAAATATAAGTGCTCTCTCCTTCTATTTGAGTAAATAATTTTTCTTTACGAGGACACCTCATGTCTTGTGCTAGTTCTCCCTTAAATGTCACATCAAGACGAAGAGTATATTCTTTCACTATGCCTTTCAAAAGCTCATCCATCCCATCATTGAACATTTTCAATTGTGACACAAATATTTTCGTTGTTTCACCCTCTGATACGGAATTTTCATTTGCAACATCCAATCGGCAGCCTAGCAAAAAATTTTGAACAAACGTTCAAGAGCTAGAACGGGTTCGCCATTTTCCGTTCTAGGGAAAAGTGACCAAAAATTAACTTTGCAATAATATTACTATTTGAAAACGAAAAGAAAATTTTTGGAAAATGTTTGAGCAATTTTGTTACGCAACTTACGTGTTTGTAATTGTGGTTTTAATTGAATTAAAAAGATGATCATCGTAACTCATTACTTCAACTCTATACAAGGAAATTTCTTATTTATATTTCTTTTATTTTTGCTTCAAAAATTAACGACTTAAAAGTCGCTTTTCTTACCAGGCCACTAATGTTGCTTCCAAGTACTTACCGATTTTTGGTAGATGTATTTCCTGACGTTGACGCTGTTATGCCTGATTCCTGATTTACTTCAACAGGATGATGGTTTCTTTGTAGCACTTCCGGCAAACTGTCAAGATCTTCTTGTACAGCAACATCATTTGTTTCAATTTCAATCACTTCTGGATTGTTCCTATTCAGGAATTGGAATACACTACCATTATGTAACATAAGTATACATATATTATCTATTCTATGCTCTGATAATTTAATTGTTGCTTGGAATAACTAAAATAAGTATGAAATTTTATGAATGCTGTACATACCTAATAACCGTAGGGTGTTGCACAGTAGCTAACGGTCTGGCTGGTCGGGCCCAGCCCGAACAAATATTTTCCCAAAAATGAAAAATTTGTTTTCTTTAAAATTGGATTTGCGAAAATTTTAAATTCTACGACTCTTTGTGGAATAATCTACAGTCTATTAGTGCAATATTTGACAAATTGCGTCTTATTAGCAAAATTATCATATTTTTAAACGTTACTTAGCAACAATGACTAGTGCATTTCTAGAGCCAGGCATTACGCAGTTTAGTCGGGCTCTGAAAATTCAGCCCGACCAAGTGCTAAAATATATAGTGGGATTATCTGCAATCTGATTGGTTGACAGCAACCGAGCAAACTCAAATGCGCTGTTTCGCAACATCTAGTCGGGCTTTGAAAATTCAGCCCGACCAAGTAGTAAAATCTATAGTGGGAATATCTGTAATCTGATTGGTTGAGAGTAGCTGTGAACGCACTCAAACGTTTAAAAACATCTACTCGGGCTCATTTTCAAAAGCGTGACTTGAATTTTGAGCTTTCGAAATATACGTTCGGAAATCGTGATAACTTACATTACAATGGCTTCGGCTACTAAAATCGATATAATAAATGAACTACAAAAGAAACCATTTCTGTTCGACAATCAGGCGAGCAAAATATACTCGGAAAGCAGCGGCCAATTCCAAATTTACAAGCGACTACAGGCAATAGAAGCTTGGGTGCTTACAAGACCTGCAAGACCTACGGTTTTCAGCCTCGTGTCGACTGTCTCATGTCACAAGCTAGACGTGAAGAGATTCAGCGTCATAACGAGGAGGTAAGGCAAAACAGGGAAATGTTGAAAACCATATGAGAAGCTGTTTTATACTTGTCTAGGCAAGAGCTTGCATTCAGGGGGCATGATGAATCTAGTGGCAGCATGAATAGAGGAAATTATAGAGAGCTACTTGAAAGTTTTCCCAAGATGGATTTTGTTTTTGAAAGGCGATTTTATGGCAGGCTTGCTGAAACCCACCTTGCGGGGGGAGGGCGGTTTACTGGAGTCTCTCCTGATATTCAGAATGATTTGATTGATTGTCCTGATAAGATAATAGAGGATGAGATTTTAAAGGAAATAGATTGCTGCACTTTCTTAAGTATACAGGTTGATGAGGCAACTGATGTTTCTACCAAAGAACAATTGAGTGTAATTGTTCGAATGGACAAAGGGGAAAGTGTCATTGAAAGACAGCTTGGGTTTGTTGATGTTAGTTGTGATAGGACTGCAACTGCTATATCATCAGTGGTTAAGGGTAAGTTAAGTCAATATAATAATGTGAAAGAGAAATTTATTGGACAGACTTATGATGGTGCGGTAAGTAAGGTTACTGGTTTACTTGGCTACCTTAATGGCTTCTTGTTTTGTTTCTTGGTACTTTTTTTCCAGAGAATTCTTGAGCAGTCATCCATACTTTATTCTATCTTGCAAGACAAGGACACTGACTTTCATTATGGAATGAGTAGGGTTGAGAGATTCAAGGCCTTTGTTGCTTCTCTGAGAAATGATACAGAATATTGTCAGATGTACGACCTGGCTGTTGAGGAAGTGGGACCACCAGTAACCAGGTATTACCAATGGCATAATTACAAACAAATGTATTTTGAAATTCTTGACACAATTGTGACTATGCTGACTGAGCGATTTCAGGATATGGAGCGTTTTAGATTTTTAGACCTTGTTAACCCTAGGGTGTTTAAGATGTGGAAAGGTGAAGTGCCCTCAGAAAAGATAAATCTTCTAAAGGAGGTTTATGGTGATGTGTTTGACATACCAATGCCAGTTAGCCAACTTTGTTTTATTGACAGAGATAAAGACTTTCACCGTGATTCATGCGATGAACTATTCAAATATATTTTTCAGAAGTTGTAAAACTGTTAAAGATAAATGGGGTTTTGTCAATTACAAGTGCTTCAGTTGAGAGGTCATTTTCTTGTTTGAAGAGAGTAAAAAATTATCTTAGAAATACTATGAGCTAAGGACGTTTTAGTTCTCTTTGCAGGATTTCCATTTACAAAGACATAATTTCAGAGAAAGAAGACGCCAACATATTGCATGATGAGGTAGCAAAGAAGTTCATTGAAAAACCACGAAGACTTGATTTCTTATACAAATTGGTATTCATATATGGCTGATAGCAAGCTGATGATGTCTTACGTCCATGGCATGTGAGAATTTTTCCGGGAACTTTTTAATGCAGGCAATGATGATTGTCATTTCAGCACGACAATGAACGGCATCACAACTTTTGATAGTTGTTGATGACAAATCTCAGCCTTTTTCGGTTCTTTTGTCAAAGTTTCTTTACAAGATGTACATAGGTATCTATTTATGTATGTGATGTTGAGAAAATAAATCACATATCTGCTACTATTTTTGAAGTTTCTCTGCTTTACTATAAGATGCATCGGCAATTTAAATTAACCAAAATGGTTCTATTTCCTGCATAAATACCACGCATTTGCTTTCTAAGAAAGCCGTTTCCAACGTTCTAGGGAGTCTAAATTCGGAAAATTTTCTCGCTCGGCGCCAGCCATGGTGGCGTCTCGTTAGCCCGACCAAATGTTTTTCGCTAGCTACGCCACTGGCCGTATTTGTTATCTGGTTCTGACGTCATTGTATTGTGTGTACAGGAAATGTGTATTGTCATTGTGAATTAGTGTGAAGTGAAATATTTTTATTTTTAGTTGTGATGTGTGATTTAGGTGTGATGTTTTAAGTTTTAATGTGTGGGTGTCAATTGTGTATTGTCATTATGAATTAGTGTGAAGTGTAATGTTTTTAGTTGATCGTTTGTTTGTATTGTGAATAAGTCGTTTGTAAGGTGCCGGTAATTGCTGTGATCTGTTCAGAGGGGTTTGTTCCAAGTTGGTATGCCAATTTCATAATGTAAGCCGTTGTCTATAGTCAGTACTGTAAGTAATGCATTTTGCCGAGTCCCGGTCAATGCTTTGTGATTCGGTGATGTTCGGCATTGTAATTAGTTTTGTCTTGTTTCTTAGTAGCTCGTTTGTGTTCAGTAAGTCTTATGTTTAAGTTCCTGCCAGTTTCCACGATATAGGAGGCGTGGCAGTGGGAGCAGTTTATTTTGTAAACTGCACCTTATCGTTCATTGGGTTGTTCTTTGTCCTTTATGTTCGTTAGTACTTGTAACGTTTTACTATACTTGCAGTGTGATGGCATTTATTTGGTTAAAGTTTTTTTACCACTACGTCATGTTTTAGTTGTTGTTGGTTTTGGCCCAATCATTTCTATTTTTTAATTAAATGCATGTTACACAATGTGAAACTCATCGAGATGTGCATATCTTGCATCAAACAAATCAACAAAATTCTCCTATTAGGAATTAAGTTTAGGCTGTTTAGTCCCAGGAAATTGATTTGGGTCTGTTGGTATTATTTTTGAGAAAGTGTGATTTGAAGTTAAGAATAGAGTTGTGTTGAAATTGAACTTGCCTAGAATATTTAGCAACACTGTAGTATATACCACAAAAATATTTTGAAATCAATCCCTAGCTAGTTTTGCAAAAATTGACAGAATACAAAGAATAAATACATTAAATATGGGTTAAGATTTGCTCGTGCTGCTAGTTTGTCAATAACCCTTTGTATATGCATGAGGTTGTTAAACTACAAATAGTATAAGTGAAACGTGTAATAATTTATGAGCTATTATGAGTTCTGAAGATAGCTTCATTTTTTGATCAAGTTATAAAAATTAGGAAACTTTCTCGTTCATTTCTTATGTTTCGTCATTCTTGTTAAGTGAATACAAAAACTTTGCTTTTACAGCGGCTGCGTAACCATTATAATAACGAAAGTAAAAATTTTACAAAGCGTGTACTTCAAATAAAAACAACATTTTTTAAAATAAATATGATTATAAAATAGAAGTAGTGGTACTTTATGACGCTGAATTGACAATCATTTAATGAGTGAATGAGCTTTTAGCTATACCTTTAGCTACAATTAAAAAATAAGCTTTGATGATTTGCTTGAACTGTCGAGCACCTTTACGTAATTATGATAATTTGTGTCAATTATTAAATATAAAATACTCGTGGGTAAAATTTATGTTTATTGCATAGTGCTAATATCCTAAGATAAGAACTGTAATTAATTTTATTTGGTTCCTATACCATTAGAATTAACTATGTTAACTATATTATAATATAGAATTAATCATATTAGGTTATTACCATACCATTGTTATAAAACAATTTTCAAAGTTAATTTTTCACTGGTCGAAAGTGCGTCACGTAAGAGAGAAGAAATTGAGCTGCTTCCTTGCAGGCAGCTCAAAAGTGAGACAATACCTTATCTACAGGTAAATAATAAAAAATCACGTTCATCATTTAAAGAAAAGCTACCTTTGCCTTACTTTGCTCAGCATCTTATTCCGATCACGAAAGAACAGAAATTTTTCCCTAGTATTTTTTGTGCTATTTTTATGGTATATTCTTTTTGGAAAGCTTGTTCGTTTATTTACGTTGTTGTTAGTATTCTCTTTGAAAATTGGTATATAACAAAAAAACATATTGACTGAAACGTCAAGAAACAGTGCATTTGTTTTCCCCTACACTGGCGTTGTTTCTCAAGTAAATAAAACACATTTTGTTTCTTTCTGTCTTAGTCAATACTTAATATTAATGTCACCAATCTAAAGCCATATCACCTTTGCTCCAAATATATTTTCCGCCTCGCTTATAGAACATTTTTTCGTCAAAGCCACTTGCATTTAAAGCATATTGCACGCCAACATCCAGAATTGATTTTGACGGTACTTTTTGCCCTCCGGTGTTATCAAGAAACCGCATCTAAAAATGCAAAAATTACAAAAAAATTCATTTTAATTATTTTCCATACAACGTATAGCTACTTTTCATCCAATTACTTGCCCACTAGCTCAGTAATTTCCGTACAAACAATTGAAAAACGTGAATTTCGTGCTTATAAATATAAATAAGGTTTTCCAAAATAACGGAACAAACGTAAATTAATTATTCGCTACCAATACTAGAGTACCTGTATATAGTTATAATGAATCACGACGCAAATTAATAATTTCATGTATATATAAAAAGCCATAACATAACGTCATGGAATGCTTTCTCAGGCAAATTGAACAAATCTCACGAAAAGTGCATTGAATAATTATTTATTTTTTGTCCACGTTAAAACATTGCACAACATTTTTCCAAAAACGCATATAGTCATAGAATAAAACTTTCGTTATATGTTAAAGACAAATTCTCTTCCAGGACGTTTTTTTACTTATCAGGGGGAAAGTCAAAAACACAACATCGTGGCCATGAGAACAAAAACACTCTCTGTACACACAGGGAGCTATATATCGTAATAATTGTTAAAAACTAACAGCTAGATAAAGTAGATTGGAGGCTTTAAGTTTTAGCTATAAAGCCATAAAACTAGATTCATAACCATAAGAGTAGCTAAAGACACTTACATATTCGTCTAGTATCAAGTATGAATTACGCATCTATAAAGAAAAAGGATCATCAGGCTTTAATGAAATACAACATATCTTAAATATTGTGTATTAATTTGCATTCCCTCAATTACAGAAGAAAACATGACAAAGAAAAGTCTTTCTCCTTGTTATTTAAATAATGTTATCTAGAGCCGTTTCAAAGGTGTTGCAAAACTGGAGTTATAATTTATTTTTTCAAATAAAATTTTTAATTTCTTAAATACATTGATGATGGTGTCACATCCAAACATTCTCCAGTTCTAACTGATCTAGTCTCTTCCGTCGACATCAAGTGTGATCAGCACTAAGTCATGTTTTTACTGTATATAATATATGAAGCTATCACAAGTTACACACTTGCTTTTCTTACTCGGTTAATAACTGAACTTAGCAAACCATCCTCGATGATGTGTACATCTTTTGTGAGTGTGTGTGTGGGAAATTGTTTGTTATCATGTACCTGGAGAGAGTAAATACAAATTGTGAACAAATAAAAATTCTGCGACACAAGTAGACAGATAATCAATTTGCAGCATTCGTATTAAAAAAGCTTATTTGTGAATACTCAAGTTCACTGAGTGTTAGGGGAGAGCAGAACATTGAAAACTGGGGGCAAGTAATAAGCATTCGTATGTTCGTAGTCAAATCTCGTAAAATATTGATTTCCAAAGAAAGGTATCAGGCAAAACACGCATGAATTATCGACATTCCAGCGTTCCTGTTAGTGTGCATTTAAGATTCGACCCTCCTCCCAGGTTCAACTTCGTTGCCCCGCTCTTGCGTGAGCACTTGAGCAAAGGCAGTTTATGAAAAAGTCGACAATATATATTAATTCCGACTTTACTCTGATGCAAAACATGCTTGTCATAAAAACTAAGGTAATTTGCTTGTAGGCTTTAAGCCAAGAAATTTCAGACACTCTTCCTATGTGGACCAACGTTTTTACAAATTAGAAGACAAAGTATATATACATCATAGGAAGCGACAAATTTTGTAATTTTACTTTTTGTTGGGTCAACATGTCAACATGAAAACTCTAGAAATAATTCCACGTGATTTCACATGTATAAAAAAACTCATAATATTTTTATCTGACAAGTTTATCGCCCTGGTTATTCATAAGCAGCTTCGATGTTGCTTCTCTAATGGCGGATGGTAAAGGGATGACGCCATATACAAACACATCAAATAAAAATTAAATACCCAACCTTCTCGTTTGATTCAGGAACAAGGCACGATACACTTTTATGGCGCGATATAAATGACTCAAACTCCTTGTCCGAAACAACATATTCTTTAGCATTTCTTAAAGCTTCATTCCCATAATTTTCACCAACAATTAAAAGACACTGAAAGACCTACAAGTGTAAAAAATATTCAAAACTTTTTTATGAGAGAATGTTTACCAGTCAAAAAGCATGGAAGGTTGTTAAAAAAACAACAGAATCTGAAAGAAAAAGTCATTATATTTATTTTTCTCATGCACTGATTAGACTGATTAGTAATTTGAACTGTATGACGCATACACGGATAAAATATAGAACAAAGACCAAACGCACATTAAAATTAGAGAAAATGTGCTATTAATTGAAAGTAAAACATGTAAACAAAGAATAGATACGATTTTCTCATAAATTTATCTGCACATTGATTTGTTCATTATAATTTCAAGAATGATCAAGAAAGAGCTCGAATAGTTACCAGCATTTTGAATAACACAACGTTTTGTTCAAAAAACAACACTAATGACAACTCTACTAAATTTTACCTCTATTTACACTAAACATTTTGTGATAAAGAAAACAAGTCATTTCGAGTGACTTTAAACATTTAATAATATACTTTAAGATATTTCTCGACTGTGATTGTTTGATTGCTGTGCAGCTGATCAGTAATTGCATTTTTAAAGAAATTGCACTGAAAAGCAGTCATAGCCAAACAAACTACTTTTCAATTCAAAACGAAAAAAACAAAAACATATCAGCAGGTGTAAGTTAACAAAGATTTCCACAATTGCAATCGCTTGAAGTTTAAGAATTACAAAGCAATGCAAAGAATATTATAATAAAACGAAAACGGCAAGAACTGTTTGTTGGATGTTTAAAAAGTTGGACGGCATAGCAAGGCTAATCTTAAGCGATAGGGAGTAACTAAGCAAGACAGAGTTACACGGTACAGTCAAAAAATATTATTATATGGCAAGCGTCACTTACTGTAAAATGGCGCGCTTTGATTGGCTCAGAAACATTTTTGCCGGTCCATTATTTTCCCGTAATCGAACACGGTCCAAAACGCGTAATTTCAAAGCCTAATGTAAGCAAACTTCGTAAAGCAAATAGCATAACGCAAAAAAAAAACGAAAAAAAAAACCCATTTACGAGTGTGATTCGAAGAAAACAGTGGAAAGAAAACATTTGGAAAACAGTTTAACTATGCTGACGATACAATTCGAAACGATTAATATTTCATGGACGAAAACTAGAAAAGTAAAAGCCAACATGTAAAAAACAGCAAGGACGAAAAAGAAAGCAAGCTTCATTTCAGGTCAAATAATGCCATACAATAAACCTTTTAATAACCTCGCTTTCTCAGTCTTTACTGAGAAATCTCGGACCTCTGTCTTTTTGTACAAAAAAACTTCGGTCCGATATTTCACCGTAAAGATCTCGAGCTCGGTTATTAAGGGCTTAGTAATAGCAAAGTCTCTCCTGCAACTACGGCTAAGCATGCACTTGCGCGAGATTTATAAAGACTACAAATATTGTTTGTTGCAGATTTTATAAAAACTCAGTTATGCATGCTTATCTGTAATTGCTCTTCAAGCCGTCTTATTACCTATGTGAAACACATATAAATTGTAAGAAAACGACGCAGCTCCCTTCTTCAGGTTTTACATGAGAAGCGTTGTCCAGTGTAAATTACAAATCATTAATTGACACTGACCTTCCATCGTATTGGATTCAGCTGGGAAATTGCCTCTGACATATCTTCATGCTTATTGTAGGTGTTCACAACAGTGTTGATCTTAAAGGCTACTTTGAATTGAGTACACCAATCACGAACCTGTCTCAAGATATCAAGGTGTCGCTTTTTTCGATGATGACGGCCAATTTTAACATTGACTTTCTCATCAAAACTATCGCAGGATATGGCAAGAATATCCAAATACTTCCCTACCAAAGTCAAAATTCAAAGTAGAAACATTCCTTACACTAGAAAAGCGAAAGATGATTAACTTAGTTCTTTAGATTGTCGAGTGCACAAAGTCAAGTGGTAGCTAATGGTGTAGATTAGTGGAATATTGAAGATATAAAACCTCAAAAATTGAGTGCAAAAGTTAAGTAAAGACAATAAAGTCCAGTTGTTTAGGTAAAGTTTTGTGGTAACACTATTCGTAACAGTTTCCGTTTTCGTTACGTGTGAACAACAAACGGTAAGAATTTCATAACGGTTTGGCCAAACATTATGCTCTTCCAAAAGTGACTCGATAAAATATTCAACGCAATCGTCACAGCGATAAATATGATCAGCAAAAATGAGAAAACTTCAAATAAATCTTACTGAAATAAACAGTAAGCAGGCATAAATCAGGGGTAGTGTGAGCACAACAGCAAATGAAATGAAATTCTAAAGGCATGGTGTGAACAGTGCAAAATGGTATGAAGCTCTACCGGTAGAGATTTGTAACGGTGTAGTGTGAACGAGATTTAAATTGTTTAAATTGGAAGTGCTGAAATGAAATTAAGTTAAGTGAGAAGGCTAATGAGAAAAGCGACAAAAAAATAGCAAGAGATGAGGATTAAAATGATGTGGTGTTGGTAATAAGTCACGTGGTATGAAAAGAAATAATGCAGATAAAATAGTAAGAGTTTGAAGTTATGAGGGTAAGCACAAAATCAGGGTTAAGGACAAAAAGTTGAAAGTCGAATAAAAGCATTTAACAACATACGGCACAATAAACTGCTAGTAAATTCACTCCATTTAAACCGTGGGTTTCAAACAGTTACTTTTCTTTGTGAATACTAATGAACTCTTTCATTTTTTAGGCCTTGTTGAAAGCCATTGTCGGTGTTGTTAATTTTGTGTGCTCCGTCTATAAGTGTGCGTATTAATCCAGCCTTGTATGAAAGTGGTGTAAAACTGAAGTAGTTCCTCAATAGTCCCGTGTAGGTTGGTTTATGATACGTCGACGTTATATAGGTGTCATGTGATTTTGTTAATAAAATGTGTAGAAAAGGTAGTTGGTTTTGTTTTTCAGTTTCGAAAGAAAATTTAATGTTCGTGTGTTGTTTGTCGATGTAACTAAAAAAGTTCATAACCTCAGTCTCGTTTGTAAAAACACAAAAAATATCGTCAACGTATCCGCCGTAGGAAAATGGTTTTGTGTCATTGTAGTTAGTAATCCAGTTTCGTTCACGTGAGCCCATAAAATTGTTTGCAAGTATAGGTGCTAGGGGAGAACCCATCGCAACACCGTCGGTCTGGTCATAAAATTTTCCATAAATAAGAAATGTTTTCGTGCCGTTGCCATTAAAAATAGTTATGTTAGGTCTGTCTTGGTCATGGTGAACTTAGGCTTGTCAGTAAAAATAGTGTCAATGGCTAGATCAATCGTTTCAGTAAGCGGTATGTTAGTAAATAGGCTTTCGACGTCGTAGGAGATGAAGAAATTTTTGACATGAAGTTGATGAGTTGAAAGATGAGAATTCATCGAGGAAGAAAAAGAATTTTTAGTGGAGTGGTCAACTGGTATGAGTGGTGTTAGTATGGAACTGAAATACTTAGCTAGATTATAATTGTAAGCGTTTGTTGATGAGATTTTTGGTCGTAGTGGAGGCGGTTGTCCTGCTTTACGTTTCTTGTGTAATTTGGGTAAGGCATAAACACTGAATGGTTGAGAGCCTTTTGGGAAGATGTAATTGTATACTTCGTTGTCAATCGAACCCTTCTTTCTCAATTTTCTTAGCAGTCGTAATTTAGCTTCTCGGGATAGTGTAGGATCTTCATCAAGCGGTGTGAATTTTGGTATGTTTATTATTTGAAGACAGGAATTTCGACATGTTAGACGATCTAGGATTACAATGCCATTTTGTTTGTCCGATTTGGTAGAGATAATATTGGGATTGTTGCAAATGTTTTTAAGGATACGATGCTTTCTAAAATCAGCTGGTGTAAGGTTATGACATGATATATATGAGTGAGCAATGTGTGCAAGTTCCGTTTTGAGATGTGTGTAGTCTTCTTGATTGCGAATACTGTGTTTGATAGTTTGGTGGATGCTTTCAAATATTTTCAGGATATCGGTAGAGCTTCATCATGAGATGTTGAAACATGTTTATTTTAAAAAAAACTTGTCGTATTTATTAAATGCGCAATATCAGTAGTGCTTTTACGCAGTTACGGTAATATCTTTCATATAAGTTTCTTTGATGGGGATGTGCAGAAATTGCATCTAAAAACTAACGCAACAGGTTAAAACTCCTCCAAAGTACGTTTTTTAAAACGTACTGTAACTCAAAATCTTTAGCCAGTACAAATGTAAGAATAAAAGGGCAAATTGTATTCAGCATGTTGGAAGATTTTTGCTTTGATCGTTCCGCAGATTTAAATTAAAATGCGAAAAAAGTTTAGCGTTTATAGTAGTATTACCATAGCTTTTAAACCAATTTTCTTTTATCAGACTTCCATTTGACACAATGCTGACACTCAAGTTGAGTTCTTCTTTGCAATAACGGACCATTTCACCAAGGAAACTTCCTTGACGGCCTTCAATAAATGGCTCTCCACCAGAAAAATTTATTTTCTCCATTCCTGTAGAAACAAATGCTTAACTTTTAAGGCATTCTATACACAGGACCAAGAATAAAATATATATAATCACAAATTTGCAATATTTATTCACTTATTGTTGTCTCCATGACAACGAAAAATAATTTACACAAATTTACTAGCTTTGTATAGCATGACATCTTTAATTTGTAGCAAGCTCAGCTGTAGGAATAAACAATTAAAGTTTATCGTGGGTACGCATCTTTGGGAAGTTTCTTTCACGAAAAGATAGACCATATTTTCGCATAAGCCCGGAACCGGGATTCAACGAGGCGTGAAATGATTTTGAGTAATTGAAAGAAGTAAAAGCTTTAAGCGCAAAACTTACAACCTTTTCTGAAGCGTCATAAGTCATTTCAGTCGTAATTTTCAAATAAGGCTAAATTATTCGTTTTCATTTCAAAGGTTTTGTGAATTTGCAAAGTCAGAGCATAGAGAAATTGCTCAAATAACAGGGGCGGATCTAGGCCATGGCGAAAGTGGCTTGAGCCACGGTCAGAATTCTGCCACTTAAGTTTTTCCATGGTTGACTTTTTCATGATTAAAAATTTTGCTCAAATACAGCAAAATTCGATCAAAAGCAAAAATTGAATGAATTTTGTAATTTTTTTGTCAAAAATTTGTGTTAACAGAACAAAAACTTCAAATTAAACGTCTTGTTAAAATAGTATTATCATCCAGTTAAACTCTGAACTGTAAAATCACCGAAAGCGTCTCGAATCTTGCCGAATACGCCATGAATATGCTCGGAATATGTTCGTAAATTCGAACCTGCAATCTCAGAATGAAGAGCCACGGTCAGCGTTCAGAAAATTCCGCAATAGTTGCTAAATATAGTAACCTTCAGCCACGGTGCAGCGTTGCAAGCCAATCACAGGGAACGTTTTGGTCATGTGCGCCACGGTGAGCCACGGTGAATGTATTTTGATTGCGCAATAAATACAAGTCATATGCAATAGCTCGGTTCTTGTCGACTTAAAAAAACGCTACTTCTAGTTCTACTCAGCGATTAGGATCAATGGAAACTTCTAAAAAGATCGATGTTCTTGAAAAGCTCGTCCAAACCTTTCAGAAAGAGAACGCTTGCGAAATTATTTCTGGTGAATTGTCTAACTTGAGACAACACTGTGGTAAAATAATCAACGAGGAAAGGCTTCGTCGTATAAATTCTACTGGCGATATTATGCTACGAACTTGTTTATTTTCAAAAATGCAGTTCCCTGAAAGCCAAATTGAAAGATCAGGCCCCAATGTCCCTGTTAGGTAAGAATTTACATGTATTGGGGTATTAATTTATATTTTTATTTACGTTTGACATCTTGGCCTGAAATATATGATCAACCGTTAATTTTCAGCTATTCATATTTAGTGTATCATGTAAAATATATGTCTAAAGCTGTCATTATTTTGCATACTCAGTCTGTCTAATGTACGGCCTAAATAATTTTAATTGTTACTGTCTGTTAAAAAAAAATGTTTTACTTCAATATTAGTCAAAGCTAGTCCTATTTAAAATTTAACCCAATCAATAATGTATTATCCTTGTATTCCTGGCATTTTATGTTATCCCCTGGTTAAAGAAACTAACATATCATTTTGAATAACTGTTACTTTCTTTCACGGGTTATATAGAATATTGATGCTATAGTAGATGGAATCAATAAGTCGTCTGAATCCTGTTCGACATGCCTAGACTAGTTCCAAATCTTAGACTACCTGCCTGTGACTTTGACTTTATCATGATGTTACCAAATTAACACAAAGAGAAAATAACTTTCTCAATTTCAATATTATTAGTCTATCTTTAACTGTATTGGTTACCCTTATTTATTCTAATGTCAGAGTCAGTCTAGCAGATTTGTTTCCAGGTATAGCTTGGTATAACAAAGCAGCCATTGATACTTAAATACTAATTTTCTTTTAGTACTTTAGCCAATGGGAATTGTCTGTTCAATGCATGTTCTATTGCATTAGTTGGGAATGAGACTCTCTCTATTTACTTGAGATTCCTAACTAGTGTTGAAATGTTTGAAAATGCAAAATACTATTCTACCCATCCTGTCATCGAGTCCCAGCACAACGATTGTTGGATAAACATCTTTGCTGCTGTTGGAAGAAGATCACCTTTGAACATTGCTTTTATTAATCTTGCAATCTTTACGATTGTTGGATAAACATCTTTGCTGTTGTTGGAAGAAGATCACCTTTGAACATTGCTTTTATTAATCTTGCAATCTTTACGATTATTGGATAAACATCTTTGCTGCTGTTGGAAGAAGATCACCTTTGAACATTGCTTTTATTAATCTTGCCATCTTTATGATTGTTGGATAAACATCTTTGCTGCTGTTGGAAGAAAATCACCTTTGAACATTGCTTTTATTAATCTTGCAATCTTTACGGTTGTTGGATAAACATCTTTGCTGTTGTTGGAAGAAGACCACCTTTGAACATTGCTTTTATTAGTCTTGCCATCTTTATGGCTGTTAGCAAAAGCATCCTTGCTGCTTTCGAAAAGACCATTTGATGGGGCAACAATGATGGGGAATTATATTTTGTAGTGAACTGTCTTTTGGTTATTCACTGCAAAAATAACATGCTTCATCTTTCTCTCACTCCTGCGGCAACAATTCTGTGATTACAGAAAGGTACGGAAACTGCGTTGATTTTACATCAGACACCACAAGGTAAGTAAAATTTTTATTTTTCTATCCGAACAGAATTAAGAAAATGGCGATATTAGAATTTTTTTTAGATGAGATTATAGACCCCCCTAGCGTTGCCCCCAGACCCCCCTAGCGTTGCCTCGCGCCGAAGGCGCTTGCTACGTCACAGGGCCACGGTCAGCCCAGAAGCTGGATTCGCCCCTGAAATCGCACATGGGTGCTTACAAGACCTGGAAGACCAATGGTTTTCAGCCTCGTGTGTCGACTGTCTCATGTCACAAGCTAGACGTGAAGAGATTCAACGTCATAACGAGGAGGTAAGGCAAAACAGGGAAATGTTGAAAACCATAACAGAAGCTGTTTTATACTTGTCTAGGCAAGAGCTTGCATTTAGGGGGCATGATGAATCTAGAGGCAGCATGAATAGAGGAAATTATAGAGAGCTACTTGAAAGTTTTCCCAAGATGGATTCTGTTTTTGAAAGGCGATTTTATGGCAGGCTTGCTGAAACCCACTTTGCGGGGGGAGGGCGGTTTACTGGAGTCTCTCCTGTTATTCAGAATGATTTGATTGATTGTCCTGATAAGATAATAGAGGATGAGATTTTAAAGGAAATAGATTGCTGCACTTTCTTAAGTATACAGGTTGATGAGGCAACTGATGTTTCTACCAAAGAACAATTGAGTGTAATTGTTCGAATGGACAAAGGGGAAAGTGTCATTGAAAGACAGCTTGGGTTTGTTGATGTTAGTTGTGATAGGACTGCAACTGCTATATCATCAGTGGTTAAGGGTAAGTTAAGTAAATATAATAATGTGAAGGAGAAATTTATTGGACAGACTTATGATGGTGCATCTGTTATGTCTGGTCATCTCAATGGTGTTCAAGCTCAAGTTCAGCAGGATTATCCTTATGCTCAATTTGTTCACTGTGCTGCCCATAGACTAAATCTAGTATTATGTCAAGCTGCATCCTCCATTTCACCTGTTAAGATTTTCTTTGTTAATATTAGTGCTTTCTGCACCTTTACTAGCAATTCCCCCAAAAGAAAAGCTTTACTATCATCCCATAGACTTGAGTTTCCTAGTCCTGGTGACACAAGATGGTATTATAGGGCTCATGTCATCAATGTCTTGCATTCTAAATATGAGAAACTGATAGACATATTTGAAAATCTTACTGATAATCCCATAGGTTGGGATGATGAAACGTTAAATAAGGTTACTGGTTTACTTGGCTACCTTATGTCTTCTTGTTTTGTTTCTTGGTACTAGTTTTCCAGAGAATTCTTGAGCAATCATCCATACTTTATTCTATCTTGCAAGACAAGGACACTGACTTTCATTATGGAGTGAGTAGGGTTGAGAGATTCAAGGCCTTTGTTGCTTCTCTGAGAAATGATACAGAATATTGTCAGGTGTACGACCTGGCTGTTGAGAAAGTGGGACCACCAGTAACCAGGTATGACCAACGGCATAATTACAAACAAATGTATTTTGAAATTCTTGACACAATTGTGACTATGCTGACTGAGCGATTTCAGGATATGGAGCGTTTTAGATTTTTAGACCTTGTTAACCCTAGGGTGTTTAAGATGTGGAAAGGTGAAGTGCCCTCAGAAAAGATAAATCTTCTAAAGGAGGTTTATGGTGATATGTTTGACATACCAATGCCAGTTAGCCAACTTTGTTTTATTGACAGAGATAAAGACTTTCACCGTGATTCATGCGATGAACTATTCAAATATATTTTTCAGAAGTTGTAAAACTGTTAATGCTTCAGTTGAGAGGTCATTTTCTTGTTTGAAGAGGGTAAAAAATTATCTTAGAAATACTATGAGCCAAGGACGTTTTAGTTCTCTTTGCAGGATTTCCATTCACAAAGACATACTGTCAGAGAAAGAAGACGCCAACACATTGCATGATGAGGTAGTAAAGAAGTTCATTGAAAAACCACGAAGACTTGCTTTCTTATACAAATAGGTATTCATATATGGCTGATAGCAAGCTGATGATGTCTTACGTCCATGGCATGTGAGAATTTTTCCTGGAACTTTTTAATGCAGGCAATGATGATTGTCATTTCAGCACGACAATGAACGGCATCACAACTTTTGATAGTTGTTGAGGACAAATATCAGCCTTTTTCGGTTCTTTTGTCAAAGTTTCTTTACAAGATGTACATAGTTATCTATTTATTGATGAGAAGAAGAAAATACACAAAAACTACAATTTCATCCCGACAAGCCTGTTTCGTGATTTCTCACTCTTCAGGGGATAATATTAAATCATTAATAGTGAGAAATCACGAAACAGGCTTGTCGGGATGAAATTGTAGTTTTTGTGTATTTTCTTCTCATCAATATTTACGCTCTGCTCTTAAGCATCGAGCACTGTACTTAGGGGGGATTCAAATAAACAAAACTTCCTAGTTATCTATTTATGTATGTGGTGTTGAGAAAATAAATCACATATCTGCAACTATTTTCGAAGTGTTTCTCTGCTTTACTATAAGATCCTTCGGCAATTTAAAATAACAAAAATGGTTCTATTTCCTGAATAAATATCACGCATTTGCTTTCTAAGATAGCCGTTTCCGACGTTCTAGGGAGTCTAAATTCGAAAAATTTTCTCCCTCGGCGCCAACCATGGTGGCGCCTCGTGAGCCCGCCCAAATGTTTTTCGCTAGCTACGCCACTGATTATTTCCCATAACATTATGAAAGAAATTATTAGTTGTGAGAGGTGTGCAGCGAAAATCATTTTCTGTGCACATTTTTTTAGTCTGGTCCACAACCTGATAGTCCAGCTGTTAATGACAAAATTCTTCACTTTGATGATACAAGTATGAAACTTTCTCACATTCTTACTATGCCTAGCAACACAAAATTTTGATATAGGGCCAGCCCATATTTTACATTTATAACGAGTTCTGCGAATGTCGTGTTTGATGACGTCATCGGTAGTAAAAAAAATAAAGTTCAGAGAAATCTGCAATTTCCCTGTATATTCTTGTACAACAGCTAAAGACGATAAAAAAACTATATTACAACTTTTGCTTTTGAGCAATACATTCTGAAATATTCTACATTAAAAGTGTTTTAAAAGTGCTGACTCAGCACTTTTGTTTAGTGCTGTTGCTCTTTCTTAAATACATTGGAAAAGCGCCTAACGAAGAACAGTAATATTAAAATAATTTTACTGCCCTCATGTTATTGACAATCACCCCCACAATTACACAAACGAGTACAAACTAAGTGTGCTTTGACGCATTTACAACGACTAGAACATGAACCTTTGCATCCTCAACGAATAAGTTCATAACAGGCATCTTTAACTTGAGGGAGATTTGTCCACTTTGGTAACCAAGAATTTTCATCACGGTACCAGTCCCAACCTGACGGAGTTGGTATAACCTGCTCTTTCAAGCAGCACTGCCCCCAGAAAAATCCACCTTGCAACAATGCACGCTTAGTGTGCTGGAGCAACGCTTCTTGGGTTGGTGGAATGTTATCCAGTGTTCTGGACTTTTTGGCAAACAACTCTTGTCTAGCCTCATTGACTCTGGTGAGATTACTTGCACGATCGTATAAGAGGACCACATATCGCTCAATCACCTGCAAAACATTATATGAATCATAATAGAGACCTTATTTGATAGATAATACATGCCTTTGGCGGTTTCTGAATTACCTGCAAGGACGAACAATCCTCTGGTGGCCGCAGTCACTTGCATCTAACACGTGCACCATCAATCGTGTGTCAGCCTCTTCATGATTACATGGTTCCAACATTGATACTTCGGTTCTTTTAGGGAAGCACAAGACCTTTTCTTCAAATGTACTGTAAATTTCTCTTCCTTCTTGAATCTGCTGGGAAATAACTTTCTGCGCTAAGAAATTGAATAGATCCATTTTGTTGGCATCTACGCGCAGGAAGCCCTTCCAGTCAGTAGGGATACGTGCTGTCGATGAAACCTTGCGGCGTTGACCAAAGCCTCTCTTCTCCCGTGCGTTTTTTTTCAGCGAATCCTCTTTGTATACATCCCACACTAAATCAATTCTTTTAGCTGATTGAAATTGCTTTAACACATAAGGAATGAAAGCAAACTGAGCGTACTCTTCGAACGTTTCCCAAGTTCCAGGTGAAATCATTTGAACAACAACAGCCCCGTCTAAAATAATAACATCGGGAGTTGGTGACTGAACTTTGGTAATGGGCTCGATACACTTTGTCAAGTCTGCTTTATTACCAGTACGCAAACTTCCTGCTTGTGAGAGAGATGGTGGCCATGGTTGGTTCTCATATTTAAAGAAATCATCAAGATCACCACTTCGATTTTGACTGGCTATATACCAGGGGCGGATCTAGGATTTTTCAAACATCAGTCATAAAACGTCGGAGGCGCTCCGCACCTGGGGGGGTCTGAGGCATTCTCCCCTGAGAAATTTTGAATTTCAGAGTCTTGAAAATGCAATTTTCAGCGTTTTAGAGCAATACAAAATGTATTTTGTGGGCATCGTTTTTGCGTAAAAACAACACATTTTTCTTACGTTTTTTTCAAAAAAAAAAAAATAAAGTGAACAATACTTGAATGTTTTGCCAAATTATTAGGCTCATTATCATGCCAAATATATGGCTCATTAGCATGTCTAGGAACGTAAATTTATTTTACAATAATGCTATTCAAAAACAGATATATTCTTTAAAATTTCTACCAAGTTGTCAAGCATAGACCCCCCAAGAGACCCCCATTCAAACCTCTATGTAATAAGTTAAGTTAGAAATTTGGTACTACAAGTGACAGTTCATAGATATAGAAAAGCTCAGACTTCAAACCATGCAAGTTTATTGTAACTCTTTACCCATCTCCACATCAGTGCCAGCAAATTCACCCTTGGAGAAAAACTCAAAATTTTTTCCTGCCAAAGATTAACCAAAAATTATCAGAGTGAAAATTTGCAGTTAAGGTTAGCTTAATGCCATAAATGTTTATTAGGCATTTCACTAGACTATTATCTTCTGCAAGGTGTGCTATATAGCAATCACTAGTGGCATTGTATTATCAAATACAAACAGAATGTAACCAACATGTCTTTAATTATATAATTACATGAATGTTAAAAATGGTTTATGTGTCATGCTTACTGGTTGTGATAAATAACTTTTCATATGATCAAAGCTTGTTTAAATGTAAATCTAAAATAATTTAGTTTAGAAATTATAATGATCATCTGAAAAATTACCTAGTGATCATGAAAAATACTTTGCTGTTTTGCCAAATTTCAAGGTTTATCTGCATACATAGGAAGACATTTTTACTTTATAGAAAATGCTTTTCATACATCAATAGCCCTTTGGAATTTATGGCAACAATCTGGTATGAGCCGTAGATTAACACACCTCTACATCTCTACATGAGGTGTTCAGTTAGAAAAGGGGACAATATGTGACATGGGACAACATTTCATGTATGTGAAATACTCAGGTTTAATACCATTCCAGTCAAATTGTCAAAATAAAAAGCTTCATGGATCATGAGACTCAAAATCACAGGCTATAGTAAACAGCTTCTCATGTAATCAATGTTAGTTTTCTCAAATCTTAAACAATATGTAGTATAACTGTCCAATGATTGAATGATCAATGATCATAAACTGAAAAGCCCCAAACATTTGTTTATGATAAAGTAAATAATAGTATGGCACCTTATGGCTACAGATTTTTTGTCCATTGAAATATATTTGCAGAAATGTAGGATTTCGCGATTTTATTGGTCAATGGCCGATATAACGGCCACGATTCCCCAAGCATTAAAGAAATCATAGCTAAAAGTCCTTCGGCAACAACAATTTTAGAAGCATCAATCTGCTTACCATACGCCATATTAACATAAATCGCATCACACACTCGCATAAATTGACTTTGATATATTGCATTCATGCATAAATTTCACTTGTCCTTTACTTACGATTTTCGATGTAAATTTCTGCTGATAAAACTCAAAACAATGTTGGCTTTCTTTTGAACATCAATGACTGAAATGTCGCTCGCGAGATAGTCTTTGCCAAGCATTTACAATTCATCCATAAATTTTTCACCCTCTTGAAAAAATTCCCAGTTTGGAAAGCAGCATTCATGTCAACATATGAATTTGTAAAAGATTTCCATAAATTCCATCTGATTGTAGTTTAGTTTCTATCATGCTTCAGAAAATTACTATGAACGATCAAACATTCAATTCAGACATTGATCTTGACTATGTTAGTTCAGTTGGCTATCAGTCGAAATCGGTCAAACCAATCACAGTAAGACAAAAATTCAAATGAACCAATTGTAAGATAGCAATTGGACTCCCTTATAGGTCCGGCCACCCCTATTATCGGTCGAGATTATTCCAGACTGTCCACTGATCTGGCCATTGACCAATAAAATAGCGTTTCTGGCGTTCATAGACTCCTTTATAAGTCGAACCAGTCAAGCCACCCCGCTTATCAGTCGGTTATTCCAGGTCAATTAAAATTCAACTGATCTGGTTACCAACGAGATATTCATTGGATTAGTCATTAGTTTTCAA
Organism: Xenia sp. Carnegie-2017; assembly: GCF_021976095.1. Lineage (NCBI taxonomy): Eukaryota > Metazoa > Cnidaria > Anthozoa > Malacalcyonacea > Xeniidae > Xenia > Xenia sp. Carnegie-2017. The sequence goes on from NW_025813483.1 coordinate 7,628,641, forward strand.
TAATAAATAAAGCTGGATTTTTATCACGAAGTAAATGCGATAATAAAGTAAGAATAATTGACGAATTTTTAATTAATATGAATAGGTAATTCTTGAATTTCAAACATCAGTCGCGCGACGGATTTGACATACTCTAGATCCGCCCCTGCTATATACAATCTTGAAAATAAAGCACAGTCTAGTTTCAGAGTTTGTATATTTACTTTATCTTTTGACGAAACTCTTGTTCTTCCTGTTTTAAACGTTGGCAGATTATTTTTTTTCAACGTTTCAGTAATACTCTTGCTTCTCTCAACAAATCTTTCTTTAACAAATGCTTGATATTGTTCTTCTCCAAGGGTTACAACATTCTTCACCGTGTCAACAACGGAACTGTTCATCACGTCATTTGTGTGGATGGCAAATAGGTCTTCGCTCTCTTCTACAAAAGGATTCCCCATCGCTTGAAAATTGGAGACGACATTTGAGACATCTTTATAAAATTCTCTTTGAATGGATGGAGTTTGCTCATGGTGTAGCTGACTGTCTACATGTGTACTCATCTCGAATTCCCTAATTATTCGTGAAATTTCTGGACCTGCAATCATCCATCTCCTTAAAGCTGAAAGGTTTTCGGTTAGTCCCACAGCACCACCTTCTCCCTTTACCACTGCATTAACCTGCTCGTGAGCATGATCTAATGCTATAGCTGAAAACTGTTTCTTCGTTTTATGCACCACAAACGAGCCCTTGGAGAACTGGTTAAAGACGTTAGGGTGTTTGAATGGAAGCTCCGACATATCATGGATATGGACAGAAACCCATCTTGCATAATTAACATTGTCCAAAGCAAACATCCAAGGGACAAGTTGCTTTATTGACTGGAAGTATAAGGTGAAATTAGCTTCTCTAAATGATCGCACTAGTTGTAAACAGAGTAATTCTAGTTCCAAAACTCTGGTCCAATACAGAAACTGAGGATGATCCTTTGACATATCTTCTTTCCAAATAGGTTTTTTCAATTAGGTTATTCTGAATGCTAACACAAGTAAGGTAATAAATCTTAAAGAAACTTAATTGAATGTTCTTCATTGTTTCGATACGATTTATCATTGCACTATGGTGAAAGCCGGGAGGGCACATTGTTATACACTTTATATATATATATATATATATATATATATATATATATATATATATAAAAGTGCTGACTCAGCACCTTTCAGAATATTCCATGCACAATATTTGGGAAAGTATTGCCTAAAAGAAAAAGTTGTAATATACTTTTTCTATCGTCTTTAGCTGTTGTATAAGAATATACAGGGAAATTGCAGATTTCTCTGAACTTTATTTTTTTTACTACCGATGACGTCATCAAACACAACATTCGCAGAACTCGTTATAAATGTAAAATATGGGCAGGCCCTATATCAAAATTTTGTGTTACTAGGCATAGTAAGAATGTGAGAAAGTTTCATACTTGTATCATCAAAGTGAAGGGTTAGGTGTTTTTTTTGTCCTTAACAGCTGGACTATGAAAAGACTTAATCAAACAAACAAAGAACTTAAAAAACGTACTTGAAATAAATATAATATATTAATCCTAACACGGTTTATAATATGCACATGAAAAACATAAATAACTTTGAGTTAATAGTTATACCTATACGTGTTAGGATTAGTATATTATTTATATTCTCTGATGATGGCTTTGGAATAAAGTCAAAACACGGTGCAATCCAGTAAACTGCTATAGTGGCGAGAATCTCGTCCCGCTTAGTTTAAAAGTTTAATAGAGATTTGACTCGTCTCCAATCCCTGTGGGCTTGGTAGCAATGCTTGTTCTATTGCCCTGATAGCAAATGAAAATCTTTCTACCATTCTGTGGTGGTTCACAAGCATTGAGTTATATGAAAATGCTTCATACTATTCTAAGCACCCTCATATCAAATTATTGCATGAGGATGGGGCATTTACTTCATATAAAAATTCCTTTGCTATGTGCTTGTCTGATGCTGCACTCTCTATTTTTTAAAAATGAGGCAATCAAGCTGCATTTGTGGAAGAAGCTAAGCGAAATTGTCAAAGTTATACGTTTTTTTCTATGATGTGATTGTTTGCATTAGCAAAATCAGAAAAAAAGCTCGTAAAATTCGATAATTTTACTCGATTTGGTCATGACAGTATTTTTCTGTATTTTGCTCTCAAAATGCAGGAAAACGTGTTTCAGAGAGTAAAAATTTAAAAATTTTCTGGGGAGCATGCCCACTTACCTCCAGCGGACACTTTCACATTTTAAGCTGGATCCGCCTTGAAGTCTGTAAACACAGTCATTAAAAAGCTTCGAACACAAATTCGACTTTCACCTAAAAATAAAATTCAAGCATACTTATATATTTTATATTGTTTTATAACAAAAATCTACCACATTCTGATCTTTAAATTTGGCTTTGATTTCGCAATTTGATGCCTAATATTTCTGTTTTGTTGCGGTAATATATACGCGTTGGGTTTCTGCCGTGATTTACCTTTTTTTTACTATTGTAGCTGAGTGTCGTCTTAACTGTCGTGGAGCAGCCAGTAGTCGTTTGGGTTATTCCTTTTTTTTAAGCACAGCAATAAAAATATCGTTATGAAGTTAGTTTCCGTTATCAGTTCTTTATTTCAAGTACTTTATTCCAAAGCCATCATCAGAGAATATATATGATATATTAATCCTAACACGGTTTATAATATACACATGAAAAACATGTGACTGGACGTGATTTGAACTCGCACCTTCGGAATAGGGACCTTACGATGCGACAACAGCAACTGCGACGGCAACCTCAATCTACTCTGAAGGGACTGGATCGACTAGTTGCCGTTGCCGTTCTCGTTGTAGCTAATTTGTCCTTACGATAAGGCGACGTTCGTAAAAAACGCGGGAAATCTTTATGTTGATAAAAAGTTTTTCGCTAAACAGCTAGCTTCCATATTTATATATTTTCCATGATGCCGTGCATCAGAGACGCTCTGTTACTTTCTCATGGTGATGGTTTTCTTGGTGTAGATGACTGCATGTTGCTATACGAAATATATAAACCAAAACCCGAATATGTGTTACAGAAAGTACGACAAGTTTTCCATTCACAAGTTTTCTGACGATGAGTGCAAAACAATTTTCGATTTTATCGCAACGATATATACCACCTACGCGACGTAATGCAGCTACCTCTAGAGGTAACTTGTTATAATGGTGTTCAAGTCGACGGCATTGAGGCGCTTTGTATATTTTGATGAGGTTTGCTTATCCTTGCCGCTTTGCAGATCTGGTGCCAACATTTGGAAGACCCATTCCACAGCTATGCATGATAACAAACGAAGTTATCAACTTCACATATGAGCGATGGGGACATTTGTTGTCTTCTTTAAATCAACCCTGGCTTTCTCCTCCAATTTACAAATATTTGCTGATGCAGTACACAGCCAAGGTGCTCCATTGGCAAACTGCTGGGGGTTCATAGATGGTACAGTCAGACCTGTGACTAGACCAGGAAAAAATCAACGTGTACTTTACAACGGTCATAAACGAGTACACGCCATAAAGTTTCAGTCTATAGCAGCCCCTAATGGACTAATTGCTAATTTGTATGGCCCAGTCGAAGGAAAACGACATGACAGTGCCATGCTGGCAATGTCTGGTATCTTGAATCAAATGCAGCAATACTCAATGAATCCTGAAGGAGATATACTTTGTGTGTATGGGGATCCAGCTTACCCTCTTAGACCACATCTTCAAGCTCCATACAAAGGGGCTGGGCTAACAGCAGACCAACTTGCATGGAACAAATCTATGAGCTCTGTCAGGGTGGCAGTAGAGTGGGTGTTTGGTGATGTTGTTAACTATTTTAAATTTGTAGACTTTAAGAAAAATCTTAAAGTTCACTTGAGTGCAGTGGGGAAAATGTATGTTTGTTCTGCCTTAATTCATAATGCACGCACTTGCCTATATCAGTCAACAACCTCCACTTATTTTCAGCTTGATCCACCTGCTTTAGATGAATATTTTTTTGACAATGAATGAAAAGAGGTATTATAAATGCTGTATTGTGCTGCAATGTTTACATAAACGTTTGACATGTTTTAACAGAGTACAGAATGAATAGACCAAAACAATAACTAAAAACAACAATATTTAATACAAACAATACAAATAACAATGTAAGTTAGACCAAAAAATTAGTCCTAATCCTTCATTATTCTTATTTATGTTTATGTTTAGAAATATTAAATGTCTTATAAACACTGTCTTTCAACAGAACAATGATATGCAAACAAAAAATCAAATAAAACACAATGATTGTTACGGTTTTTAGTTGAATTTTGTTGCAAACTTTTCAAATATAGCTACAAAAGAAGCACTTTGCTGCTGCTGCTGTAACATCATACCTTGAGTCACTTCAAATAGCTGTTTCATCTGTTGTTGTTGCATCATTTGGGAATTAGTTAACTGCATAACTTGTTGCTCATTCTGCTCTTTTTGGCGTTCAGCTTCAAGCCTTCTAATGCGTAGTTCTTCCTGCATAAGTTCGTAATGTCGTTCACTTTCCGTTCTTCTCAGCTCGACTTCATCAGCTTTCATTTTTATATCAATTTCGCCTTTTTCTCGCAGGTATCGCATGACATCCGATCCACTGGTCCTTTTCTTCTTTTTAGCAGATGGCTCGTTATTTTCTTCCTCGTCATTCCTCTTTTTCGTTTCTTTGAACGTTTCCATTGAGCAGCGACGCATTTCTACAGCCTTTTCAACTTCTGCCTGAGCTCTCTGTTTTTTCTCGAACGTGAGTTGTTCATTTAAATGATCAGCTTCCTCAAACTGAGCTATGATGTCCTCCATAGCCTCGTCAAGTTCACTCTCTTCGGGTGAAATACCACTGGCTCTTTCTTCTTCTGATTGTTTTCTTTTGTATTTCTTTTCGAGCAGTTGATATCGATCGCGAACAGATCTCTGAGATACATGGAATTTTGGCATTTCCAAAGCATTGAGCGATTTAGCAATGTTTTCCCAAATTTGGCCTCTTTCAGTTGATCCTCTTCTGTGAATCCATGGTCTAAATAGCAAGATTTCTCGTGATAAAGCTATATCATGGCTTGAGGACCATTTCATAGATGCACGTGAAGCAACAGTAGTGCTACAAAGAGATATTCAGAAAAATATGTAAGCATTTTAAGCCATAAGTAGCCATTTAAGCATAAAGGCTGAGTCAACCATAACCTCATTTACATATATTAAGCCAAAGATAACAAAACTCACCTCGCCATTTGACAATCGAATGATTTTTGCAAGATTTTTGATTTTTTTTCTCTGCCGTTCTGAAGCGACGCCAAAGTTGTTGTTTTCACGTCGGTTCCGTCTTTTCAAAACGTGTAAACAACGTACAGATGGTGCGTGCGCATGCTCAGTTAAAAAAAGGGATCAAACTCCGGTGCCGTCGCAGTTGCCGTTGTCGCATCGTAAGGTCCCTACTACCAGCCCGCCGCCTTACCTGTTGAGCTACCAAGCCCACAGGGATTGGAGACGAGTCAAATCTCTATTAAACTTTTAAACTAAGCGGGACGAGAGATTCTCGCCACTATAGTAGTTTACTGGATGGCACTGTGTTTTGACTTTATTCCAAAGCCATCATCAGAGAATATAAATAATATACTAATCCTAACACGTATAGGTATAACTATTAACTCAAAGTTATTTATGTTTTTCATGTGCATATTATAAACCGTGTTAGGATTAATATATTATATTTATTTCAAGTACGTTTTTTAAGTTCTTTGTTTGATTAAGTCTTTTCAGGTTGTGGACCAGACTAAAAAAATGTGCACAGAAAACGATTTTCGCTGCACACCTCTCACAACTAATAATTTCTTTCATAATGTTATGGGAAATAATCAGTGGCGTAGCTAGCGAAAAACATTTGGGCGGGCTCACGAGGCGCCACCATGGTTGGCGCCGAGGGAGAAAATTTTTCGAATTTAGACACCCTAGAACGTCGGAAACGGCTATCTTAGAAAGCAAATGCGTGATATTTATTCAGGAAATAGAACCATTTTTGTTATTTTAAATTGCCGAAGGATCTTATAGTAAAGCAGAGAAACACTTCGAAAATAGTTGCAGATATGTGATTTATTTTCTCAACACCACATACATAAATAGATAACTATGTACATCTTGTAAAGAAACTTTGACAAAAGAACCGAAAAAGGCTGATATTTGTCCTCAACAACTATCAAAAGTTGTGATGCCGTTCATTGTCGTGCTGAAATGACAATCATCATTGCCTGCATTAAAAAGTTCCAGGAAAAATTCTCACATGCCATGGACGTAAGACATCATCAGCTTGCTATCAGCCAAATATGAATACCTATTTGTATAAGAAAGCAAGTCTTCGTGGTTTTTCAATGAACTTCTTTACTACCTCATCATGCAATGTGTTGGCGTCTTCTTTCTCTGACAGTATGTCTTTGTGAATGGAAATCCTGCAAAGAGAACTAAAACGTCCTTGGCTCATAGTATTTCTAAGATAATTTTTTACCCTCTTCAAACAAGAAAATGACCTCTCAACTGAAGCATTAACAGTTTTACAACTTCTGAAAAATATATTTGAATAGTTCATCGCATGAATCACGGTGAAAGTCTTTATCTCTGTCAATAAAACAAAGTTGGCTAACTGGCATTGGTATGTCAAACATATCACCATAAACCTCCTTTAGAAGATTTATCTTTTCTGAGGGCACTTCACCTTTCCACATCTTAAACACCCTAGGGTTAACAAGGTCTAAAAATCTAAAACGCTCCATATCCTGAAATCGCTCAGTCAGCATAGTCACAATTGTGTCAAGAATTTCAAAATACATTTGTTTGTAATTATGCCGTTGGTCATACCTGGTTACTGGTGGTCCCACTTTCTCAACAGCCAGGTCGTACACCTGACAATATTCTGTATCATTTCTCAGAGAAGCAACAAAGGCCTTGAATCTCTCAACCCTACTCACTCCATAATGAAAGTCAGTGTCCTTGTCTTGCAAGATAGAATAAAGTATGGATGATTGCTCAAGAATTCTCTGGAAAACTAGTACCAAGAAACAAAACAAGAAGACATAAGGTAGCCAAGTAAACCAGTAACCTTATTTAACGTTTCATCATCCCAACCTATGGGATTATCAGTAAGATTTTCAAATATGTCTATCAGTTTCTCATATTTAGAATGCAAGACATTGATGACATGAGCCCTATAATACCATCTTGTGTCACCAGGACTAGGAAACTCAAGTCTATGGGATGATAGTAAAGCTTTTCTTTTGGGGGAATTGCTAGTAAAGGTGCAGAAAGCACTAATATTAACAAAGAAAATCTTAACAGGTGAAATGGAGGATGCAGCTTGACATAATACTAGATTTAGTCTATGGGCAGCACAGTGAACAAATTGAGCATAAGGATAATCCTGCTGAACTTGAGCTTGAACACCATTGAGATGACCAGACATAACAGATGCACCATCATAAGTCTGTCCAATAAATTTCTCCTTCACATTATTATATTTACTTAACTTACCCTTAACCACTGATGATATAGCAGTTGCAGTCCTATCACAACTAACATCAACAAACCCAAGCTGTCTTTCAATGACACTTTCCCCTTTGTCCATTCGAACAATTACACTCAATTGTTCTTTGGTAGAAACATCAGTTGCCTCATCAACCTGTATACTTAAGAAAGTGCAGCAATCTATTTCCTTTAAAATCTCATCCTCTATTATCTTATCAGGACAATCAATCAAATCATTCTGAATATCAGGAGAGACTCCAGTAAACCGCCCTCCCCCCCCAAAGTGGGTTTCAGCAAGCCTGCCATAAAATCGCCTTTCAAAAACAGAATCCATCTTGGGAAAACTTTCAAGTAGCTCTCTATAATTTCCTCTATTCATGCTGCCTCTAGATTCATCATGCCCCCTAAATGCAAGCTCTTGCCTAGACAAGTATAAAACAGCTTCTGTTATGGTTTTCAACATTTCCCTGTTTTGCCTTACCTCCTCGTTATGACGTTGAATCTCTTCACGTCTAGCTTGTGACATGAGACAGTCGACACACGAGGCTGAAAACCATTGGTCTTCCAGGTCTTGTAAGCACCCATGTGCGATTTTGCCTTCTCATGCTTCTTACAATCGAATAGGAAATTCTTCATGTTTTTGAATCCCGTCTGCGTCCATGAAGATTACGATCCAGGGCAAAACAAAAGACAAGACCAACAGAACAATGCATTCTTTTCTGAGCTACCACAAAGCCAATCTTTCTTCGAGTACCAACTTTCCTGAAAGCTTCTATTGCCTGTAGTCGCTTGTAAATTTGGAATTGGCCGCTGCTTTACGAGTATATTTTGCTCGCCTGATTGTCGAACAGAAATGGTTTCTTTTATAGTTCACTTATTATATCGATTTCCGAACGTATATTTCGAAAGCTCAAAATTCAAGTCACGCTTTTGAAAATGAGCCCGACTAGATGTTGTTAAACGTTTGAGTGTGTTCACAGCTACTCTCAACCAATCAGATTACAGATATTCCCACTATAGATTTTACTACTTGGTCGGGCTAAACTGCGTAATGCCTGGCACTAGAAATGCACTAGTCATTGTTGCTAAGGAATCGTTTAAAAATATGATAGTTTTGCTAATAAGACGCAATTTGACAAATATTACACTAATAGACTGTAGATTATTCCAAAAAGAGTGGCAGAATTTAAAATTTTCGCAAATCGAATTTTAAAGAAAACAAATTTTTCATTTTTGGGAAAATATTTGGTTCGGGCTGGGCCCGACCAGCCAGACCGCTAGCTACGCCACTGACAAAGCAACTAGTGAGCTTTGAGAATACAGTTGCAGTGTTATGGCAAGCATTAAAAATTGAGAAACACGATTATTTTATATACATATATATCAATGGGGCACAATGAAAACAGCTTCAAGGACACAGCTGCAGTGTTGTAGCAAGCTTTAATAATTAAGGAGAGTGCTTATTTTCAATAAAAATTAATGAACCTTGAGTGACTGACCAACATATTAATTCCATTAAATACATACATCACTAATGTTAAGAAAGACAAGGCCATAAGCATAATTGAGTGATTTTTATCATCTATGGGAAGTAACTACGTCAAGATCTGACCTTACTGATGCACAAAGCAATATATGTCATTCTGACCCTGTGGAAATGGCAATTTTGAAAGTTCACAAGATCATACTGTCTACATGTTTAAATAAATGACCAGAATAAAAGTAAAGCAGCAGTTTTAGTCAACTAAATATAATTGTGCTAGCACTATAATTGTATCTGGACAATATATAAGTACAACATGCAACGTCCATGTATTATACACTACTTGATGTTGGGAAATACAATAAATGTACCAAACCAAAATCTGACTAAATTTTTTTTGATTATTATATAACAATGAGCTGTGTACTAAGATAAAATAAATCATGATTGTTGGCATGTATATATCCTTATGTGTCAATGATTTGTCATGATTTCGAGGACAGTGTTCAATATGTTCACCAAGGCAATTGACACTAGGCCTGTTTTTTTTTCTACCTGACACCATTTAAAACTACATCTACCGATATTGAATCAACATAATGTGCAATAGTGACATGTCGATAAAATATCTATATATACAAGAACATTATACATATGTAGGTTGATTTAGTTGGACGAAATGCAATATACTATTGGTTTTCTTGTTTCTCTACAAATACTTTGCAACAAGTAACAAGAAAGGCAGCACCTATTTTCATACTTATATACACAGTATTAGCATATTGTATTGGTTCTATTACTTGTCATTGATTCAATTGCTGCTGCGTACTTGCTCTAAAATTGACGGTAGAGATCTGTTAGCTTATGGGTAGATTTATTCAGCAATGACACTAATCTTACGCTTAACTATGGCAGGTCAAAACGATAAATACCACCACGAAATACCCGTTCTTGCGCAATTATTTGACTCTTTTGTGAGACAAATCGTTATCAAGCTTTAAATTGATATAAAGTGATATTTCATAATTCAAGTAAGCTGTGTTTGTTGATTTTGGTATCCTCGTTGCTGATCTGTGCTTCTTTGTTGAAATTTTTATCGACATTTAAACGGATAAGAATCTTGCAAAAATTTTTTGAAGACCAACTCGTAAGCACGATCGAAAAACAGTAAAAAAAATACATTAGCAATATGCATGTAGAGCATTAGGATACCACTGAAATAATAACAAAAGCTGTGCAGAAGCTTTGCAACATTTGTAGGATAGCGTATTAAAAGGTCGATTAATAGAAGCACCAAAATGCTACAAAAATTGCAACAAGTTAACTAAAATTTCAAAACAAAAACAAAATTTCAATGACCAATGACAATGTAGAAATAACACAAGAAATGTTAAGGCAGATATTTGTATACTTCATACTGGTCACTATAAAAATAAGAAAAAAATTTGCCAATGCTTACTTGTAGAAACTTTGCTGAGCTTAGGCTTGTGATATTAAATCAAAATTAGATGTTGGTAAAACTTGGTAAAGACAAAGCAAATCCTTTCTTGCTCATAACAAGCTTTTTATTAGTAATGAAAACCACCAGTACATCACTTGTTTGAACTGACAGTTCGAGAATGTACCAAATTTTAGTTGAATGTCATTGATGTTCTTCTTGCATTTGTAACATGACAAATAAAAAGCTACTTTATCAGTGCCTTTCGTTGCAACTCGAAAGGTTGAAGTAATTCCGATACGTAACGAAGCAACATGGAATAACATGGTAACTGCCTGAACATTTACTTATTTATTGACATAGGATCGTTTAATATGGATATTTTTACATTGTTTCTGCCCATGTGTCAAACAGTGTGAAACGGATGTATGCAAGACAAAGCTATCAAAACAAGGCTAACATTAATGTTGTTCATACGCAACCTGTTTGAGACATAGTATTGGATGCATGATTCAACTAAAGCATCGCAAAAGTTGCTGAACATAAGCATTAAATAGCATGCTGATTTTTACATGAACTACTAGCTGACTACCCAAGTTGTGTTTTAGGGGACGTCAACATGAAAAATTTGCAAATCTCATTAAGAATCTTCCCAACCTTTCAAAACAATAAAAGCCACAATCATGGAATCTTACTTGAGTTACTTCTTCTTATCATTTCGTTTTCTATGTCCTTTTCTTAATTTTTAAGTGTACAACATTTCTGTATTTTTGCTTATTATTATCCCTGTAAAACTAAGTCCTATGAATAAATTTTGTCATTAAAAATGCTGCAATACAAAATTTTATTTATACGTAAATTGCAAACTTTAAATTCCACTGTTTTATTGTGTGAACTTATTAGTCAATACTAGCGCATATGAAGTAAAATCAAGCACCGATTAACCTATTTTATCATCAACAGTTAGCGGTTTAACAATCAGCTTTATAAACTATTCAAACTTTACGTCAACTGTGTTGCTGTCAAGCATTAAGAGGCTATCCACATGTACGCATTGCGTACCTATATTTCTAAGATGTGATTGTTACCTCAAAAATTGCTTTAATTCAAAATGGCAATGAATTGATATAAAAAATTTGTAAAATGATAATAAGATGTAAACACTGGATGTAAAGCATAGGAGATAATTATGCCGGAAGTTGTCCGTCGGCTTCCAAGCGCATGACTTCGTTTCCTACCAGCACTGGAGCACGTTGATTAGATTGAAGAAAGCTGTCAACATGGAAAGCATTAACCTTTTATCACGCAATCATAACGTAATAAGTTGACCAGATTTGTCTTGAAATATTTTAACCAAGATAGTTTGTAACAAATGCTAGAACACGAAATCACTTTAATGTACTGTACGAGGAATATTTTGTAATGTAATGAGGTCGTTGACTAAGGGTGTCCGACTATACATGGCAGTTTTTACTGACAAAGGGGGGATGGAGCAGCACTTCCACCTGCAATAATAACTTCTAGTCCATATATATCAGTGCGTCAACTATGTCATGAGGTATAGATTCAGCAAAGAACACATAATTTGATGGGTTTTGTCTACCGGCACGATAACAAAGCTGTTCATATTCATTGATGACATTTTGACGAAAGCCTTATGTTGATTATGTTCACACCTTTAGTAACATGACGGAAGTTAACACAAGCTTACCAGAATCTTTTCTAAATGACTTCAAACTTATGTCAAACGTATAAATTTTGAAATAATTTTAGACGAGCATAATACATCATAGCAACAGCTGCACCAAAACTGCAAGCCATAGTCAAAACAAAACTCGTAAACTATCACTACGAAAGAGACCAGTTAAGTTGTCAAAAAATTATTTTCATGCGCTCATATACCGAAAGTCAAGTATCAATAACACTGTCTGCCGTACCAGGAGATCGACGCAGTAATGCTGTAATTGCATAAATTAAGTCATCATGCCCGTTTTATATGAAAAGCGCATTGCATTTTGTGTCCACACTTTTACCCAAAATGCATTTCCTAGGCTAAAATCTAAAATTTTGCCAGCTGTAAGCTTCAGGTTTGCTACTTTGCACGCTCGCTTAATAATCGCTCGCTGCAACAGCAACAAGGAGTATTTTTCATCGTCAATCACTTTTGCCTAGTAATAGGAATATTTTGACGGTTTGCATCACACGTGGACTTAGAGCTTAGGATTTAGCTAGCAATATATACCCAGGTTTACGTTGACTTGCAGTGTCTAGCGTTAAATTTTGTTAGTTTGTGTGGGTTTATACAAGACAATCAAAATATTTTTACAGACATGACAACCCAGCAATTTTTTGCTACGATTATTTAGACAGGACTAATTTTTGTTTCTTTTTTTAATTTGCATATATTTTGTTTTGTTTCGTAATAAAAAAACAAACCCAATCATTTGCATAAATGATATACAATGTGAACATTTGTAATTAATGAGCATTTTTTCTTTATTTGACGGTATTTCTGTATAAAGAATAACCATGGTAAAACGGCCTAGTTTTGAATGGTGATATGCAGTTCTAAGCCTTCATTGAAAAAGCAAATTCGGAAATTTACTTAATGAACAATTTCTTTGAAAACATTGCACAGCAACAAAAAAATTCGCCGCCTACCCACGCTACTAAAAACATGACTCAGCTTAATATACCGCGATTTACCAGTACAACTCGAGAATTAATAGACACTATTCACTGCATGCACAAGGGAAATCTTTATTGCAATGAATGTGTGAGTGGCGCATTTACTTAATTGTCATGTGGATCCATGAGGAATAAGTGAAAACTGGTGAAAACGATCTGTATCCACTATGTCTAGACACATTTGCATGCTTTACATATTTTAGCTATGACAAGTACGTAATATTTATTTCTTAGAAGCGACTTAGTCTCAGACACTACTCTCAGAGGAAGCAACTTTTTTGAAAAGTCCAAAAGGCGCAAATTTAACCAATTAACACTAGAGTGCCTGTTCAAACTTGACCTTTTGACCGAGTTCCAACTGTCTCGGGTCACGAGTCGCGGGTAAAAAGTCGCGGGTCGCGAGTTTGAAAAACTCTATTTTGCATAGAAAACATAAAAAAGTAAGAAGGAAGTTAATGCATGTTCTCGGCAAGTCTTCATTTCTAAGTTTGCACACTTGAACGCATGTGCTCTTGAAGTCAACATTTTTACTGTCAACATTAAATATGTCTCTATAGCTATTTTGATATTCATGATTTGTGTTTATTATACATATCCAAATATACTGTAGTGTGTAAGCTATAGTCGTAATTTAAGCAGTTGGTGAATCTTATGATGAGGCAGCATGGTTGGATTAGCGCCCACTGTAAAAAATAAAGGCCTTCCATCGATCAATATTGCCATTGAAATTCTCATACAATTGAAATTTTTTAACACGAGGTTTGTAAATTATAAGGTATGGTTAGATACTTAGATTATATATGTATAACTTGCAATTTCCCACGTTTATAAATTTGCTTTTCTTTAACAACTGTAAGTGCTTTATTATCATTGGAAGAGTTGTATCCAAGTAATGATGCTTCGTATGCTGAAAATCTAACTATTTTTTCCATAATTATTAGTGAGAGTTCTTATCTATATTAATAATATGATGGAGCTTATAAAAAACAAAATTTGTCTATCAATCATGATCTTACACTACGCTAATAAAATATTTCTGTCATTTTACGGAGAGCGTGCATGTTAAATAGCCCATATTAGCTATAAATGTTTTTACATATAATGCCGTCATAACAAATATCAAGCTTCCATAATGTATTAAATCTTGTTTACGTTATTAAAATGCAAGTTTCTCAAAATTTACCTACCTGACTTCTTTAACATGCGAAGGCCTCTCTTCGCTTCATCCAAAGGCAAAACGAACGATGTTTTTGCGGTGTGAAAGCAAAATCCACATTTGTAGTTGCATCTTCTAGTGAAGTGATAGTTAACGCTCTTAGGAGTATTAGCTGCCTGTTTTACCCAGGCTTGCCAGATATTGAAATTGAAACTCAGAAGATGAGCGCAGAACCAACATACTGTACAGTATAACCTATAAAATATTTTGGGAAGTGTTAAGACTGTCATGTTTTAACGCTTAGTTTGTTTAGTTTCTGTTTTAGAACTGCTTTAGTTTTAGTTTCTGTTTCTGCTTTAATTAAGATGACCTCATGTGTACACAAAAAAGTCGCTTTCAGGTAATTTCCGGTTTATTTTGAAGTGAAATAAAATTAATGGTAGAACTGTTTATGAGATCGGTACAAATATCATGTCTGTTCAAATAGCATTGAGAAATTTTCTTCATGGAGTCAATATAAACGATGGACCACTATATTTGGCATCGCCGTCTTTAACTGGAAAGTTCTGTTCGTTTGCTTTCAACGGAACACGTATTCCAGATTATTTGAATAATATTTTGTATACTATTTGTAACGTTTTCGGCTCTGAAGATAATGTTGTAATCTCCAGGATTAAAGAAGAACATTTAGAAAGAAGTCTTCAAGGAAAGTGGAGTGTGAACAGCATTTTGAACGGTTTCTTGCTAGCTGCAGATCCTATTACGACAAAGCCATTCCGCAGTAATTTTCTCGTTCAATTCAACGATGAAGTGGAGGATAATACCAAAAACGTGATTGAATTCGCTAAAGAATATGGGATTCCATTTATTTCGAAGTTGGTTCCAAATTCTACCAAGACTAGTTACTCAGTTGATGTTATATCTTGTATGTCAGAAGAAATAATCGATCAATTTCAACTTCTGCCTGTTAAGTATGACGGCTATCACCCTGCCCTTGAATTTGGACACTCAGTATTTAAAAGTTTTGTAGAAGTACAAAAAACGCTGGAAATAGCTAGTCAGAGTTTATCTCTTCCAGAAGTAAAGATCTTAAAAGATTTATCAAAAGAGCACTCGAATGATATTTTCGCAATAGCTGAGCCGAGCACGTATCTTAATCCTTTCATTGTTGTTGAAGGACTTGACGGCGTTGGTTAGTACTTATACTGATAAATTTATACAATTTTTCACGAAATATAGTTTAGCAAGTATAGGAAAAGAAATACTCTAGGACAGGGTTTGCAAAAAAATTCTATTAATTCTAGACTGTTTTATGTTGGTTCTTACAAATTATTTACTTGCATTTTCTAAATATGCATGCGCCCTCGATTATGCATGTTTAGACCTGTTCAAATAAAGCCGTCTTTATATAAGGCTTTCTTGGCTCCTATTACATTACTCTGGTAGTTAGTAAACTGGCGATCTTTGTTAACACTCGTGCAACAATTAAGAATTAGAAAGTATCTTCTTAGTTTCTATAAAGTTATAGAAACCTACGGGAATGTTTGACACAAGCGAAAAATTGCATGGCAACCACAAGCAGGAAGTGCAATTGTTTCCAGCCGATTTCATGTTCCTCCCAAAGATTCGCAAGTGTTTGTATAATTAATTGGAAACAGCATAAAAGCTCTATTGATATTGCGCAAATTTATAAAAACGACAAGTTTTTTCAAAATAAACATGTTTCAACATCTCATGATGCTATTTTCAGTATTATAAGCAATATTATGTATGTGATGAATATATATAAGAGTAATATTTTATCAGTGTGGAAAATCATCGACACTGCAGATACGACATTCGCACTCAAAATCAAAGAAGCACTTCACATTAACAAAACTAACCCTAATTTCAACGTTCATGTTTTTCGTTTTAACACTATATTGAGCCTGTAAATACTTTCATCATTAATTCTAACCATTATTTCATTGTAATATAATAATCTATTCATTAGTGTATAAAGTGTATCACAGTATAATATTTCTCTTATATATATATTCATCACATACATAATATTCCTTATTATACTGAAGATGGCATCATGAGTTGTTGAAACATGTTTATTTTAAAAAAATTTGTCGTTTTTATTAAATGCATAATGGAAACAAGTAAATATGTTTTCTATTTCTATTATAAAATGGGCTTTTAAAAACAACATTTAAAAAATAAATTTATTAATTTTAATGACATATTGCTTATATTTTAGCCAATAAAACCACAAAACCTGTGAGTTTTTTTGCGAGACTGACGTTCTCGTGCAGTATATAGAGTTATAGAAACAAAATATTTCTAGAGCATTACACTAATCAGTGTTTTCAAAAGGTTATTTTCTAATATAAAACAATTATTTTAAAAGCTACGAACTCGTCTACTTATTAAAGGCCAAACGTATATTAATTATCAAATGTTTCATACTAATCTAAAACTGTGCTAATGTTAACATAGTCACAGCGTGCACACAAAAGATAAATCCAAGTAAATGCTTACTTACATTTCAGTTGAAGAATAAAGATTAGTTAAAGCTTTTTAATTTAAACAATAAGGGCTCTATTAAATGAACGCCTTACTATAGAATCTAGTGGTACATTGCATATAGAAAAAGTAGCGGTTGAACATTTCCCATCGTTACGAGGGAGACTTGCTGGTAACAAAAAATACTTAAGGAACAAAAGACTTTAATTATTTTTATATTATTTACTAAATGAAGAAAGCTAATAGAAAGAAAAAATAGGATAATTTAAACTTATCTGTCAACGCCAAAAATTATCTAGTTCGAGCGTTCGTTTTTTCTTGTATATCACACAATACCTTTGTGTCCCAACTTCTGTCTCAATATCAATCTCTCTATCATAGCTGTCTGCTGCTTGTACAATGTCTGGAAGCTATGACGCAATGGAAAATTTACAAAGCATTACGTAGTTAATATAACAAAATACAGTACATAATGACGTTGTGATGTGTGTGATTCAGCATGAAAAATCCGAATTGTTACTTTAGCATTATTTTAACGTCACAACTTGCAAATGATCTTTTTGCTTGTGTAACTTTCAAAGCATTTTTTCACATTGTTTTATCAGTAAATAGCGTACGCAGTTTGCTTATTTAGCTAGTCCTTCTATAGTTAAATTTGTAATATCCATAAAAACATATCGAAATTTTTGCTACTCTTCCCCTACTCCCCTGAAGTCTGTTTTGCTTAGGTTCATCCTGAAAAAAACACGTGAAAAACATCCCACTTGAAATTGATTGAATTGTTAAAAATTGATTAACGACTGTTTGCCACTTTAACTTGAATAACAGCCTATAGAATTCAAGTGGAATTAATATTAAGTTGAAATGTATAACAAATTTGATAACTCTACCATTCATTATTGGAATTCTCACGTTAAATAGATTAGCTTCCTAAATTGTAAAACAATGTTTGATGATATATTAACAAGGATAATTCGATCGTATTAAGGTAAAACGACGCTTGTGACGAATCTTGCACGACGTATAAAAAATGCACAGCTGGTCGTTACACCACCGCAAGCAATAAATGAATACAGACAAATTATGGTGAAGCAATGCCAACCCTTGTGCAGAGCATTTTACAGCTTAGGAAACTATCTTACGGCAAAAATAGTAAAAGATTCGCTAATGTTCAACACTGTTGTTTTGGACAGGTAACTGAATGCAAGTTATTTTAGCATCAATTATCTGAATGCTATTCAGTTTATTGAAATACAGTACTTTGGCATATGACCAAAAAAATGTGCTGTTTAGATTATATTTTCATTGAGCACATTTGTCAAAAAGGCATAATACTATTTAAAACAGTTTATTCACAACACTTTTTATTGTCAACATATGTAGTTTATCTAATGAATGTTTTACACAACTTGTGACGTCACAGTGCATACTAAGAATTTAAAAGAGCAGGTATATTTGCTATATGTTCGTTCAACCGAGCAGATCCTCCTTCATTGTGAAAAGTTTGTGGTATAAGAAATTTCTTGATCATTGCAACCAAAAGTTGCATGGAAACTAAACAATGTTTAAAACTTTGCAGCGACTCATTAGGCAAACTTGACTATCTTGAGAATGAAAAGAGTTATGCTTAAGCTGTTTTATAAAACGCTCTGTCTTTTTAAAGTTCTGTCGAATGAAAATATAATTTAAATAGTAAAATTTTCCACTCATATGCACTTCAGCTTCTTCCTTTTTGCCATATCTAATATCTTTACCTTCTTTATTAGTTGTATCTTTCATTTTTGATGAAATAAAGAAGTTTGAGATGATTCGCATGGTTGATTTGCAATGACGTAGTACAAGATTAAAAATCGGGTTTTTTTGGGGGGGGGGGGTGAAGTTTGATTAAAAATTGTTGGGTAGACTGATATTTTGAGATTGGATTGATAATTTAGATGCTTATACTCATATTTGCTTTTATTATTCGTACAAAACAAATGATTTTAATAGAACTTAACAACGGAAAAACATCCATGTACGAACAAGAGCCTTTTTCTAATATCGAGCTTGCGACGTTGCTGATTTGGCAATTCCAACGCCATTTTCCTTTTTTGATGCAACCCATCAGCCCGGGTTAGGGTTAGATTATAATAGTTAGACGGACCAATGCTCCTCATTGATATGAAGGCGTGAAATTGTAGGCGTAAATATGATGTTGGGCCGACTCATTCCGTAATGATTATTGATTTCAAGAAAAGCGAACAAAGTGGAACATGCTTATATGAGTATTAGCTCCACCAATTATAAATTTTCCACTCCCATTGATTTTCATAATGTCATTATATTCTATTTTCTGCTAAAACGCGAGGGGCTCTTAAGTCTTCCCCTCTCTATAAAAATATGAGAAGGCATTAGTCCTTGTAATCTTTTGCTTGTGACACCCCCGATAATTAAATTTATAATATGCATATTTGAACATTCTCTTCTCTCCTACATCCAATTGATCTTCCATCGTACGTCCATGTTTTACAGTAACCAGGGAAAGACTAAAGCACAAGCCAACGTTAAAAAAGTGGTTAGACCGGCAGTGATATTCCGTAAAATCTATTCTTGTTACCTGTCAATGAAATTGCACGATTTGAAAAGCTAAATCTTATCAAACACACAGTATATTGTACTAATAAATTGCAATGATCATGATGATTGATTGCTTTAAGATATTGGCACAGTTCAGCGGCTTATGCAATCGCCTTGGAATCAAAATGCGGTAATGAACGAAACATTCCAACCAAGGGTCATCCATTATACAAATGGCCAGAAGACTTAATGAAGCCGTCAGCAGTCATCTTTCTAGAGCTAGGAGAGGAAGATCGCATAAGGCGATTGAGAGGACGAAGCAAGACAGGAACAACAGAGGAAATTCTGCTAGAAAAAAGCCAGTTGCTACGACAACGGTAAGAGCATTGACGCATAGTCTTGTAATATATACAAATTTATTTCACAAGGGCACATTATAGAAACATACAGTAGTCTCACTCTACTGTAAAATTTGGTGCTGTATATTTAATTAGATTACTGGCTGCAGCTATAGCCATTATTACCAAATTACAACAACAACTCATTTGTATGGTAATCCAATAAAGATGCCACTACCAGCAAGTAATTTCTTAAATAACCCTTTCTCTTCATTGAGGTTCCATCCAAACATATCCGGATGTATTTCTATCCGTAGTGTTTTTGTTGCGGATCAGGTTGCGCATAAAAATGTTTTTTGCGTCCACACGTAGCTTGATACTATTCAGATTTACTATAGTTTCCAAGACTTCGCGCTGTCCGTTTCCCGCGCATATTTTGAAATTGTTCCAAATTGGTGGTAAATTGGTTAGCAATTTTGAATTCGGTCGGTGTGTACAAACGTTGTTCGGCTTTTTTTAATACAAATGTCATAATTGGTACAGAAATCGAGAAAAATTGAGAAGAACAAGATGGACTCCTTCATTTGGACTGATGATGAGGTTGAATTCTTACTGAAAGTCACACTAGAATTCAAAACATCCAACGCAATGGAAAATGTCGATTGGCATCGCTCCGAAGCAAATTTGACGACATTTTTAACGCGCTATAATAGTTGCTAGGCAATCTTGGTCAAAAATATCCGGATTAACCTTCCACACACATCCAAATTGTTTGCGGATACGAAATTTTTCACTCTAGAGAGCGAATTTAAAAGTTTCCGGATAACCCGCTCAATATTCGGATGCGTGTGGACGAAAGGCCTATCTGCAACTTTTTTGTTGCGGTTACGAAAGTATCCTTATACGTGTGGACGGGGCAAAAGGAAACCATCCAAAACTCGAAAGCAAAGGACCAAAAAAATTGTTGATTAAAGTGTCAATGTGTATTACACTATTAAGGAATATTTTATTTATAAAATACTGTAAAAGAAGTTCAATTGGATACACATAATAGTAAAGTGCATTAAAGTAAATGGTTTGAGCTCGAGAGTATCGTTACATGTTTGTAGATGGAGATCGTCCAGGATAGTATAGTCCTGAGAAGGACTGTTTTTGTTGTTGTTGACTGACGTTTCGACAACCTTAGCGGCAGTCATCTTCAGAGTAAAAAATCTAAAAAACAAGTAAAGTGCTTTGATATGAAGCATTTCATTTGAAGAATTGGGCGGACCAACGTTGTGAAATATAAATTAAAAAAATTCATTGACGTTAGATTTGAATTTTTTTAAATCTACAACCAATAAAATTGTAATAAAATTTTTATTTTGAACTTACAATTAGCGCGGTTATATTTTATTTGGCCAAACTCTATTTCCGAGGGTGTTCCAAAGTTAACTCTGCATTAAGTGTCAATCACATTCTCCTATTTTTGACTTCCAGAACAAATGAGACCATAACAAACGACATACCAGACTTAGCTCTTATATTTCAATCTCATCTCCAATGTATGAAAGAACTAGAAAGTCAGTCTAATTAAAACATCGACTCGGAAAGTGCGTTTTCAATCATATTCAAGTCAGTTTCCTTGTTACATGATAGCAACTACTATCATGTAATGTCATTCATAAACTAACATTATATTATATACAGTTCGTATTATACTCTATCTTTAATACACATTTTCCAGTGTCATTGCAAATAGGATGTCTAGAAGCTTGCTTGCATTCGCTAGAAGCTTACTTACATGCGTAAAACATATTTTAGAACCGCAGAGGTTTTTATTGTGGTTTGTTACTGAATACTGAGGTTAACTAATTTGATGCATCTTGCTGTAACATACTGTATTGCCAGTGGCGGATCCAGGAATTTTTACGTTGGTCAGATCAATCGAACGCCGAAGGCGCTCCGAGCACCATCTTGTGTAAGATCCGATAAAGGAGGTGAAAATGTGGACGTAGCTTGGTTTATGCTAACTCCCCCCTACCGTGGACCAAATAGAGGCAGTCATATTACTGGACGTAAACTGTTAATTTTGGGGTGTCAAATTAAGACGTTCGTTAGTGCTATTTCAGACCACAAGGCTGTGTTACATGAAAAGTGTTGTTTTAACACCGATATTATTGCTGATTCAGCACCGTCAAATCTGATACAACACCACTATTGGTGTTAAATGAAAAGTGTAGTTTTAACACCGATATTAGTGCTAATACAGCACCGTCAAATCTGATACAACACCACTTTTGATGTTACATGAAAAGTGTTGCTTTAACACCGATATTAGTGCTGATTCAGCATCGTCAAATCTGATACAAGTCAACACCACTTTTGGTGTAAAAATGAAAAGTGCTGTTTTAACACCGATATGAGTGTTGGGTTCTCTTATCCAGGGTGCTAAACTAATATTAAATGAGCGAAGTTCGCACAAGCGTCATTTTAGAAACTCTGCGACAAGTACCGGAAAAATTAAAAAAATTTGTGGCAAAAAATAGAATAACATTGAAAATGTATGACATGAGCACGAAATCAGAGAAGGTAATTATGCAAATCGTTAATTACATTTCACACAAATTCTTACAGTTTTTCTGTTCATATCATAAAACAAATAAATTCTAAATAAAACGACTTGCAATTATTGGAAAGCATTAGAGACTTTGAGCTGTGTAATATGATTCATTATAGGAAGCTATGATAATGAATAAATTATTTAAATCACATGTTATATAGCTTTTTATGATGTATAATATAACAACCACTTATCACTCTTGCACTGAAG
Source organism: Xenia sp. Carnegie-2017 (assembly GCF_021976095.1). NCBI lineage: Eukaryota > Metazoa > Cnidaria > Anthozoa > Malacalcyonacea > Xeniidae > Xenia > Xenia sp. Carnegie-2017. Next base: position 7,651,187 of record NW_025813483.1, read on the forward strand.
ATTGCATTTTGTTATAGTCAAAATTAACGCTGTTATTAAGTCTTATCTGAACTGGTTACTACTGAGATATTAAGGACAGTTCAATCGCAAACGGCAAGTGAATTTTGTCTAGTAAACAACCTTGTAGTGGAGCTCATAGCCTAATACGTTCTTAACACGTGCACATAAAAGCCGCATCTTTTTTCGAAGCTTCACACGGCAACCTAACGGATTCAACCTCAGCTGTGTACTTCTTGACAAAATAAAGGGACGCCTAACGGACATTTCAAAGGAGAGAGATGTATTTTAATGTCTGCGCATCTAATAGCTGGTAAGAATTGTTAGTATCTTTTTAATGTTAAGTTTTGACACCGTCATTTCATTTGACTATAACATCTGCATTGCATTGCGTCTTTCGTAAAGAAATAATTATTTTCTTATGGATAACGAATAATGGTTTTTTGAGTAAGCTTCAAACGCTTCTAACTTCAATTTCGTAGATGGCAAGAGTCCGCTAAGCTTTGGCGCCGATGATCAATGACAAGAATCGGAGCGCGGTAAGACTCTGCTATTAAAAATAAATGGCAATGCTAACTACTAATTTGGTAACATTTAACATTTTATAATATTAATATGACGCGCTTGTTTTCATACATTTGTCATAAACAATGTGTTTGTTACCGCTTTTGCATACAAACTATAGTTGGACAAATATTTATAATTAAATAATATTCGCGTCCTTCAATAGATGATTTTTGTTATAGACTATAAAACAATATTTTTTACCAGGAAGTACACCGCATTTTTCTCTTAAAGACAGCTCTATGCGTAATGATTAAGAAGCAACACCATCAAGAGAACATCTTTCTGTATTGGGTAAACTGTTGAACCCACGAAAGTCTTAAAAACACCAACAGCAAAGAGTGTTTATTCAAAAGTTCCGGAGAAAGGGAATACTTAACTGATTAGACTTATATTTTTATTGAATAATCTATTATATATCAAACTGTTTGCATGTTTTTCCATGTATTAATTTGTATATATTTATTTATTGTTTATTTACTTATATGTATTTGTATCACCATTGAAACTCTTCATTAAATTTTGTGAAATGAAAAGCATGCAAGCCTTTTTTGCTACACCAATACAAGAGTCAAAATAACTCTCAAAAGTGTTGATATAACGCCAGAAACACCAGTAAACAGTGTTCATCTAACACCAACCAAAATTGTTAATATAGCACTTTTAAAGGTGTTAAATTTAACACCTAAAAGGTGTCATTTTTGCCATTTGTATTTAACACCTTTTTCGGTGTTGATTTAACACTCTAAAATTAACATTGTAGCGTACACAACCAGCGCATCGAAAGGTTGTGGCGTGATGTTTTTTTAGGCTGTACAAGTGTTTTTTACAATCTTATTTACCACATGGAAGAGTCTGGCATTCTAAATGCCTGTGATAAATACCACTTGGCTGCTCTGCACTTCGTTTACGAAAAGAGGATAAATGAGTCGTTAGCAGCGTTTAAAGATGCTTACAACAAGGCTCCAACAAGCACGGAACATAATCAAACCCCTTAGCAAGTTGGGATCAGTGGTATGTTACAAAACAGGCATTTAGGTGGTACAGTCAATACAGAATTTAGCAACAAGGTAATTAAACAGTTTCTGGCATAGGTTAAAAACTATATGCTATTGCTATGGAAAAAAATATCTTTTAATACAGCGCCCTTTTTGTTTGTAGATTAATGAAGATAGCTACGGCGTCAATATTGCAAACGAGCCACTAATTATTCTGGAAAATGACCAAAAGGAATGCCCAGAAACACAGTTAAATCTGCATCCAAATGACTGGTTGGAACTAGAGAATACAATTCAACTTACTAGCCCATCGCTTTACCAAGGTGTTGACATTTATATTTAAACCCTTCAATTCCTTAACGATAGACGTCCATTGATTGACGAGCTGTTAATGTGTGCAACCTTTTTCACAATCGGTAAGAAGGCCTATTTTAACCACAACATCTTTAACAACTAATTGTTCATACAGTTGGTATATCAATGCGCTTATGATTGTACTGATTCGTTCTCATATGTTTACAAAAACATGAACCAACAAAACATGAACCAACAAAACATGAACCAACAAAACATGAATTAACAAAACTGTGTATGGTTCAACTGCAAACTTAATATTGTGTAAAGCGCATAATACCAAAGCCAAAGTTCTTACATTAAACCAAAACCAGATTTTCTCATCGAAACAGCTTGATCCATAGCTATTTTAAAGTCAGCGTAGGTACTGTGAATCGTTGGAATCCGTATAATCATAGGACACGTTTTTGCTTCAGACAAAGTCTTATCACTTGAATGTTCCAAGAACTGCACTTCCAACTTCCCATTCCCCATAGGAAGCGATGCGGACCCAGTCCAAAACAGCAGCAAGTCACTTAACTTTTCTTTCTTCTTTTTGCTCTATAAAATACATCGCACTATGACATGACGAAATACAGAAGTGATTGGAAAAATGTTTTTGGCAAATTGTTACTATGTTGTCTTAGATTCAACTCGGAAGTATACATTTCAAAGTACACTTTGGCTTGGTTGTCCTTGTTAATATCAGCCATTTTAAGCACCAAACTTTCATCGAACTTTGAATAATCAATTACTTTATCTCCACATTGGGGAAACACTCTAAAGAATAATTTAAATTCTGAAACAAGTGAAAAAAATACGTCAGTACTCATAATTCAACATTTTTCTCTACCTTGTTATCAGTTCAGGATATTTTGAAAGAAGTTGCAGAAAAGAAGTACCCAAAGCACCAACACTAATCAAGCCTTTTCTGATATCGTCAAGTGCAGGAATCCTTTTTGACATAACTTCATTTATCAGACAACACTCGTAAGCGTTATTTCTTGTTTCTGTCGTGATAATCAAATGAGGAAATCCTGCTGCATAAAGTTTTAATAAAGTTTTCCCCTTAATAATAAACTTTATACCCAAATTTAATATCAGTTTCTATGGGATTTTTCCCTCTAAGTATGCAACATCAGGTGTTGCTTATACAAGAATGATGAAGTGCATGTACACATGTAAAAATAAGGCAATAAAACCAAATTATTTAAGCATATTTTGTGTTCTTTAATGCTAGAAGCTTAACAGCTTTTTGGAAATTATAGAGTTATTAAACTGCACTATCTGTATTTCATTCATGTTATGGAATGAATTAAGAAGCAAAAAATTGAAGAAAAACTTGGAAAAATAAAACATTTCCCAGGTTTAATAAAGGGGAAAATAAAGCAAATGGCAAATGTCCATTCTCTACTTTATTAGGTAAATGAGCTCAAAATATTTTTTCAGCAAAAACTAAAATTAAGAAGAAATATATAGCACTGAAGTTTTATCACTGAATCTTTAATGCTTCAATATGGCCTGTATTACATATAAGTAACATTCAAACAGCATTCTACTAAAATAATTTAATAAAAAGATGTGACATGATTTTACAATTTAGTTGTAAAAAACACACTGGATTGTACAGTTGCAGCAAGTCATCATCAATCTCAGTAGCAATTTTGACACAAGCACAAACTTTATGACCTTTTTACATGGTATTTCATCAAGCATCAAGACCCACAAAACCTTCTCATCATTATTTGTTACTTGACCTTTACTTTCAAAGCATTCAAGGCATTTTACTAAATCCATTATCTCCATCCATAGAATTAGTACAAGTTGAAGTAACTGTTGGACAGGGAAGTCTGTAAAATATTTACCTTTGTTTGTATTCAGCCTTATAATTTTGAAGTTAGACTCTGCCAGGTCAATAGCATCTTCCAATTGTCTTCATAGTCCTCTATGAAATAGTGTTGGTACTGGTATTGCAACATATTCCAGTAACATTTTGCTATCCGATCATCTCTTCATGTTGTCAGCAGGTTGATCAGAACAAACTCATCTCTGCATTATGTGTACTCTTTGGGGTGATCGTTTCTTCATACTATCTGCCCACTGAGTAAAAACAGCAGAATCTTTTTTCTCATAAGGGAAACTATATTGCAAACAGATTTACGGTTTTACACATTAACAAATCATAGGAAAAGTCTGTTGATGTTTAAAAACATAAATAGGAAAACATCAGTCGGATTTTATCGCTCAGGCTTCAGGTTCAATTGCTTTTTAATTTTTGATGAACAAACAAAACAAATATCTCCCCTGTAAAAGCGACATGCTCCTTTTTGTGGACACTACGATATCCAACAATTGAATGATTGAAGTTTTGGATTTTAAAAGCAATGCCAAAAAAAGCTATCGTTCTTCTTTTTGAAAAAGTCTGTATAATTAGCTATAGACATCAGGGGGGTCAAGAATACAATTTTTCTGCAAAGCGATTATTTCAGCGGAAATAGGTCCATTGGCCGCCATTTTTTGGCGTCAGGTCCCAGTCCAACTAGCCGCTCCAGTTATTATAGAACTCAATGGTTTTCTTCTGTTATTCCGAAGAAAAAAGAAACTTGAATATCCAGTTTCATAAAAAATATTGAGCCAATAACTCGCATTTTTACTTTTTACAGAGCGATTGTCATTTTCATCGATTTTGATAGTGCTTGAAATACAAAATGGTTTTCATCTCGATATCAATAATTGAATATCCTTAAAGACTTTGATGTGTTTTAAAGGAAAACCGCAGCTTAAGAACAGATTGACTATGTATGAAAAAATGAGTATTGACTGTGTATGAGCAGATTGACTGTGTATGACTGTGATTGACCGCTAAGGTTGTCGAAACGTCAGTTCACATATAGTAGCTATATTAAAGATGTTTTCATTCTATATGTAAATTTTGTCGAATAAAAATTCATACCAACAAATCCTTTTAGTTAATTTAAAAACGTAATCATACTTTTGTACTGAGGATAATGTAGAATTGAAATAAATATAATTCAAAAGATTTTCTTCGTGAAAATAAAACTGACTAGTAAAACGAAATCAACTGAGGTCAAGCTAAAGAGCTAGGATCCGAAAAAATACAAATTGTTTATTATACAAATTGTATACAAACACGCGAGAAACACGAGTGATGACGAATGATGACGACAAATATTTTTTTGGCTTCAGTTATCATTCCAGTTATTTAAATATTGAGTTCACTGGCAGCATGTTGTCAAAAACATGGATGCCACCATACCTTATATGGCAAATCTTGGGTGAAAATATCAGCGGAGTTGCAAAGGCTCATGTTTTAAAAACTTTTTCTCTTCTCCGGATTTCACCCAAAACTTCAATAGACGAGATAATAAAAGAAATAAAATATTGAAACTATGCTTTCAGTCACAAAGTTTTTTTAAATTTCATCAAAAAAACCCATGCTGAAAACTTGTGCTAAACGTAACGGGGAAATAGTGCAAGAAAAGAAAACATTTCATGACACCGGTAAGCCAGATAATCTTGTTTGTCTTTCAAAATATTCAATATTTTTTAACAGCCAATTCTTTTCAAAGGGTATCTTCCATCAAACAAAACTCGCCCATTACATATGAATTGAATTTTCGCACTCCCAACTCAAGAAATGAAGTAGGATTTATTCCAAATATTTTTCTGAAAACATGAGGGAAAAGTGAAGCTTAGACGTTAGAGTTGTGTCGAAATGGAATGCATTTGAGCATTTCAAACATTATACTACGACACTGCAATATTTGTAAAACAGTCTGAATGTAAGCAACAAAGATAATAGTGTTAAAGTTATGCTTGATGCTACTAGTTTTATATATGACATTTAAAGCAATATGCGTGGTAGTAGTAAACACGATAAACATCCAAACTCAACCAACTAAAAAGAGCTGCCTTCACCATATGATGCAAAGATTTGCTCATGACTGTGTGTATGATTATTTGAATTTCTCGTTGCCTTATCTGACAACACTCAACACACTTTTGTATACTTCAGGGTTAGCCAGGATTCTCTTGGGATGCATGAGTTGCAATGAAGTTGACTGCAGAAGAAGCAAAAATCTGTTTGTCTGATGAAGATGATGTGGAAATAAATAAACTAATTGACTGAAATAAATTCGATATCATAAATTGCAGAGCTCCTTAAACTTGCATTAAGTCTAGAATTATTTTAGAATAAGTTAGCATTGATTTATTGAATTTATTGATTTTATTTTGTTTGAGAATTGAAAAAAATTTCCTCTATGTTAAAAGGTTGAGGATAAATATTTTCCATTCTTGTCCAAGAATTGATATATTATTTAAGGTTTGAAAACTATTTCCTTGTTGAACAGCAATTGCCTATCCCTCAATGATCTCACCACCCTCCCAATTTCTCTTCAAACTGCTAATGCTCCTCTAATTGCAAGTATAGTATCAATTCTTTGTTGTGAATCAAAAATATACATCCTTACCCTCCCAAAAATAATATTGTTTCAAATTTTCAAGTTTTCAACATAATAAAACAAGCTTAGAGGCAAACTTGGTGCAAGGCCAGGTTAACTTTGTGGCCCAGTCAAGTGTCTTAGTTGATATTTAGTCCCTTCAAACCAGTGATTTTGTCCAAATTTGATTCTTATCACATTACACAGAGCCAAAATATTACAAGTAATGCACAATATTTATGAAACTTGTAATGGCTTAAGACACTATTATTTGCATACTTTTGCTTTCATGCAGCAAGAAGCAATGATACATGTTAGAGAAGCCAATACACTTCAATTACAAAAGTCGAAGTTTCAAAATATAATAATTTAGTTCTGCTCTGCAAGTCAGTAGTTGATCTAAGGTTGACAGTGCAAAACAGTTTACAATCCTTTAGCAACGTGACAAAAATGTGGCTAAAATTATTTATATATTTCTAACCAGAAATTGCATTATATAATATTTTGGGTTTTGCTATAAGTCAGCAAGTTCAAATTGTTGTCTTATCATGTACTCAGTAGAACTGCCAGAGTTCATGTATGACATTTGCCACTGCCAGTATCCAAGCAATGTTTACTCAAAATTCAATGGCAGCAAATTTAGCCAAGTTTCAATCAGCAGTTGAATTGCCCTAGGACACTCTCTCATGCCTTTACGTCAATTTAATCGATAAAGATAGTTGTAATAAGCTTGACCACAATTCTTGACTTGCAATCATTCTCTTGAGATTTACCAAATAATGGTGCTTGCCCACGTCGGCTGGTGCCAACAATAAATTATTCTTTTGTATCACACCACCAACATGGCTGAATTGCAAGTCAATAATACATTCACGGTCCAAACTCCAACTGACGAATGCCATCTTGCATCGTATTATTTTTGATTAAAATTGTCGTGTAAGAAAAGCAAAGGTTTCTCCAATGTGAATTTTGTACTTTTTAATGGAATTACATTTCATAAAACGCTAAAGCGTACCTTTCAATCGAAAACATTATGGATTTATTTCATCAACGGTATTGTTTTTTATTGGTTGTATTTTGTATTGAATCAGAAACCAGGAGGGAATGAATGATAAAAATAGTTTTTCAAGTGGAAGTTTTTCGCCCAAAATTTCTTTTTGGCATCCATGTTTTTGACAACAGTTCCCAGGCCCCTTCGTATATCCAGTTAGTTTAATAGAAATCAATGGGGTCAACTCAATAATCAACCAATGAAATAGCTCTATTAAGAAAACCTTAAACACCTTATCGGCAAAAACCCTTAAATTTGCCAGCAGATCAGTCAGATTTATAAAAGTGTGCTGCGTTAAAGTAGAAACTCTGACGACTTCGTTTCTGAGCAATTCTGCATGAAATAAGCAATTGAAAAGTGTATGTTGTAAAGAATTTCATTTGAGCGAATATTTATTACGCAATACAGTTAAAAAAGACTTTTAGCAATTTTTGCTATGGTCAAGTGACCGGTTTGAAGTACCCAAGATTCGCCGCTGTGTATTGCGTATGGATGTAGATCACAAAACCACAATACTTCCCATTAAGTATTATATATACACGAGTAGTTTACACCACTGAGTACAACCTACGAGGATAACCTAGGAGACAACTTTAAGAGGCATAACTATCTTTTGGCTTCTGTGCCTGTAATCTTTTTGGAAAACTATTGTGAGTAAAGACTCGCGGTTGCACTCAGACATAGGAGATAAGTTACCTTAATTATACTTGTTAATATTATTATTAAGACATTTCTATACTTATAATTACGCGTTGATAAATAAATTGTTTGATGAATATAACTGGTTCACACTATCTTTGCCGCTTGTGAAAATAGAACCAAAATTAATGCTTATCCTTTTGGGACCACGCACGTAACATGCCTTTACTCACGATATTGTTTTACTGTTTGATAGGTTAGTTCAAGCGTACAAGAATATGGAGAATCCTAGCTGTATTATTATCGATGCATCGAAAAGTAAAGAAGAAGTTTGTGACAATGTTATTAAGGAACTAACAAATCGAAACATTTTATCCAATTAATGACGTGGGTTCATTCTCAACATTTTTCAGCCTTAACTTGCATCTTTAGTCGTAGTTATTGAAGGAAGTATTAAAAAACATTGCCGCATCCTGCTATTGACTGCTGGTAGGCGCAAACGTAAGCCTATAAGTTTTTCGTCTCTAGACTATAGACTTTCGTCTCTATCACTTATACATATCCTATACATAATACTATTTCTGAATACTGCAACATTTTGAGGCTGTTGTACTGTTAATGCAAGATTTGTTTTTATTTGATTGCTGGGCGTTATAAAGAATAATTAACAAGCCATTTTTTTCGTTCTGTCTCTGCTTGTTATGCTTGTCTTTCTGTTTCCTGTTCCTGACTTCTTCCATTCTTGATGCTGTCCGTTATAGTTTATGAAACTCCATGACAGATGTGAGCATTTTTGTTTCTATAATAAAAGCTCTTTTGCTATATAACCATTCGAAATGCATCAAAGTATCATTGAAACTAATACATAGATTACAGAAAATGATAGTGAAAATGATGTCAATGGTCAATGACTGAAACTGATAAACTTGTAGTCAAGATGTATATGATGAAATAAATAAGGTGAATGTGAATTAAAAAGGAAGATACGGGATAAAAAGACAAGTAATAAAATTACGATGAGAATGATAACAAGTTTTTTTCACAACAAACATGGCGACTACAAACATTAGAAACGAGCTTTGCAAAGAAATTAAAACTTTTTTGAAGATTTTAATTGCTTAGTTTCTCATTAAGAGTTATCACTTCGGGTAAGAATCCCCTCGATTTGGAGCACTGCCAAAAAGTCTGCACAAAGTTTACCCATTGTCTCACTTTTATTTTTTGCACTAAACAGTAGAACAATTATAGACAATAAGAAGGAATTAAATGAAATTGGAATAAGAAGACTACGTGAAATATTGGTTACTAAAAGGATTCATAAACAAAAGCCTTTGAATGAAAGGCATATTATTATACATGCTCAACTACAACAAATTTTAATGCGTGACAGACACAATGATGTCAAGGCCTTATTGGCGAGCAATTTGGGGGGGGGTCCTACTTTTCATGTAACGAAAGTTGAGATACAGCAACTAAAGGAAAAAGTATTAGTCGCCTAATACTTTTTAGATACTGGTATGGACACTTACGGTTTTTTGGGACAATTCATTTTTGTGATAAATGAATTGTTATACTTGTTCACACATTTTATTTACGTATATTGTATGACTTACATAGCAATCAGTATATCAAACAAATATTTCAACTATTATCTCTATGTTCTAAAAAATAAATGTACTTAAAATTAAATTGAATTCGGTAATAGTGTCGGATAAATGAATGCGAGAAACGCTTCCGAAAACACAAAAATGGATTAAAAAATTATGCCTCGGCGGTCAGTCTTGCTCGTTGACATCGGAGACTGAGACAAACTTTTATTAACTTGATTTGATAGATCTGTACATCATCCCTGTTCTTTAAGACTTATCTTGGCTAATGTCTTGCTGTACATGTGTTCTGATAGCATTTCGGTTAAAACTGTAGTAAAGCTCTGGCACTTCCTCTCACCAGGAGGGAAGTATTTCAATCCCTTTTTCTCTTTCCTGACCTGGGCAGCTTTATCCACTGCTTGTCTTTATATTTCAGTGAAATTTGCTATATTTTCGGTCGTTTGGTTTCACCAATGTGTGCTGTAAACATTACTATTGACCTTCTTTCGTTTTTAATGTAGAACTAAAGTTAAATTTATATTAAATGATTTTGATTTCCACTTTTCTTGACATGTTCGTTCCTTCAATAGTAAAATATTACTGACGCACGTTTTTATGTTTTAGCTGCGCTATCTGATCAATGCGTACTTACAACATGACGTTTATGATTAGATGCATTGTGGGCTCGCTTCTTGTCATGACATAAACGTAAAACATGGCGGCAAACTAATTTGAATACAAAAGGAGCGAAAAATGTTGTTGGAATCATCCCTCAAGTAAATCCAAGATGTCCAACATGTGGAATCGTGTTAAGTACCCTTTAAACTTTTATCACAAAAATGAACAGTCCCAAAAAACCGTAAGTGCTAGCCTATTTTACTACGTCTATCTGCATGACTATATGACTTGGAAAACAAGTGCAGAATTCCTTGGTATTTTGTATAGTACTCTTTTCCGTAAAAGAATTGATTTTTGGATATCATGTAACCTCTCTGAAATATTCCAAAATGACTCAAATGCAAAAATAGAAAACATTCTTCAATTCTTCGAGCCCGGCTGATTTATCAGAGTGTTAATTCATCATTTTTGTTGTTTCCTAACACGATACTAAAAAAGGGGGGAGGGGACACAAGTGCATATATGCATGTTTTAATTGTAAAAGTTTTACATATATGCCCACCTTCTCAATTATTGAGTGTGCTAAGCAACTGTTGGAAGATCATATCACTATCTCTTCATTATCGTATTGTCAACAGGTTAAGTTTTTCAGCCAATTAAGAGCTCACCAATTTTCATTTCTGTTAAAGTACCCCTGTCAGCAAAAAAACTTTAATTGCTGTATTAAATTTTGTTGTAATTTCCAACGTATCAGGAAAAAAGGTTCTTAATTTTGTCAAATCGTTCTATTATTATGGTTGTTTAAAGTTGGCAAAACGCTCCTTTTCATGGATCATCTTGTACGTCATTCAAAACGTCTGGAACGACTTTCTTTTGTGACGTCATGCAAAGGATCCCTCCGTACAAAATATATATACCAACTACCTTGGATGACGTCATAACTTGGCTTGACAAGGTCTATTGAGGTCTGATAGGAGCTCTTTAAGATATGCTCTCATATTCTTCCTTTGACTAAAAAATGAACAACTCAATTGTAAGTAATTAGATGATTATTTTGAGAGATACTTATGTGAAATCATGACAATATTAAAGAGGCTTTTCTCCACTTTCTACCCACTCCTGGCTCTTACGCAACCGGCTTATCCAGTGAAGACGTTTTTATTTTTAGCAGCCAAAGTTTATATTCTCACAGGACCAAACTATTTCTCCCACATTGATTCTAAACATAAACCAGTGACATGGCTTCTAGTAATACATGGCTGCATTAAATGCTTTGGAGAAAGGGGTGTTAGACCAGTTAAATACACAAAACTTAAAAAGATGATTACCAAACCCTACACAACATTACGTTAAACATAATTGAAGAGTAGCGAGAGACTTGCCGAGCGGAAATCGAATTCGTCTAATAAAAATTAATGCTCAACATAAAGTTTTAATTAGAGCCATAGAAATAGACCAAAAAATTGTAAAATTGAATTTATTGTAACGTTTCGTCTTTACTCAAGACATCTTCAGACAAATAATAAATAGGATGTTAAGACAAGATATTATATTTACAAAAAGTTGTTAGATTACTACTAAAAGAGGCGGTGTCAAATGGATTATATGATAAGGAAGTTAGGAAGTAAAATAAAGAGAAATTAAAAGAGGTTAAGTGGAATGGAGTTTCCTTGCACGTTAAAGTGTAGGCTTGAATTTATTGATTAGAAGACTCTCATGAATGGAGAGTTCACAAAAATCGTTCGAAGAGGAGATTATTTTAAAGTCGTCTAAGTTGGGAGTGTGCCATTGGCGTTATTGTGAGCAAAAATGCCTGATAACGCAGTATTGGAAACTTGGTTGCCTGTAAGGGGGGATATTCCCAATTGCTCCGAAAATCTGGTGTATAGATGACGTGTGGTTTGACCCACATACGAGGCGTTGCAGCTTCGACACTTGAATAAATAGATTACACCAGATCTCAGAGGTTTAGGAATTTTGTCCTCAAAGGGGAAGAAAGAAGAGATACGTTGGGAAGGGCGAAAAACAAATTTAATAGATATATGTGAGAAGGCTGCAGCACAAAGGCTATTGATTTGTGTACGAATTTGAAGGGAGTGCATGCCGGTGAAAGGAAGACAAAAATAGATTGGCATTTTGTGAGCAGTCATGACAGGTGGTTTGGGCGCAAAGGTGTTGTTAAGGAAGCGACGTGTGATTTGGTCAATTATACGTGAAGGAAAACCGTTTTTGGTGAGTGACTTTCTGGTAAATTTGAGTTGTGTATGAAAATTTTCGTAAGTAGAACAAAGGTTGAAGATGCGATGAAGTAAGCAGGAGACCAGTGAAAGTTTGTAAGTAAATGGGATGAAGCTTTTATGTATGGTCTTCCTAAACTGCATAAATGTAACATTCCTCTCAGACCCATTCTTTCTTCCATTAATCACTGTTTGTATAAACAAGCAAAGTTTTCCATCCCACTCCTAAAACCCTTCACTATAAGCAACCTCATCATCAAAGACTCTTTCTCCTTTGTTGAAGAAATCTTAAATTGCGATATCAACTCCAGTAATGTTGTCCTTGCTAGTTTTGATGTCGTATCCCTATTTACTAACATACCTGTTGACGAAACCATCCGCATAATATCCAATAGCATTTTTAACAACCACCAGGTGTAATCTATTTATTCAAGTTTTGAAGCTGCAACGCCTCGTATGTTGGTCACGTCACCTATACCAAACCACACGTCATCTATACACCAGATTTTCGGAGCACTTGGGAATATCCCCCCTTACAGGCAACCAAGTTTCCAACACTGCGTTATCAGGAATTTTTGCTCACAATAACGCAACTGGACACACCCCCAACTTAGACGACTTTAAAATAATCTCCTCTTCTAACGATTCTTATTAACTCTCCATTCATGAGAGCCTTCTAATCAATAAATTCATGCCTACACTTAACGTGCTAGGAAACTCCATTCCACTTAAACACTAAACCTCTTTTAATTTCTCTTTATTTTACTTCCTAACATCCTTATCATATAATCCTTTTGACACCGCCTCCTTTAGTAGTAATTTAATGTAAATATAATAGCAGTAACTTTTTGTAAATATAATATCTTGTCTTAACATCATATTTATTATTTGTCTGAAGATGTCTTGAGTAAAGACGAAACGTTGCAATAAATTCAATTTTACAATTTTTTGGTCTATTTCTATGCAGCAAGCCATCAGTGACAGTTTCTTGACAAGTGAATAAATCTCATTTGGATTTCTGGGGAGTTTTAATAGTGTCTTCGCTACCTTTAGGTGTATCGGCTTTTCCACCATTCCTAGAGCTTTGGGTACCACGGCTGGGTTGGCCTATTTAAAAGAGCACACGTACATACCTCGCGCTTTGTTTTCTTTTATTTTCTTCAGTACATTTCCTATCATACTGAAGGATGGAAAGGCATAGAACATAAGTTGAGACCAAAGTATAGACTAAATGCGTCCACTGATGTTGCGTAAGTAATTATATAGTTGGTAAAATAATTCTTCTACTGGAAAGCAAATTAAATATTATTATTATTTACTTTAATGTTTAATATACCGATTTGATTTATCAGTCCTATCCCTTTTTCACCAACTCTTTCAAGTTGATTGCAAGGTATTCAGTACGTCTCTCGTGATCAACAAGCTCGCTTACACAAGAGTTGGGACACGCATTGTTCTCTGCATTTCGCATTATGATCATGGTGATTGGATAAATATGGTGACATGTGCATCTAGCCGCGATGAAGAATAGAAAAATTAATTGCTAATTTTGCTAATTTGTTGCAAAAACAGTATTAAAGGTGTATAAATTACATTCACTAAATTTAAATAAATGTTTTTCTATTATTATGACATCTATAAACAACTGAATTCAAAGGTAGAGATTGCTGTCTATTTACGGCTAAGAAAACACAACAGAAAACATGTCTTTCCACCATTTAATGAGCTACATTTTTTCTGAATTTTAAAACAAAAATGGCGAACGGCAAGTAATTTGTTCAAAAGCTTTTACATACTGTTTTTGGAAACTTTGTCTACCAAACCTCGCTATTGTTTGATTTCTTCAATACCGACTATTAATGGCGTTAAGACTTGTATAAACTATACTTTTTGAGAATATAACGTCCTACTTACAGATATCGAGAATTATTCGCAGGTAGTTGACCCATCACAACCTACATTGCTTACATATGGTGAATAATAATACAAATCAAAGCACTTTAAGGGGCCGATTACATGGAGCATTTTTAGCCCAGGCAGAGTTTCGTCTCGGTTCGCCGGGCTGAAAATTTAGCCCGGACTTTGTATTATTCCCTCATAAATTAAATTACGATTACATGGGGAAAAACTTCAGCACGGGCTAACTTTCAGCCCAGTCTAAATTTTCATCTCGGTTTATGTTTATCGGAATGAGATTTTCAGCCCTGTCAAATGGAATTAAATATGCCATGTAGTCGCTGCGCAATTTCAGCCCGGAACGAATTACTCGTTATTCGCATGCGTTTTTCAGTACAACAAAAACTGAGATGGCGACCATGGCGACTACGTCTCGAATTTCAATAAATGATAATATTTTACAAGAGGATGAGGCAACCAATACTCCCAGATTTCGTTAGAGCCAAGGATATAGAATTTCAAATCTAGTTTAGTGTTTGGTAAACTACAAAAGTGCTATGGAGTAAAGTAACATAGACTTCCTTCATACAAAATGGTGTTAGTGGGTATGCAGGATCTCCTATCAGGCATTATAAAACAATTCTGTTATTGAAGAACAGTCTTGTTTGCTATTGATACTGCATATGAATCAGATCAAACTTTAAATCGAGCTTAAAAAATTAGTAAGTTGAGTAATGACAAAACTTCTGCATGTTTTTCCAAATTATAAAGACCAAAGACCACACCACATCATAGATTATTTAAAGACCGGACCAATTCATTGATAAGCCAATTGAACATGGTCTGGTTTAAAGTACACACAGCAATGTATATTTCATTCCAAGTAATGCATTTCAATGTATATTTTGATACATGATATAGCCTTGCTTGCTTTATAATCTTTTTGAAACCCTGGTTAAAACCACTGAGGATGAGGGTTGTTTTTTGGCATTTATGTAGAGCAGGTTATACTTGTCATGTTGTACACTTGGCTATTTATTTATAAGCATGAACTTGCTGATAGAATGCTCAATACGCAAATATGTTGCGTATAACATGTCGTAATACTTCCATGCGTCGTTATACGTAACATGTCGTAATACATGTCGTATACATAACACAGCGTTACGTATACAAAACATGTCTTGGAACGTCCACAATGCATCTTAACACATTAATAACCAAATTTTTCTAACGGTTTTCAAAAAATAAAACATTTAGGCTAGCATTCTATTTCCAAGTTAGCAGGTTTTGCAAAACAATCATTTTAAGTTAGCCTTCCAGTTGTACTAGAGTTCATATTCTCTAACACGGCTTTAATTAGCGGCTGACGCCAAAAAAGAGATGATTTGTTCCATTATCGCTGAGATTTACTGAAATTGACTGCTTTTCCGAAAATCTCCCAATTCCTGTCTCCCCACTTAAGAAAGAGTGAAGAAAAAGTGTATGTGTTTTTCGCATATTTGGCAAGCAATTTTATGATGAAAATCACTGTAAAAACATAAATTTCATAAAAAGCGAGTCTACTGTGGTCGCCAGTTGTCGGCTTCTACGACGGATGTCTTTTTTAACTATTGACGAACGAGCTATTTGTTGGCCACATATGAATGCAGATGTGCGCGTCGTAACTGTCGTTCAATGATTTGCTCGATATATAAGTGTGTAGACTGCATGAAACAAAATATATCATATTTTATCTCAGCGGATCACGAGAGAAATGTTAGCTCATTTATTCTCATTAGTTTTTTGCTTTCTTCTATGTGATGGCCTTTTTCGCGCCATACAAATTCCAAAAAGAGTAGGAATTTGTCTTTGGCGTTTGGCTACCAATGAAGATTTGCGTTCTTTAGCTTGGCGTTTTGGTATAGGAAAAAGTACAGCCTGTGGAATCGTGAACGAGGTTTGCCAAGCTATTGTTATATGTGGTTGCAATGTACCATTCATGCTTATTGGTGATCCAGCATATCTACTGTTCCCATGGTTGATGAAGAGGCATCCTAACGATGGCAATCTCAGTCCTGCTCAAAAGAAATTTAATTACTACATAAGTCGAGCAAGGCAAGTCGTGGAGTGTGCATTTGGCCGTTTAAAAAACAGATTCAGATGCCTACTTAACAAGAATTATACAAATTTAGATCATTTGCCTATGAAAATTGCAGCATGTTGTGTTGTACACAATATTTGTGAGAGTAGAGCAGACAAACTTTTTGCAGATTATGTTGAACTTATTCCTGATGATGAAATTTTAGAATTTGTTTTACAGAATACAGACACAAGTGCAGAGCAAATTAGAAATTCTTTAACTGAGTTTTTGATAACACAATAAGCTGATGATAGCTAAATTACTCATGTTCTTAAATTAAATCAAAGTTTGTAATATGTTTGTTGACTTTCAGCATCATGATGAACATTGTAGAATGGTTGTTGCACAGGCTGAGACCTCATTGCTATTGCATTTGCAAGAAGTGACATTGACTCCTTATAAACATTAAGCTCTTCCTTTTGCAACTCTTGCTCTTTTTCTGCTTCTTTTTTCATTTATGACAAAAACATTTCATCGGACTCCTTAAGATATTTGTTATGCTCTTTCATTGCATTCTCGAATGCCACTTGCATGCTGGAGGGCTTTCCCTTTCCCCTTGGTATTCTTTTCCTTGGCACTGATTTGTTTTCACTTTGAAATGGTTGGGATTTCTCATTTGCTTCACTAGGTAACTTCTCATCTGCGTTACTAACATCTACATAACATATCACATAAATGTTACGACGTAATAAAACAAAATATAGTACACACATGCAATGCTCTACTATTCACCTGCTTCAATGTAATCGCAATATGGGCAAACAAGTCTGTCATCATCAGCGTATACTGCAGTGCTGTTTCCAACATGGGCTCCTGCTGCCTAAGCTCCACAAACTCATCGTACTGAGGACATTTTTTACAATGAAATCCCATGTCCGTATTTCCTTGTAAGCTCGTCTGCTATGAAACGCAAAACCAATATTTTCTTTTGCAAAAAAAACCCACTCGATATCAACTCATCCACGATAACTTACCATCATCATCATGCCTGTTAATGCTTTTTATTTCAGCATCAGCTGATGAACACGTTCATTCATCAGATGTATCGATGACGTTTTTTAGACCCCTTGCTTCCGGTCTGTCACCCAAGAAACTGTCCATAACGTTAAAGAATTTAGGTTCCAGCTCCTGATCGTTATAATGTGTCTTTGAACTTTTTGTATTCAGATTTTATATGCTTAAATTTAGTTCTAAATTGCGTCCAATCACGATCTATCCCTTTTTATAAATATCAGAGGAGGGCTAAACAGTCTTTTTCTGACCAAACCTCTCGTTTTTGCGCCATTTTCCAAGCTTTTTTCTCTGTTTTGATTTTCAATTTTAAGAAAAATGTCTGCGTTTTTGCGGAAACGGCATGGGAGCGAAACTGTTCTATCGAAATAAGCTCACTTACGTTCACATATAAACCGGATCAATTTCAGATCGATCTCAGACCACCTTTCGAAGCGAGCTGACGAAGGTTTTTAGCGAAGGTTCACACTTAGCTCACACTTTTTGACCAAATTTTAGTGAAGGTTCACACTTAGCTCGCTTTACGTTAGATCGATCTCAGATCGATCTAAACGACCAGTGCGAACAGGCCCTCTATTGAGTTCTATAATAACAATAGAACTCAATGGGCAACACCGCAAAAAAGCGTGAAATTATTGTGCTACAAAGAATTTGCGTATTATACGAATCGGGTGAAAATAATTACATTCATACATGGTCGAAGTCCGATGAAGTTTTATATTTCGTGACAGGCCCGATGTATATATGAGTAGATTTAAAAGTATTTCAGTGAAGTCGCTGACTTTATTCAATATTGGAAATACGAGCAAAAATGAAGAGCCCATCGAGGAACGATTGAAACCCGAACAGTTTTCCTTCATTAAGGTAAGATAGGCTTTCAATTTGGGCTGCTACTGCTTCATCCCAATGTAAACACGGATATCCGTGGTCACACTACATCGTATATTTTGCAGACTGTTCGACATGGCTTTCCCTATAAACCCACCTGCATTGCGTATGATCCTCTGCAGAAAATACTGGCTATCGGAACGGCGAAAGGATATATAAATTTGTATCCTTTGTAATTATGTATTTCGATGTTAATGTCGAGGAAAATACACTTTCCGTTGCGTTATGCGTCATTGTCTTTCTAAACTCCTTGTTACAGCTGTTTGGTAAAGTATAATAGCTCTCTCTCTTAATGAAGACTTTATATATCGGCTAATTTATCATGTTACTGATGCTGAAATGTTAATCTAAATGCATTTACTGGCTTTAATACAATTTAGATATGATCAAACTATTTTACCACCCAAGTCAAGTAGGCAACCAATTTATTCATTGAAGTTTTTATTATTTTAATGAAAAATCAAAAGGTTGACATAATACAAGTAACAGTAACTAAGGCCTAATGAATGCAGCCAAGTTTTTGTGCCTTATGCATTTATATAGTCTCCAATATGTGCAGTTTATGTTTGAATTATTGTTTACAAATTAGGAATGATCCCGCTGTAAATAAATAAAGAGAAACTCTATTCTTAGAGCTTTTGCCAACTTTTCATGTGAAAACAGCAACACACAATGTGATATACAAATAGATTTCAAATACAAGGAATTGAAGAATGTGAGAAATAAACGCCAATGTGAAGTTGCCCATGTCAATTGAGATAATGAATTTTGATTAAAATAATGTTAATTTGTGAAATAAGTTATCAATTATATCACTTACTTGTAAAATAAATTAAGCTTGACACAAAATGAACATGAAGTTTTCTTAGATTCCACTTTTTGTCCAGATAAGTTTTCAATAATGTTCAAACACAAATGGTTGACAATCTATGACAGTAGTTCATGCATTTTATACATAAAAATACAGATATTTTGTATGAAGGCTACAAGTCTAAATCATTTTCATTTTCCTTTTTCTTGGACCTCAATGAAAGCTACGAATGTCATAAGAGTAGGTTACAATCTATAGCCAGATAACAATTTTATATGTTATAAACTAAAATGTAATTCAAAAAAAAGACTTCTTGTAAACTCAAATTCAAGATACACCCGTAACCAAAACAATTTAAACTGTAATATTTTGGTTCAATTTCAAAATGGTTATGAAAATGAATGGTACATTTACAAGCAGGCTGCTAGTTATATATATATATATCTGTGTCACAAGTGCAGGAGTCACCATTGCACTATAGCGATAGCTGGGATTACACATTGTTATACACTTTGTATATAAGCTTGAATGTTGGTAATCCAGGCATTATTGTTGAAATATAAAGGTTTCTTTGGATTTTTAAATAATTTTATTGAGCTTTTGACTTGGTGTTCGTTGTTATGGAATTTTTTGAGAATTTTGCAGTTGTTATGAATGAGGGCTTAATGGGCAAGGTTGTGTTTGTGTAGTTTTTATGTTTGTCAGTCAGTCATACATATTTGTTTTTTTGGAAATATCTTGTGTGTTTTCACGTTCAATGAAATGTTGTGCTAGGGCACTGGTAAATTGCTTCTTAGCATTTTCTGGAAAGCAGTTGTTAATGTGTTTCCAATTATATTATACATTCTAGTTTATTGACATTGATAGTGGGGTGTAATATTACCTGTATAAATGAGGAATAATTTAAGTAATGTACATAAATGGTATTCGGGATGAGTTGATATCGCTTCCGAGGTATCACTATTTTCTTCCAGTGAACTTTTTGATTGTACTTCCATCAATACAACTGATATCACCCCCTTTGTCGGCTGTAAATAATAAGTAATTAACTAATACATATAAACTTTTTTTTGTACCATTATTAGCATGATTTTTGGTAATTTATTGTGCAACTTTGGCTTGGTTGGCACAACAAAATAGGTATAGATATGCGTTTATTGTGGCAACTTCCACACCAAAATTGTTGATTAATTGATTCATTTTGTTTTTGCCTTGTGTTGCTAAAAACCTAATACGTGGTCATGTTTTAAACCTGTGCTTAAACATCACGTCATAATTTTATTAAGTTGACATTATCGCATTTCTCATACCCAAGTTGTATTTCTGAAGTAATGCAAATTATTTAAAAAACATATGATGATTATTGCTAGTTGCTAGTACAACTGTGTGTAGTTTGGTTATCAAATCAAAATACATGTGGTAATATGATTATAATCATGACTTCTACATAAAAGTTGCTGTTTAGCTTACTGTTTATGCATGTTGTGTAGCATGATTTTTGTTAGATAAAGCGAAACGTGATCATGTTTTCAATTTGGTTTAAACGTCATATCTTATTATCTTATGTTGTTTTCATATTGTTAACCCCTTAACTTGCCGTTTAGCTATGGCCAGCCTGGTGTTCAATGTACTGTTTCACATGATAAGAAGGTCATTGTAAAGAAATTATTGTTCCTTGTTAACGAGGTAATTCATTCAAGTTTATCGCTAATATTAACGAAAGGGTTAGATCAATTCAAGTCTTTCAACTAACTTATGTAAAAGTTATTTGAAGGACTTGAATTTTTTTCATCAGCCAAAAGTCTTTGATGGCAGTATGTCAAATTAGGAATTTATGTCTGAAACATTGAGTGTACAAAGTGTTCATAGTTGGTGGCTTTAGCTGTAAAACACCAAATAAAGAAAGTACAAATAGTAGAAACATGTCAATAGGCAGAGAATTTAGAATATAGTAAAAACCTCCCTCAATAAAATCATGAACATTGTGCCCTTGGGTACTTGTTTCGTTTTACTTATTCATCATTATTATCTGGGATTAAGTTCAAGTTAACTGTAATCTGTTATGTGCCTTTTTCCAAAAATGCTGCTTATAAAAGTGATTTAATTCGTTTTAATGTTGACAATGCAATGCCGTATGTCGTATGGTTTTTATGGTGAAATGTCCGACCAAATTGTTTTAAGACAGAGAGAAAATTTTAAGTTCCCTAACACAAAATAGGACTTTATAATTTTTAAATATATACATTAAGAGTAGATACAATATTCGAAAACAGAATTGAAATTGCTTCTTTCGTTTGGAAGATATTGCTGTTTGAAGTCAGACTTTTGCTAAAAATATTAAAAACTGCGCAAAAGAGACTGGTGCTATCTCGATGTTGTGACGTCACAGTAGGAACCGGTCTGGCTTATTATATATGGAACAGTAATGCGTGCATTGATTTTAAGTTTGTTTACTGAAGGCGACGGCAAATTAAACTCCCGCAAATAAGAAAAATGCCAAATAGATGTGTTGTAGGTTGTTGCTGTAATGTTTCTAGTAGAAAGAATGGCATTTCTCTTCATTATATACCGTTTTCTGGTGTCCAAAGGCCAGAAGCCAAAAGGCGACGCAAGCAATGGATCGATTTCGTGCGGATTAAGCGAGAAAAATGGGATCCAACCCCAAACTCTAACATTTGCACACTTTTCCAAAAACGATTTTACGCAAATCTTTTCAAACGACTCAGAAAAACTACCGCGGTTGGTTACAGATGAAATTGGCATTATAGCCATTTCAAAGTACCATCCAGCATGTGTTGCAGAAAACAGTACTCTGACTGCGAGACTGAGGCAAGAGACGCATAAGTACGCATACTTAAGGACATTATAATTCGGATTACAAAATATACTTATACTTAAACTGACAAATTCGGCACGCAGAATTCAGTGTAAATTGTATTTCGTAAGGTTTTGAGAGAAGCGTTAACAACAAACATACAAACTAAAAAGTCGCATGAAGTTCCTGATCGCGTAATGGAAATTTGCGATACTAGCGATGCCGATGATCAATGCAAAGACTGGCCTTTGCCACTAAACGTACGTAATCTTCTATTATTTTCATAAATTCAAGAGTAAGCAAGTTGATTCAGTTTAAAAACGGACCACAACTTTTACATACTAGTGCATAATCAGTCTATTCTTAATGTTTTGTTTGGTACATACTTTAGAAGAATAATTTAGCAACTCAGACAGACGGTTGTGTTGGATGCACTTATTTGCTAAAACAAAAAAGAAATACATGGAAATAGTATATTGCTCTTGAAGCAAAATAGGAAGAGCTGATCAAAGTCAAACGTTCTGGTTTGTGTTCATTTGTATTATACACAACCTACTGGGAAAACCCACGCAAAGTTTTAAGTTTCGTTCATTTACATTAGTAATACCATACACTAAGAAATGTTTGTGTAGAGTCTAAATTAAAAATATGCGGGAGCGCCGAGCTCAGTCATTAAAACGTTAAATCTGGAAACATTCACCGTTTATCAATTGCTTCAGTATCATCAAGTCTTAGCCGAAGCATAGACAATCGCTGCTCGTATTTATTTTTATTTTCGCTGTATTTAGCAAGCCAATGTTTGTCAGCAATCGGTTCATTGCTATATGGACCATGGTTTTGTTCTTTCAATATTTGCAGCTGCTTTGTTTTATTTGTGCACATCATATGGCCCAGAATGATAGATAAAGTCGGAATCATCAGTTTGATAACTGTCATTCTCGGTGTCTGAGCTCGAGGACGAGATTTCAACAAATTTACACTATTTAAGACTTTGATGTCAATTAAGAATTAGGTATGGTAAGTTTTTACTCAAGTTTCTTCACTTATCTGCCCGACTATATATGTAAACAAGCTGAACAGGCAACCGATTCCTACTGTGACGTACTTGTTACCAGTTTTCCGGCTTCGCAGTTTGGAAAAACTTTTGCCGTTAAAATTTAAAATTTTCGAATTTCGACCGAAGCTCGCCTAACAAACCATCAAATTTATTTGCAATAGCTGTTTTTACTCTATAAGCATCATAAAGATTCAGAATATGCTAAGTCTTATTTCGTGCTAGGGGCACTTTAATAGTTATAACAAAACTACAAGTTGCATTGAAATTTTTTCTAAAAACACATGAACGGAACATGCTTTTAACAACTCACCCCGTTGGCCAATGGCAATTTTTTTGTTCGTATCACAAATGACGTCATACCGTGTATATATAACAATTTGATGTTATCGATTTGCTATAAATAATAAAGGCGAAAAAAAAAATCGCAAATGAAACAGAGAAACAGTTTGTTTATGTCTCCTTGATTCAACGTTAGAAAACCCGATTTTTTTCTTTTCTTTTTACTCAAACACGTCAACCGCTTCTACTAGGTCTTTTTCAAGGTCTTCATTTGTCCAGTCAGGAATGAATTTAAGTAAATATTTAAATAATTCTGCTACTTATTTGTCATTCAAAAACAACAAATTTCTTGTTACGTCATTCCCTCTTATTATATACATCATGGCTTTCGACCAATTAAAATGCTTGAATATTTAACGTTGTTATACAAATATTTAAAAAAACACATTAGCAAGTCTTTGAAAGTTTCTCATGTTTTACGCCAATAAGATTTCTCCAAATATTTTGCATGTGAGCAATGTGGCCGTATTTCTGTAAAAGGTAGAAAGCAAATACGAAATTATTATAAATTTGGTAAGAATTACTCACAGAAAAGTGATCTTTATCTTACAATTTTCAAATTTGCAATTGTGGAAATGTCATATTTGCGATTCGAAAATATATCCGTAAACGTCGATTTAACGTATTGTGTGGCGACATAAATTTATTCGCGGTCTACGAGTGTTTAGTAAACATGAATAGCAAACTAAGCAAAGTCAGGTGTTGACTTTGTTTTTTCTTTCTCAAGCCCAAGCATGTTGTTTGAAAGGAGTTCGTCCTTAAATTCCTTGCCAGTTTGAAGGTCCAATGCTTTTAGAAATTAGTCTTGTTGTATAAACTGCCATATAATTTATATAATAAAGTTTAAAAGAAAAATATGCCCTTTTATATTCCAGCTTGCGGTAAAAACCTCTTGCCTTTTCTCTTTTGTCAATCCTAATTTTGAATTTTTTTGTTGTAATAGTTTATTTTTCGGAGAATATAATATTTTTTCATGAGGACTACAATAAAATAACATCGGCACCAATCATTACCCAAACACAAGCAGTTCATTCATGGACTATACGGTAGAATGTTCTTTATGATAAGAAATTCTTTGAAACATATTCCATCAGTATGTCAGAGTGGGTTGTGCAAAATATATTTTCATCCGTATGGAAAAAACTAGGTTTGTGATGAAACTTAAGACTGAAACACACTGGGCAGTCGCTCTAGTCGCTCTTCTAAAACTACCGCTTTGCGTGGTTACTAAGCTAGTAGCGTAGTCGCGTCATCTAGTCGCTTTGAAAGTTCAACATGTGGAACTTTTGACATTAGTCGCTTTACACTGTTTGGCCAATAGATACATTTTAACTTCCTAAATGCATATCATATTCCCTATCATAAGCATCATACCGAACTTATACACTATACTGTGGAAAACGGGGCAATATATAGTGAATTCACAATGGAATCTTTCAGTTTTTTTATGACTTATCAAATACGGACAATAGGAGCTACAAACTGGAACCCTAATGCAAAACCTAAACGCACAGAATAAGATTGTCCACGATATACGCGTAATGGGCTATGATCATATTGGCGGGTTTTAGCTGGCTTGTTCTCTTTTCTCCACATAGTAGTTTGTACTGAGTAAATATTCATATATTAGTAGCTGTAATAAAGGCCAAAATAAAAAGTTTAAGTGATGTCTGTGTCTGTAACAAACAAAAATCTCCGCCATGTTCAATAGACGCCACGGTAAAAGTCGCGATGGTCGCTGCATGTGTGTTTCTGGCGTTCAAGCGACTGACCCGTGCGCTTCAATTCGCTTTGGACGCGCGACTGAAGCGACTGCTTAGTGTGTTTCAGCCTAGTGTGTAACAGCAAACGGAAATTCAACAAATGCGGCATGCGGACAAAACTCGTAAACAACAAAAATAATTGCCTGCAGCTATTACACTATCTTCTATTTTGATATCAAGAAGACAGGCGATAAATAGAAAGTTAGTGTTGTGGAAAGAATTTCTAGTACTTTGGGAAATGATAGTCTCAGTCTGGAAAAAAAGAGAAAATCTAATAAGACGTTTCGACAACCTTAGCGGTAGTCACCTTCAGAGTCAAAATGACTGTTTGACAGAGTCAAAATGACAGAGTCAAAACGAGAAGGACTGTTTTTGTTGTTGTTGACTGACGTTTCGACAACCTTAGCGGTAGTCATCTTCAGAGTCAAAATGACAACAACAGCAAAAACAGTCCTGCTCAGGACTGTACCAACCTGGACGATCGACATTTACAAACATGTAACGATACTCCCGGGTTCAAACCATTTACTTTATCCAATCTTATACTTTTTACTTTTTAAAAGGTTTTATAAAAGGTTAAAAAACTTGCTATCAAGTGGATAACGCTATCCAGGCTTCATGCAACCGGCCCCTGCATATTTCTTTGCTTTTTGACAACCATTGTTAAATACAACAGTTTAGAAACCGTTCACACCATATTGCTTAAAGTGCTACTGAAGTGAAATTTTGGGTATCGATTTTTTCTATAATCAAATAGTTCAATCTTTCCTGATCACTTTGATATACTTTTTATGAAAATTGAAGGACGGAATCATCAATAAATTCTTGCTCAAAGCTGCGTTATGCGTGCGAATTTTTACTATTGAAATATTATACGGATGTGACGTAATTGAAAGGACGGAAGTCGAAGTATAAGCATTGACTTACTAGTATTTTGTTAGATGTTTTACATGTACTCACCATAAATTTGAATTTTTCAAGCAGTAAAAGCGAATGCGGTTCGGATACTGAAAACTCTGATATTGATAATGAAAATTTACTTTCGAATTCCGGCGTTGAAGATACACTAGGGGCTAAATCAATTGTTAATTCGTATGAAAATGAACCTCCAGCAAACGCAGTCGGAGAGAATTGTAGGTCGAAGAAGACGCAGATGGCTAATTAGAACCTCAAACATTAGAAACGAAGTTGAAAGAACTGTTCAGTTAGATAATTGGTAAGTTGATATATGTTACTAGAACTCTAGAAGAAATTAAATGTTATTTTGTCCGTATGCCGTGGTGTGTAAATACAATAACAAACAGTATATTTTATAAGTGTGTATGTAGCTTGTGTCTTACTCAACTGGTGACAATTGCCATTGAATACCGTTGTTGTAGAGAGGTTGACCGTACTTTACATGAACTGGTATTCGATGGTAGCATTGAAAAAATTAGCTGTGTTACTCTTCATGAAAATTACACCGTTATGACGCATGCTACAGTCTTGAAGAATGTTAGCCCATCCCTGAGAGATCAAGACGAAAGCGTCGTGGAATACAAAAAAATGAGTTAGTACATTTTGATTTCCAATTTTATTTTGTAAGGAAAGATCAAAATCTTGCAATGGGTCGTTACTAGTGGCGTGGTGGCAGGGGGGAAGGGGCCCCCTAGCTATTGATTTTGGGGGCGCTGAATTGAATACGAGTCATCAAGTTTTAAGTTTGGGCTATAAGAAATTAAAAACGCATTTGAAGCAGAACAGTTATTTTCACAGTTATATATTCAGTGAATGAATTAACTTTAGGGAATTAGGGAAGAAAGGAAGTAGACAGACCAAAATGAAACCTTGTCAAGGGGGTCGATTTACAGTCAGTTAAAGAATAAGATAATGACGAGCATTCTAAAATTAGATGTTTCGTTTGTGGCCACAACGCCTGCATGATTTGTCACGATGACTGTAGACAACATACATGCAGGGGAGAAACTTGAACGCTAATTGGGGGGTGAATATTCATATATTCAGCTTTGCCTTGCTGATTTCTATTGAATTTAACATCGCCAACAAAAGAAATCAACAGCAAGGCAGAGCTGAATATATGAATATTTACACCACCCCCAATTAGCATTTCAGTTTCGCCTATTCATACACGGCCAAATTGTCCTCTTATATAAGGGCCTGTTTATATGGAGCCGAGTTACCCGGCTGAGCGAGTTACTCGCCTAGCCGGGTAACTCGGCCCTTATATAAAATGAATGCATTTCTCGGTGAATCGTTTATATGACACATCCTAGTAACTCGCCTTGCCGGGAACTCGGTTTGTTTAAGCGAGTTACCCGGCTAGGCGGGATGAATTTTTCCGTATAAAGCATTTGCCGGGTAACTTGGCGAGGCGAGAAAATTGACTCTGTTGGTACGCATGTGTACTAAGCCTTGTACTTGCAGCATTATTATACAAAAACATACACATATCATAATTTTCAAATTTATATTCACCCATTCCATTTTTGCTGCGAAACTGTGAGGCTTTTTAAAATCTCGCGCCTTTACTCGAAGTTAGCATAGCCAAACTTCATTTAAGACAAATGAACGGAAGTACTAGCCGAGTTACCCGTTGCCATATAAACAGATCACTTTGACAAACCCGGTTGAGCGAGTAACTCGCTCAACCGGGTAACTCGGCTCCATATAGACAGGCCCTTAAGGGACGCAGCAAGGCCTAAAATGTTTAATTTCTTGCCTATTCTATCTTATTATTAATCCAAGCGTAATAATATATTTTTTAAAATTTTATGACAGTAGTGCAGTCATCGGTAGATTGCTATCATATTGCATAGTCTAACATGAAGTAGCACTTAATGATACTGAATGATACTTAATAATACTGCAGTGTTCGTATTGTGTTATTTACATTTTTATCGTTACGACGACACATTTGTCATTTTCAGTAGTAAAGCAAGTTATTATTCGGTAAAACCTTTTTAAATCACTTAAAGCTTCTTCGTAAATGTTCAAGACTCATTTATCTGCAGTTATCGAATGTGCATAACAGCATATATTTAATTGAAATTAAGATATTTTTTAAACAACAACATTTAAAGACCAATTAAATTAATGTCTCAAAATGCAAAACTCTCATTTTGAGCTTTCATTGCTGGCAATGCAGATGTAATTCACAAGGTCACAAACATTTCATTTGATAATTCCATTTGTGTTGAGAAATCTATTTTAATATTGTGTAATGTACATCATGGATCATAGTGCAATGTTAAAGACTAACTGCAATGTCTAATTCTTTCAACACCACGAAGAGAAAGAAGTCGGGTGCCGAGTATCGAAAATTAAGGAAAGCTAGACAAGAAGAATTTGCAAAACTTGGGGGAGTTTTTCTTGATTACTTTAAACCTATACAAAATGACCCACCAAGCATTTTGTCACAAACAACAGAGGTGTTAGAATTAAAACTCAGGGAAACGCCGAGCATCAGTGAAGACCTTAAACAAGTGCATGCGCAAGAAAAATCTGAATCGATAGATGTAAATTTCTCAGAATCTGCTGAAAATGAATTGAATCGAAATATTTCTATTGATACGAAAGAAAACACGTTTGACCCTGGGACAGTTGTTGGTCTTAATCTTAGCATTAGCGAAAAAAGGCGTTTACTTAAAATGAATCCATGCCAACCATCCCAGTTTGTTTTGAAACAAAGAAGGATAGGACAAGGAGATCGCACTCGCTATTGCTCCCAGCAGGTTTTTTTCCACGATGATGGAACAAGACGAAAATGGATTTCCTATTCTCTAAGAGAAGACAGCTTGTTTTGCGTACTATGCATTCTGTTTACAAATGTAACGTCTAGGGGAGAAAATGTTCGGTCAAATCAAGGAAAAACTTTTGCAAACATTGGTTTCTCCAAATGGAAAAAGCAGTATATTACAATTCTGGAGCATGAAAAATGCAATTCTCATCTAAACGCAAAAGTTGCAGAAGCTCTTTTCCTTCAAGAAAACTCAATATCGGATCAGTGTCATCACCAGGGAAAAATCGAGTCTGAAAGACGTAAAAAGAAGTTGTTTTAAACAAAATAGTTTTGAAACGACGTTTGATAAATGTTATTATGTTTCTTGAAAGACAAGGGCTTTCCTTTAGGGGTCACTGTGAATCACTGACAAATTTCTATCTTAATACAGGAAACTTTTTGGAAACGCTTAAATTATTGTCGGAGTACGATCAACCAATCAATGAGCATCTTGAGAAAGTTCGTGATCACCAAGCGAAGCAATCGACAAAGGATGGTAGTAAAACAGATGGAAAAGGAATCAAAGGACGTGGCTCATGGCCAACGTTTTTGAGCAACGATATTCAAAATAAGTTAATCAATATCATTGGTAAGGAAATATCTTCTGTAATTGAACAAAAAATACGCAACTGCAAAGCATGGGCATTGATTACTGATACAACACCCGATATAACTCATACAGAGCAATTGAGTATATGCGTAAGGCTTGTTAATGAAACTGGCGAGTGTTCTGAACACGTTTTGTCATGCTAAAAAGCAATTGGAACAACTGCACATGACCTATACACTGCTATTACAACAATATTACAATTGCATGAAGTTTCATTTGAAAAGCTTGTTGCCCAAAACGTATGACGGAGCATCCAGTATGAGCGGATGTTATAATGGTTTTCAGGCAATTGTAAAAGAGAGAATCGGAAACCACATAATCTATGTTCACTGTGTTGCTATTGACGTCATTACTCTTTTTTACTCTCTCGAAAAACTGCACGTTCTCTTTAATAATTCTCATAAAGTACACGAATTGTTTCAATTGGTTCAAAAGAATGAAAACCTCAAAATTTTTTCAATTAAACGTCTTAATACAGTTCGATGGAATGCAAGAGAGTTTTGTCTAAACGTGTTTCTTTTGAGGTTCGAGTGCATCATGCGATCGCTCCAAAAAGTGACTAAGGATAGATCGTTCACTGAAAGTCAACGTGCAAAAGCAAATGGATTGCAATCAGCTTTTCAGACAAAGCAATTTTTTGCGACTGCCTGTCTTTTCCAAGAAATTTTTGGAATTACTGTACCTTTAAGTCGATATCTACAGAGCGTAAATGGTGACTTTGGAAAAGCAATGGATATGGTTGATAGCTCAATTTCTAGGATTCAAATCATACGTGACAAACCAGAAAAATCATTGAAATTTCCGATTCTTTTGCGTTAGATGTCGAATGGAGGTCTACACGACCTCGTCGTCGACGACCAATAGACGGAGAACGAGCCAGAGATGATTTGGCAGATTCACCAAAAGCACAATGGAGGCGAGACACATTTTATAAAGTGCTAGATTCCATTCAATCTTTAATGAAGAATCGTTTTGAAAAGAATCGACCGCTAATGAAATCATTTGCTTTATTCGCACCTAATCAATTGACGAGCTCTCGAGCAAGTGCAAGACATCTCACGATCTTCAATCTGCAGTGAAAGCCTTTTGTGATGTGTATAATATAGATTCCCAAAGATGCGCCACTGAACTGTTAAGCTTTGCAGAAACATTAAAAAAAATTCACTGTTCTCAGTTTATAACTCAAAGTGACCATGATCATAATGAGCAGAACTTTGAAAGTATTGATGTTGGTGATGGTGATGATGATGATGATGAAAATCATTCTGATACTGAGATAAGTGAGCATTCAAATAATGCGTCAATTACGGAGAAGGCTAAAACTCCGTCATTCTTAGATGCCTTGAAACTGCGATTTAGTCGACACATACCCAACATTATGCAAAGTTTATTCAATTGCAGTGGCCATACCTATTAGCTTAGTAACTGCTGAACGTTCTTTTTCCTCGCTGAAGAGAGTAAAAACGAGGATTCGATCTACGATGGTACAGGAACGCCTGGAATCATTGCTTTTAATGAAAGTTGAAAGGGAAACTCTCCTTTCTATCGACAAAGATAGAATCATAACTTTACTTTGGAAAACCTCCCCAACGCTTGCAAAGGCATTAATATATATATATTTTACTATGAAAAACAAATAACGTAACAGACATATAATTGCTAGATGATAATTGGTTTTTAAGTTACTTTCTTTTTTATCAAGATTCATGTTTGTGTTTTATGAAATAAAAATAACTAAAATACATGAGAATAGCTATAAGAAAAGGTGAAACGGGCGCAAAATTTGTTTTGCCCACCGCAGTAAATACTATGCCACCACGCAACTGATCGTCACTCGGATCTTTACATGCGTCTACACAGACATCCGAGAACGATTTAGTCATCATAGCATAGTAGATTATTTTACCACTAACATAGAAGTTTGCCTGCTAAGAATGCTTGTCAAATAATTCTTGTGGACAATGACTTTTTGGATGTCCTTTATGGGCTGTCCACACTTTTCGCACAAGCGCATTTTCTTTGGATGTGAACGACCTGTTGAAGCAGTTGGTTTAAAACTTTGTCCAAACCTTTTGCTTGCATATCTTGTTGCTAATCTACCATATAACAATTTATATGTTTTTGCTTTTAGATTGCAATGGCAATGATTGTTATACATGTTAGCATGAACAACTTAAATGAGGGAAACCATGGTGTTGAAGAAAGTTCTTTCCTATCCAACTGTCGTTTGTTGTCTCGTACTTAATGATTTTGAACGCTTCGTTTGCGGTGAATGCAGAATCAGCTAAAGGAATTGAACATAGTACGGCTTGAGTACTGCTGAGAAACAATTTTAATCGATGTCTCCTCACCCCTTTTGTTCATATACTCAGCCTCTCCTTGTCTATCAGGGGAAAACGATGTAGTGAGATACCTCTGTGTTTACTGTTCGCACATCTTTTTCGATTCGTCCAACCAGCAACACTATATTGTTTTTATCGACGCTTTTTTGCAGCATTTTGCGTACTCGCCATATTTTTACTTCCAATGTATCGTTATACTACTATTTTACTTTGTAAAAGAATTCTCCTTATATTATGTGCATTTTTCTTAATATTGCATATTGCGTATCGCAAAACCACAGACTATGTGAAGGAAGGCACCCGTTTCTTCGAGAATTATAAGTCTTATCGAGAAGTTTGTAAAACTATGGTAAACTGGAACTAAGCGAGTTGCAGTTAGTTTCAGATAACGTTGCGTGTGTATTAAACCACAGACTGCGCAAGAATGCAGCACCCAGTTCATCGAGATTATAAGTTTATTTTAGAAGTTTATAAAAGTATAACGGCTTGTATATGTTGTTTACTTATTCGTATTACTCTTTTTCACAAACTATACTCGATTTTTGCATAGAGAACTCTTAAAAATGTAAAATTTGATTTGGAAATGTTCTGGTTGGTATATATTTTTATTAACTTAATATCTTTAAAATTGAATTTCTGTCCTTTAAATGCCGTCACGCGCTCGAAGTCAAATTCGCATCAAAACAAGCGACAGTGACATGTTTGAACGCAAATTTCGATGGGTTCCCGTCGACCAAATTCAATGTGCGGTAGCTGAAAATGATCAGTAGAATGCAGAGAAAACGTTTGTGTCAAAAAACGAAATAATTTCACTTCAGTAGCACTTTAAGTTTGAAAACCTCGTTGAAAACGATGCGAAACTCTTGCTTTTTAGGGTAATGTTCTCACGCGAGTTAGCTAGAAATATTCTCTTACAAATGTTACTAATCTTTGTTTCAAGATTTATCGATATACCATCAAGACTGTCATTGAGGTTATCAATTTGTAGAATTTCGAAATTTTTTACCGGAAGTCACTCGTGTGCATTTCTGCGCATGAGCAGAGTCATAAAAGTCATAAATTTCGCGTGCCGTTTGTACGAAAGAGTACATATACTGAAATGAGTTTAGAAGCCGGCATCAATCTAGTTTATTATGAGCACAACACCAAAACAGAACATAACTATGACGCCATTTTGTGAAAAGTGCTAGAACGGTATGAAATTCTACCGGTAAAGTTTTTTAAAGGCGTCGTGGGAACGAGTTTTTTTTGTATTTTGCCACTTAAAACATTTAAAAAAGACGACAAATTTCTTTAAAGCAAACTTGTTTCGGCATACTTTATTCCATCTTCTGTGCGAAGGAATCAGTATAGAAGTTTACATGATTATATGTTATAGTGATAGAGCGGAAGTATCGAATAGTTATGAATAATTATTTACAGTTGAATAAGGTGTTATAAAATGTTTGTGTTAGGTTTTGTAAAAGAAGGAGAAAAATTACAAAGAAAATGAATAATATTTAATAAAGTAATAATTGCTATTTACAGGTCAAAGATAGTGTTAAAATGTTGTATTTGTTTGTTGAGGCTAGGTTTACGTTTCTTGATATAAAGGGCTTCTTTGAGTTTAAGGGCGAAAAAGGACGAACAACAAGCACTCAAACGACTAAAACACGACAACAACATCGTCATTTTACCAGCAGACAAAGGACGTGTGACTGTGGTCATGGACAGGAATGATTACTTCAACAAAATGGACACCCTTGTTAACGACAGACAAACGTACGAACAACTCAAACGAGACCCAACACCATCACTAGTACGCAAACTTAACAGAAAGATCTTCTCTATGAGAAAATCTAACATTATATCTGAACGTATTTACTAAAAACAATTACATGGAACAACAATGGGCTCACCCGTTTCTGTTATAGTTGCTGAAATTGTAATGCAATCTATAGAGGAACGGGCGCTCACGACTTACAAACATGCACTACCTTTTTGGTTTCGCTACGTAGATGACACAATCACAGCACTACATGCAGACGAGATTGATGACTTTCACACTCACATCAACAAACAGAACAGCCACATACAATTTACCAAAGATGTCGAAGAAAACGGAACTCTTCCTTTTCTCGACTGTCTGGTAAAACATGACAATCGAAAACTACGAACAACAGTTTATCGCAAACCAACACATACTGACCGACTACAACCATACATCACACAAAGCCACCACAATCAGAACATTAACAAGACGTGCACAAATCATATGTGATTCACCGGACGCTCTACACAACGAAAACAACTATCTCAAACGTATTTTTGACAAAAACAGCTATAACTCTGACTTTATCAAACGCAACACTTACAAACCCAACGAACCCAACGAAACGAACAACTCAGTGACAACAGCAACGATACCTTACATCAAAGGTACGTCTGAGACTATCTCGCGTATCTTACGACCATACAACATACGTGTCGCACATAAACTAATCACAACGTTATAGTCAGGCAGATAGAAGGAAAAAAACTTACCACATCGAGGGGCAATTCCAATATGCCTTCAATTTGTGCTTCATAACGTAGTAATAATGTTTTAACATGTCGGCAGTGGAAAAATATCTTGTATGTTGTTTCCGACACCGTTTTGTTTAGCATTTTGATAATCTCTAAATTTTATGCAAAATGGCGTCGAAAAATGAAGAGCCCGTAATTAAAAAACACCACTGCAATATCAAAAATGCAAATACTTAATGTTATCGCTTGCTTTTGAGAAGGAAGAAAACAAATACAAAATTACAACAAACGTCATAAAACTCTTTTATTTATTAAATGATCCTATTTTGAGTGTGCGGCGAAGGAACGTCACCAGGTGAGCAATGGCCGACGAATCTTGTGCAATACCGCCAACACAAGGGGCCGCTACAAGCGACGCAGATCGGCATAGGTTGTGAACCTCTCCCCCAAGGAAACGATGGACGTGATGAGATCGTCAGAAGCGGTTGTAAAAAAATTGTGAAACACAAGGAGAACATAGAGGACCTTACCGAGAGTAGTAGCTCCGTCACCAAGAAGATTTGCCTCGATTACGATGTCGCGAAGACCAGCATCAGCAAACCTCTTTCCGATAACAGCAATGAATATACACATTGTATGAAAACTGCCAAGCCGCAAAACAACGAACTGCTTAAGATCTATGTACCTTCATCATAACTTCCACAGCCTTAGCGTATGTTGCCATATCTAGCAACACATCTGTTTCGATCAAACCGAGTTTTTCTGCCTTCACCTTTGATTGACTGAGGATTTCCAGAACAGTATCATGGGACGTTGGAGATTTGTTAATCGACGGCAGGTATCCAATTTCATGGTAGCTGTTGCTGTCGTTGTCGCACAACAAATAATTAAAGCCCGTCCAACTAAGTATCTGCTGCTCGAAATTTGTTTGATTGACTTGAGTTCTGGCGATGATCCAAAGCGTATCAAAAATGTATGAGAGTTTTACTTCGTCTTTGTGCATGCATAGCTGAATGCTAGTCGTGGCTTCTGTGTTTTTGCGCTTCACCTGAACGTACGAAGGTATCTCTGTTAGAAGAGGTTGAAACTTTTACGTTTTTTGTTTCATGCATGACTGTGTAGACACTAAGGCGTCTACAGAAGAGGGCTAGGGCTCATTTATTACAACATCTGATGTCTGGATGACAATGCCATTCGTACAGTGCAAAGTAAGCCCTTTGAGACTTTCGGGATTGATGTCGTTGTTATTCTAAACAAAAGTGACGAATTGAGATGGCTGAATAATGGCTGGAGAGAAGGACCTGTGAACTTGGTCTTTTGAATGTTCCATTGCCAGAGAAGTTTCAAGAATAAGCACATCATCATAAGACATCCCGTGGCCAAACTTTTGTGTCTAGTTGATAGTTATTTTGGAGCCTGTCTTTCTTTAGATGCAGAAAGGAAAGGTTGTATGCTTTGACGTTTTTTCCGACTATTGTTGGCGTGGTAGATCAGATCTGGTCCAATTGAAGACACTAAACGCATCACCTTTGCGGATTTCGTTGATTTACTAGTGACTCTTTCCAAAAAACATGTTGTTAACATTGGAATTTCTGTTACTTTGGACAGAAGCTCGTGCTCTGTTGGTGGCCAACTTTTAAAAGTACTAGCAGTTTCCAATAATTCTTTACGTATTTCATGGGCAACTTGCATCGTTTTCTCGTTCAGCGATAAGTCGTCCCATTTATAGTTTAATAACTTTGCCTTAACAGCTACTTCAACTAACTGCCTCTTTTCAACATTGTTACTCACTGCCGTACTTTGGACTTCAAAACCCAACTTTTGAACCAAAATATTTCTGGATCTTATCTTTAAGCCTTGTACTTTTGGTGAGCTAAGCTGATGTTCAACACCAAATAAACGTTCTGGAATTTCTAAATATTTCGTAGTTAAATCAACCATCCGCAAAACTTCACACTCAAGGATTACCTTCTCTTCGATGACTGCAGATAGCTCCTGAAAAACGGTTTCAGCCTTGCTGGAAGCCACTGGTTTTGTCTTGCGCTTTTTGCAGATTTCCCTACAACACGATCTGTGGTAAAAATATTCCTTTGCTAATATCGTCTGCCATTCTGAATTCCCAACCTCTGTTTGCAAATGTGGAAAATCGAATAAATAGAGCAGCATCGTGCAAACATCGTGCACCATTTTCAGTCTCGCATTTTTCCAATTGCTCATAACCACTCCCTTCTTTTGCTGTTTTTTTTCTTCCAAACACACAACACTCCTGATGTGCCAATATCTTACCTACATATATTTACATAAGTTACTTAATCAACTGTAAGTTTTAATTATAATTAGCGTCTTACTGATAAAGAGACATTCGCGAGTTATACCTCTTCGATCTGTTTTTCTTGTTGACTCTCGCTGTCGCTCACGTATAGGCTTTTTGACTTTTAACTTGCCGTGAGTATATTTTTTTATAACATTTTCGATGATACCCGTACTCTGGCAAGGGAAGATCTTCCCCAAAATAATCGATTATTGCAATAACTTTCTTATCCTCACGTTGCTTTGCAGCTTTGTAGATAGATTTTTGGACGTGTCACTGAACCTAATAACGATTCACGTGGACTCTTTTCACTGCACTGAAGAATGCACCCGATTTATTTGATGTAGAGTTTTTTTCTGCTTTTGACTGTGAAATGCTCACATCAACTTCAAACGGTCTATTTTTTCGTTTTCTA
Organism: Xenia sp. Carnegie-2017; assembly: GCF_021976095.1. Classification (NCBI taxonomy): domain Eukaryota; kingdom Metazoa; phylum Cnidaria; class Anthozoa; order Malacalcyonacea; family Xeniidae; genus Xenia; species Xenia sp. Carnegie-2017. Next base: position 7,688,339 of record NW_025813483.1, read on the forward strand.
GACATGACTTGTCAGACAATACATGCAACCAATACAACATGCCAGGCGAACATATAATTTTTAGGTAGTTTATATGAAGTATATTAAAGTGCCATTGATCAAAATAGCCAAGTCTCACTTCCTGCAAAATTATTCAAAAATCATGGCGCTTCTCAAAACAAACCAAACGCAGTCAGTAAAAGTTATTAGTCGGCCTTCTCAAGAACATTTTTGCTCGCCGACTTATTCGGATGATTTTTTAAGGTGTTTAACTACAATTCTAGCATAAAATAAAATTGCCCCTAGGTATAGTAAGTTTTTACTCAATTTTCTTCACTTATCTGCTTGACTATTACGACAAGTACTAACGAACATAAAGGACAAAGAACAACCCAACGAACAACAAGGTGCAGTTTACAAAGTAAACTGCTCCGACTGCCACGGCTCCCATATCGGGGAAACTACAGGAACTTAAACATAAGACTTACTGAACACAAACGATCTACTAAGAAACAAGACAAAACTAATCACATTGCCGAACATTACCGAATCACAAAGCACAACATTGACTGGGACTCGGCAAAATGCATTACTTTCAGTACTGACTATAGACAACGGCTTACATTAGAAAGTTGGCATACCAACTTGCAACAAACCCCCCTGAACAGATCACAGCAATTACCGGCACCTTACAAACGACTTATTCACAATACAAAAAAACGATTAACTAAAAACATTACACTTCACACTAATTCACAATGACAATACACAATTGACACCCACACATTACAACTAAAAACATCACACCTAAATCACACATCACAACTAAAAATAAAAATATTTCACTTCACACTAATTCACAATGACAATACACATTTCCTGTACGCACAATACAATGACGTAAGAACCAGATAACAAATACGGCTAACGAAACGTCAGTCAACAACAACAAAATCAGTCCTTCTCAGGATTATACCAACCTGGACGATCTACATTTACAAACATGTAACTGGAATTACATCCAGCAAAAGAAAATTCATAAACCACATTGGATTTTAAAAGAGTGCGAATAGGATCTTTGAATCTAAAGTGATTTTTGATTTTGAAAGATGAAAAAACTAGTTTGATGTCTATGTTTGTGCAGTAGCATATTATTAAGTTGTGTAATTTCCGTTACCTTGATTTGTGAAATGTAGCCAATGTAGGGTAGTTTGATAAAATAAGTCTCGAGTTGGGTAGGCGTGGGTTCGTTTCTGGTGTTTATTTTGTTTGTGTTTGTGTCATGGTCATATGATTTTATTATTTTTTCTATGGAAAGTGAGGGAAAGGAGTTTCGTTTGAGATTGTCAATGAGAGCGTTTAAGTCATGATAATAGCCAGTCGACGTGTTGTTAATTTTCTGTATGCGGCTGGTGAGAGTTTTAATCAGTCCTGCATGTCTTATACTTTTGTGAGGTGAAGCTAAAGAAGTTAAGTAATTGGCCAGTGTAGGTTTTCCTATGGAAAGTAGATGTGTATGTGTTCGTGGCTGTGTTTTTAGTAATTAGTATGTCGCGAAATGGCAACTTGTTGTCATGTTCTTTTTCTATGGTAAAGTCAATGTTCTTGTGTTGCAAGTTTAAATAATTGAAAAGAGAGAGCGTCATCCTCGTTGTTAAAAATACAAAATATGTCATCTACTTAGCGTCTGTAAAACAATACTTTAGGTCCGTCATAGTTCTTGTTGTGGTTATGACGAAGGTTATTGATTTTCTTGTCGACGTTTTTGGTTAAAGCTTTGTTGAGGATATAAATGATAGCTTTTTCAATGGTATTAAAAGTTTCTTTAATGGTTGATGATTTTATCTCTAAGGCGTCTTCAAGTTTTCTTTTCTGTTTTGAACGTTTGGCAATCGCAGAGCGGAGTAAACGTTTGCGCATAGCGTGGACATTATATTGGTTTACGTTTGGTACTGGGAAGCAAATATATTTTGGAAAGACATCAAAGGATTGACAATCTTTGATTGACAATCTATTTTAAATGTTTTATGACTATTGTGCTCTCACAAAATTTGCCACTTATTGTGAATAACGCTCCATTAAAACGAGTTATTTTGTAGAGTGAGATGAGTCTCTGTTCTCATTGCGTCAGTGTTTACCCTTTTACACTGGTCAAGTATTATCATGTACGAAAAGAAATCCATTTTACCGAAATCCCACCATTTACATGGCTGTCATATTAAAAGCTTTTAAATTTGACGAAAACAATGGAAATTGTGGGTTTTTTGGTATGATAAGATAAAATAGTTGTCAATGAAAATATAAAAACTTTCATAGAAGAACCGTATTTGAGAGATATACATTTGAGAGGCAGCATGGCGCCTTATTGTTTTAAAGAATTAGATAGTTTCATAGAAAACAAATTCTTTGGATACTGACATTATAAGACGAGGCGCTTGGTCTTACCAAGTCAAACACATGCTGTTCAATTATTAACTTTCCTTTTTCTTGACTTTTCTTGTTTACTCCTGCCAGTCTACTTGCTTTGCGACAGTTGTAGTTTGTACTTGTTTACTTAGGGAGCGTTGGTGAGTGTTTGTTCAGATGATGCCATACACTTATGGAATCTAAGGCATAGAAAACCTGCAATAGTTCATTCGCTGCACTTTAACTACAAGCGTGACAGGTAAAAATGCATTTTGATTTTACAAATATTAACGAAAAGAATATAATTATGTCTATGTTGTCAATATATATCGGATAAATGTCGATATTTTTATTCCGTGCTTCTTATTTCTTTTCCCATTGCCACTGCTAGTTAACGGATTTATTGCTGCGTAATTAACAGCTCTGATTACTCAAATATATTATTTACCGTGCATCTGCTATTTGAATTCCTCTACTAACATGAAACGTTAACATCGCATTGCTAGTTGACAAATATATTTGTTGTGTCGCAGGTTTTTCATGAAGTTGTATACATGCTTTAAAACTCCTGCGTTTTTTTGCTTTATAGCTTTTGAAATCATTTACGACGTTAAATTTTCTTAAGCCGTTTATCATATAAATGCTCATTGTCCATTCAATAAATGAGTTGTGTGTCTGTTTCGTTTTATATCGTCATAACTTTTGCCTTCTTATTACACCCCCACTAGCATATCTTGTGCCAGCGTGTCCTTTCAAAGCAAATGGATTTATCTGGGAACGAAGTCTGGGAATGTGCATGTTCTCAATATTGAAACGTTTCAACTGTCTGGCTACATTATCCATTGGAATAAAGCCATTGTGAGGTATTGAATTTCATTCCACTTTATGAACTTCATTCCAGAAAGCTTCGAAAATACAGAAATTTTTTCGTAGGGGTGGGGCATTTAAGTTCTAATTTTGACGACTAAAAAATAAAGGCAACTTTAGGGGCTGTTTTTATGAAGCAGGGCTGACCCGCTTATTGAATAGCCCGTTCAGTGAGATGAATTTTTGCTTTGTTTGTTATGTGACGTTCATCTCTCTTTAATTTGCGGTCGAAATCGAGACTTTTTTTAAGCATCTAGTATCTATAATCAGAGAGATTATCATCTTTGGGTAAGGATATAATGCGAATACGGATGACGGGGGATAAAATGCGGATGAGGGAATGAAATGCGGAGGAAGGGATAAAATGAGAACCAATGAGCAATGTAATTAATGGAGTCTGTCTGACAAAGGTCACGGGTAGACACCGTTTGTTTATATAAAAACTTAGATTAACTTTATTTTGTAACATGTAAGAGAAGCTGTTTCTTAGGGTAGTAAACTAGAAATTATGGCCTTCATTGTTCACATCAATCGTCTTTCAGATGCGATTTTTCAAAGTGTAAATGAACATAAAGATATTCTCTTGATTATCGATAATACTATCTTTCCGGAGGTTGCTGATGTGTCAAATTATAATTTTAATCCTCCCATTGGAAACTCGGAGAGAATCGATGAAAACGTGTTGCAGTTTACGAGTAATGAAAATGCGAAAGTCAACACAAAAAATGCAAAAATATGTTAACTGACTTCGTATCTGAAACTATTATCTCACCCACAGTCTAAGGTATATACTGTAGGTCCACTTCGTGTGCAACTTGCTGCTGTATATTTAATTAGATTACTGGCTGCCGTTAGGCATTTCATCATTCCTTTTGGTGAATAAAAGCAATTGACTGGCTGCCACTATGGTAATCACATGCGTAATAAGATATGCGTGGCACGAAAAATTTGAATAGAGTGGCTCTACTGTGTATTCACTATACTGTGATCGTACAGTTAAAGGGTAATTATTCCAAAAGGTAAAATCATTCAAATGTCTAGGGGTTAGGGCACATGATGATTTGATGTGAATTAATAACACAACCAATTACATTACAAAAGACGTAGCTAAAAGACTTCATAAAGTTTTTATGTGGCTGTAACTTAATCGGTCCTCGAGTATGGTGTTCAAAGATGGAATGGTAATTTATCAAAGCAACGTTGCAGTGACATTGAAAGAATCTAAAATAATGCATTACATATTATATTTCCAGGGATGAACTATGAAAATACTCTAATGGGGGTGGGGATTTTAAAACATTGTCGAAGCGCTGCTATGATTTGTACGTTGACTTGATAGAGAAAATGTTGTACCCTAACCATAAACTCTATCATTGAACCAATGCTTTGAATTGATTTATAGTAAATACAAACTTGATGGATTCAACGTATAGCGTTTAGTTTTCTCTTGTTTTAAAGTGGCATTTTCCTGGCAATGAAGTATTTCACTTTCCAGCGATTGGCATTTTTTGTCTTTAAGCCAATAATATTTGGTGAATGTCATGTGTAATGCAAATTATAGCATCTCTTACGACTTGCATCCGATTACTTCCTTAGAAGTGTATATTTTTGAATATCTACAACAAACATGCAGCATTCCTCCAAAATCATGAATTTTATGACGTAAGTGAGATATTTCGGCGATTACAAGGAATGTGCATGCTTTAGTTAATTGTTGTCTCCAAGAGTACTTCAAGGTTAGACAAACCATTAGACAGACTCCGATTTATTACATTGTTTATTCACTTTCACATACTAAACTACACCTACAGCCTACAGCGAAGAGGAAATCTATATGTATCATTATGGTATCGTACAGTGTACATTGAAGGTCAGTCATTTGGGCTTGATACTCTAAACATATACAGGCCCACACACCACATTGTATTTTATTGCAGAGATATTTAATATATTATCTACTAGTTATAGAGATCTTGCTTGACGAGCCCTCTCGTTAAGTGGGCCAGCTCGGCTTCCTTATAAACAGGCTCTCACTGGAGTTTACCAGGACACGGATTCTTAATAATTGATCACGTAATTTGCGCTGGATATTCTGATTTACAAATTTGCGCTGGATATTATGATTCCAACTTCAATATCGAAGCACGTGGATAATTTATACTCAAATTATCGTTCAAGATGTTTTCACACCGCTCTTTTGTATATAAAAATGTGAATATATAAGATCACGTTCACATTTGAGCAGTTGTGGCGCCAGAGGGGTGGGCAGGTGGCGCTACAGCCCCCCTGTCGGAGAGTCGAAGACCCTCTCGTTGGGAAAAATTTGATGATTTGTTGGGGAATGAACAACGAAACAATGTAATTTCCAATGTCGATTATTGCCGTTCGTTTGTGAGCACTCAGAGCAATAATCTTCACACACGCCAGCTATCCGACATCAAATAATAAAGTTACTCTGAAATACTTATTTTTGAATGTTCATAAGAGAACAGATATGTAAGTGCCACATAAGATATATTTGCATATGCAATCGCCACGACGCTTGCCCTCTATTAGTTTTATGTCGGTTGTTTTTTGCCACTCGACTTTCGAATTTTGAAAGGCAATTTTTTTGTAAAAAAAAACTAAAAAACTCTACTGTTTGAGTTTCAAAACAGCAATGAGCATCAGGTTCTGACAGTTTTACATGTATTGTGGCTATTGCCTTTGATAAATCACCATCAAGCGTCTGGACAGCTAATGATGTTAGGAATTCATTGTAATCGAGGGAGCAAACTGGTTTTGGTTACCGTAGTGAACAAGTTCAACGCTTGGTTTTCCAAATGTAGAAATGTTCTTTGAACATGAAACAATCAAATCGAATGATTCACCTAAGTTATATCTTACTCGTGCATTATTAATATTGCCTCTTATTTTTATAAATTATTTTCTAGTACACCGCTGATTCATTATATACATGCAGTTAAAAAGAACTGCCCACCAGCAAAAAAGTTTAACAGGGTAACACTGAGATAAAACCCCAAAACATAGGATTTAAGTTAAACAATAAAAAAAATAATAGTATATCTAATAACTAATGGATCCTCGTCTTACTTTGATTACAGTTTTGTAAAGGAATAAAATAGAGACTTTGTCGTACTGACAAATCTGAAAATAGTTCTAAAGATAGCAAATACCAAAGTGAATGGTAAAAGTAATACAATAAGTTGATAGTTCCTAAAAGAAATATCATTCTGTCTGAGGTTGATTTGAAATAAAGTCGAAAATTTACAGTTCACTTCTCGTCTTGTCTTGATGCATATTTTGCAATCTCAAGATGTCTTGCTTGTTCGGAATTTGCTTATACTATATTTCTTTAAATTGTCGGCTGGTCATGGTTTTTGAACTGTTTTAAATGAAGAGCACTAACCCAATAGTTCTAAATTAAACGACACGATACATTTCGGCAGACTACTCCTCAGGTGTTAACGTCTGCTAAATGAAAATTTACAATCTACAATTTACCGAAATTTCTAATGCCAAGAAAGAGTGTACGTCATCTCCAATAGGGGAGATGACGCTCAAAACAGGGATAAATTAAAAACATAAACCTTTTGTCGGCAGAGGACGGGATTGGTTAACTTAATTAAAACAGCCTACAATAGGCGTAACTGAAAGAATGAACGGCATTTCTAAATGATTCTAAACTTGCCGTCTGAGTAAGAATCAGCACAATGGGAGTTATTCAAGAGATGTTTACCTATCGTGGAGTCACATAAAATTAAATTACTTTTCTTACAATCACGTTTTGGTTGATGTCTTGAGGGGACCGTTCCATTTCTGATTGAAGTTGGAACATGCTGTTTGCGGCCACTTAATGTTAGCGGCCACTAGAGGAGTTTAGTTTAGTTTTAATGATATCATGTACAAACAAATTGATGGGGTGGCTATGGGTTCTCCTCTTGGACCAGTACCTGCTAACATTTTCGTGGGCTATTATGAGTGTAAGATGTTTGCCTCATCTAGGCCTCCAGAAGTGCTGTGGTACAAACGTTACGTTGACGACACCTTTTTCCTTTTTCGTAACGACAAAAATCGCCAATTAATTTTACATAAACTCTGTTCTCTTTACCCTTCTTTAAATTATACGTTTGAGCATGAATCAAATTGTCAGTTAGCGTTTTTGGATGTTCTTTTTCCATAAACGCAATGGTCAATTCCTTACAAGCATTCATCGCCAAGCAACTTTTACGGGTTTGTACACACGCTTTGACTCTTTTTTCACACAGAGAAAAGATTTCTTTAGTAAAGTGTTTAATAAAGCGAACGTTTAGACTGTCATTAGAGGAGTTCATTAAGGGTGATCTCAACTCATTGAAAAAGATATTTCTCTCAAATGGATATCCGGAAAAAATGCTTGATAAACTTATCTCATCCACAAAAAGTGAGCAGAACAGGCCTTTTGGATCAGCTAAGTGCCCTGTGTTTATCAAACTTTAATGAATGGGTAAGGCCTCTGATGATATTGAAAGAGAAACTAAGAATATTACGGAGAATTTGTTTTTTGCGAGCAATGTTATCTTTATATTTTCGGAAAGAACTATTCTACCACCCACCCCAAAAGAATCTCTAACGGCACAACTTTTAAGCAATGTAATTTATGAATATAAATGTGAGTGTGATGCTCGCTATGTAGGTAGAACGTCTCAAAGGTTGGGTGATAGGATCAAACAGCATGTACCAACTTCAATCAGAAATGGAACGGCCCCTCAAGACAACAAACCAAAACGTGATTGTAAGAAAAGTAATTTAGTTTCATGTGACTCAGCGATAGGTAAACATCTCTTGAATAACTCCCATTGTGCTGATTCTTACTCAGACGGCAATTTTAGAATCATTTAGAAATGCCATTCATTCTTTCAATGCGTCATGGAGGCTGTTTTAATTAAGTTAACCAATCCCGTCCTCTGCCGACAAAAGGTTCATGTTTTTAATTTATCCCTGTTTTGAGCGTCATCTCCCTTTTGGAGATGACGTACACTCTTTCTTGGCATTATAAATATCGGGAGATTGTAAATTTTCATTTAGCAGACGTTGACACCTGAGGAGTAGTCTGCCGAAATGCATCGTGTCGTTTAATTTAGAACTATTGGGTTAGTGTTCTTTACTTAAAACAGTTCTTTTAAGAACTATGAACTTATTATATTACTTTTACCATTCACTATGGTATTTGCTATCTTTAGAACTATTTTCAATTTTGTAAAGGTTAAAGAAGATGTTCAATATGTTTTTAAAGCTTTGATGGAGATAATTATTATTTGATTATTACTATCCAACATTACTAGAAAACCCAGGGCTTTCTTTTTACTTGTATAGCTTTCTTATAGCCAATCATATGTATATCCTTGGATTGCATGCATGAATAGCAGAGCTGTTAGTACAACGGTGATTGGTGCGGATACTCATACATTCAGCTGTGTCAAACTGACTTCTTTTCAAATCAACTTTCTTTTAAAAATATCATTTGGGCACAATTAAATACATGAAAAAACAACACATCCCCAAATTTAGCGTTCTAGTTGCGGCTCTCAAAGCTAGTCGAATACGTAGTGTTAATTTTTCATGTAGATGTAAATTCTTATTTCCAAGCGCATTGTCACATCAGCCTAGTATTCAGCCCTCCGTCGGGGACTTTAGCCCCTCCGTCGGGGAATTCCTGGCGCCACCACAGCATTTGAGGATTAAAGCATTTATTGATTTTCACTTTCGTATTGAAATAATTAGGTCTCAAAAAGAGCATCCTGGGCCAATATATGAAATCCTTGAAGACCCTCAAGATGCTAATAAGGTTTGTGAAAAGGGTATATCTTTATTTAATTTTTACATCTCCGTCTTATTGAAACGTGTTACGAATTTGCAAGGGATGCTGTAAAGATATACTATTATTGGGACTGCTGCAGTTTAGCGGACATCTTGGACGCTGACCCAAACCCTAACCCTATAGTCCTAAGCCAAAACGAGCCAGCGCTCTTCATACAAGCGCCTCGGGTGTCCGCTAAACAGCAGTCTACCCTTATTTTATTTATCAGCATGCCCATGTCCTGTTTCAAGTGTCATTTTGATGTTTGCCGGAAAGTGCCGTTTGTTTGTAATTTGATGAAGCAGTTTTATGCCAGTCTGCATGCCGCCTGGTCACCTTTGACATTTAGACATTTACCTGCCAACCCATTGTTCTCTGTATATTCCCATAAACACTAGAATTTACTCTGCTTTTTTATGTTACTGCTTAAAAGAGCACATTTGTTGTTTTTGTCTTTTCCAATTTCTTTTGTTCATTACGTGATATCATTTAAAGCATCTTTCGTATCATCTTTATGTCAGCAGTTGTTGATTTAATTTTCTTTGCTTTTCCTTTGAAGTCCAATCTATTCTTTACAGATTACATTACGAAAAATTAGATGTCCTTTTTAAAATACATTGGAGCGAATCTTATTGGGAGTATTTTAGTCTTAAATATTCTTTTGAGATTTTTAACCAACAGCTTTTTTAAAAAGTCCTTTAAATTTAATGTCCTATAATTTATTTTGACCTACTCTAGATCCACAACTGCTACAGAGCATGCACATGAAACTTCAATTTACACTTGTCTGTAGACCATTCACATGAAAATCCCATTTATACTTTACAGACCTCGTACATGAAAATCCCATTTGTACTTTACAGAGCATGCACATGAAAATCCCATTTGTACTTTACAGGCCATGCAGAAGAAAATCCAATTAACACTTTACAGACCATGCACATGAAAATCCCATTTAGACGAGACCATGTACATGAAAATCAAATTAACATTTTACAGACCATGCTTATATGAAACTCTAATTTACACTTCACCGACCATGTGCATGAAACCAGTCGCGTCACCAAGAAGGGAACTAATGGGGACGTTCTCCTCCCAATTATTCCAATGGCCTATTTTAAGATTTTAGAAAATAGGAAAAGAAATGAAAGGGAGTGTACAATGAATCCAATTTCAATCAGCAACAAAAATAGTTGCTTCCTGTAAATGGTCACACAGCAGAGTAAAAATAGTAAACAGCAATCTTCAAGCATCGTTGTCTATAAGCTTGCCTTGAATACACTTGTTGAAACATCTAACAGAAAGCTGCCCTTCTTAAAACGTGTGGCTTTTAGAATATTACAAAACGTGCCTGAAAGAAATAGCGTCCTAGAGAACACACAATCAAACATTTTTCAGGGAGCATGCCTTCCAACCCCATGGAACCTTTGACAATTTTCCTTAGTCTGAATAATCTGGTGACGCCAATGCATGAAAAAGGACCTTCTCCGTTGTGGCATAAAGTTATTCACAAGATTATTCTGTGAAGTAAAGGGGTTTCTTACTTCCATTTCCTTAATACAAATCGTCTCATTGTCTAACGCAGCTTTGTCTTCAAAATTAGAGATCAAAGGAAGCATCATTTTATTTACTGCAGTAGCAATTTCTATTAGAGCTGGTTTTAGGTAGCCACTCACGCTCACTCCGCGACTTTGAAGATAATCCTTCAGTTGTGCAACGCTCATGTTCCGAAAAATTTATCTGCTCGGAATTGGTAGATGACATATTAATCTTATCTGTTTTGTATAATTTTCCTTTTACAGAAACAATAAAACCTTAGAAAACCACTTTTGTTTGCCAGTTGATCGCACGTGTATACTAGTTTATATAATTTCTCCGATTTGCTTGTCCGAGTAAGCGCTGTTTTCACCACGTGCGTAGTCACGTGTTTGAGAGTGTCGGAAAGGTGGATTATATTTATACTAAGAATTCGCTTTCTGCCTGGCAAATCCATTCAATCTTATCTAATTCCATTGAACCCCACTCTATCCCTTAATACAAAAATCGCACAACACTGTCATCACTATATCTTGTAATTTAACACCCTATAAATAATGTATGATTAGTATATATGTTTTCTAACTTCCTACATGTTTGTATTGTAATCTGAAGATGTGTTAAGCTAAAGACGAAAAGTTGTTAATAAAATTATATACCCATGGCCATATTGAAAGTTTTATGTTAGGCAATTATATTTATAGTTTTATGTTGGGCAATTATATTTCGTCTAAAATGGGACGTTTAGCGTCAGTAAATTTGTCGACACGAATGAAATTAGTCTGACTTGAATTATTCGTCATTAGCAGACGTATAAGGCTACAGAAGTTCGTCTTTGCGTTACACCACGAATTTATTCGACGAATTTATTTCAAAATTAATTGTAATTTATGATAAATTTGTTTTGGCCAATTATAATACTCAGAGCCCTCGATTTGTAAAAGTTGGGACAAATCTTGTTCTCTGGTTTGCGAACGTTGCTTAAACAGTATTGGTCACATGATTAATTTCCGCCATTTTTGTTCCTAACTTTAAAAATTTGAACTAGTGTTTATGTGGCGATTATTACAAGTTTGTTTGTATTTTGAGAAAATATTTTGATTTTTTGGAGAATTGGCTACAATAAATGATTATTTTAAAGCTAAAACATGTAACTATATATCGCCAGAATCATGGAATCGGGAAAAAAGAAAGAAATGGCTTTTTGATAGATAGTGGATTGCGCGTAGTGACCATTGTATCTAACTGCTCTTGACCTAAAGGTTTATTTACGAAGATTGTTTTTGAGAAAAAATCATTTGAAAAGTTAGTCCTAATGCTAAGGATTCAATAGTTTTCTTACATACCAAGCCTTTGCTTTATAGAAAGATTATGACTTATCATTGTGTTCTGTAATGACTCTAAATTACAAGCTCTTAAACACTTCAACAAACAATTATGGCTAATCCAATATGCTAAAATAATATTTGTATTTTGTATGTTTAGGAAATCGTTTGAAAGTATAGTATCAGCAATCATAAATAAAATATTTACTGAAACAGCTGGGTAAAATACATTACTTGGAATGAAATATACTTTGCTGTCTATACTTTAAACCAGAGCATGTTCAATTGGCTTATCAATGATTTTGTGTGGTCTTTGGTCTTTATATTTTGGAAAAACATGCAGAGGTTTTGTCATTACTCAACTTATTAATTTTTTAAGCTAGATTAAAAATTGGATCAGACTCATATGCAATATCAAAGTCTTTACAAACTGTTGCAGCAAACAAGACTGTTCGTCAACAACAGAATTGTTTTATAATGCACAAACAATAATTTGCTTTTCAAAAAATGCCTCACCAAATAGAAGCCTATACCATTCAACATTATAATTCAACATTAACTATTATCACACTTATCACAATTTCACAAGCACAAAGAAATCAACAACTTCACGTTAGATTGATAGAATGTTCTAAAGCCACTGCATCTAACAAATATTTTAAGTCCTTAATTTTCCAGCAAAAAACCTTTGTAATCTCTCTGCAATAAATTTTCATGACTGGATCACATTGCAAAATATTTACTAGCTAAGCAAAATTTCATGACTACCGTGCATCAAAACAAGACTTAGTCCAACTATGGATAACACTGATTGAATGGCAGGCACAGTTTAAGTCAAAATAAATTATAGCAGCTCAATTGTAAATTCAAAATACTTTTTAGTTTTAGAACAAGATTATTAGTGATGAATTTCTAGAGAATATATTTTTACCAGTTAATTTGCCTCTGCGGTTTCGAATTGTAAATATAACCAAAAATGAGCTGCAGTGATTTATTTTGACTTACCCTATACCTACCAAAGCATTGATTCAGATCTGGACGTATGTGTAGTAACGTGTTTTCCCGGCCTAGAATATGCAACTGAGATGCTGTGTATTTTCTTTATCGCTGGTAAATAATAAGCAGTGAAAACAAATGTCTTGGTGCTGTATTATATAACTGCACTATATATATACGTTCACATACATAAAAACGCCTAGTAGAGCATCACGATTATCTAAAGCACAAACTTGTCCACCTCGAATGTAGCTCAAATCCATGAAATTGAGTTTGGTTTGCCGTAATTATCCTCAAAAACGCCGAAAGGTTGATTGTAGATTCCGATATATTTAAAATTTCCATTAAACAAGACGGAATTGTTTCATTTTTTTGCTCATTTTGCAAATTTCACATAGTTTCATTATAAGTTTAACTTACTTGTAGGAACGAAAATGGCGACTCCGCGCTCGCCCCAGGCCCGTTGTCCCAACTCTTACAAATAGAAGGCTCTGATAATACCATTGAACTAAATAGATGGAAGGCTACTATGGCAAGCCAAACCTGCCAAAAGTGTATCGAGATTTATAAGTCGTATTAGAATTACTATAAGCCTATTCGAGATTCGTAAAGTAGTACTCGAAATTACTATAATGCGGTGTGAAAACTATATTATTATTGTTGAGTTGTGTATGACGAGATTTATATGACGAGTTGTTTTATAAACTGTGACGAGATTTATAAGACGAGTTTTATATGACGAGTTTCATATGACGAGTTTTATATGACGAGTTTCATATGACGAGATTTATAAGACGAGTTTTATATGACGAGTTTCATATGACGAGTTTATATCGCGTGTTTTCCTCTAACAACATGAAGTATTGAGTTAAAGAACACGTGTTTGTTTCAAAAGCAGTTATTAATTATATGCAAAATTTCGGCGGGTTGGTAACTTTGTATTTTCTATCTATACTGAATCGCTCTCACCTAAATGACAGAAATGAGCAATAGAGAAATTATTCAGGAGCTTCTTGGCAGAGTTACAGAGCTGTCTGAAAGAATATCACCTGACGTGGACAGTTCTGTAAGGTCAGAAGTGAGAACTATATTTGGACGACATACGACCGCTTTGAATTTGCCAAATGCTGAAACGAGTCGCCAGAGAGAATTAACGCATCACCCTAATCAAATGGCATCAACAGAAATATTAGATTGTGTAAAATATTATATTGTGTAAAATATTAAATTTCAAAGTAAAGGGCGGTTTGCTGGGTGGAAAATAGTGCTAACCTAAATAATTAATGCACATTCACACGCGGTAACATTGCTGACATTGCTTCAAGTATATGATCGATGCATCCTCTATTTATATTTGTTATTTACCTCGATTTTTGATCATAAATTAGTTCAATCACTGAACATAAAATGTGTTGACAATATCAAGTGTTTGTATGAAGTGATTGATTCCATAATTGCTGTCATCGCTTAAGGGGTTGACTTCACTACATAGAAGCTCCAGTTGTTCTTCCGTCAGCTGCAGTATGTTTTCAGGTACCACTACATAATTATCTGTATCGACGTCTGGAACTGGGCCATTTGAATCTAGACCATATTCTTCAAAGTTAACAATAGGAGATTCATCTGCAACAGGAATCATGTTCGTTTGCCAAAGTGTCATGGGGGTTTGGTGACCGGCAGTCCTTAGTCCATGATGGTTCCATTGCTCCCTGAATTCCGAAAGTGACGCACTTACACGTGGTTTGAAAACGAAGTGAAGGGCGAATAGATGATGCTCATTGAACGGATCTAACAGGTTTTCATTTTCCATGAATTTAAAGACACCAACGTATAGAGCAGAAAGAACCCGGTTTACTTCTGCCCACAACCGTTCTATCCTTTGGTTATGCACACTTCGCCCGGCAATGAAACTACCTCTATTCTCACCACGACGTGATATCATTAGCCGTGCTACGTCAACGTTTTCGACACCTCGATCTCCACGAACCCTCGAAGGCAAACCGAATTCATTAATCCCTTTTTTGAAAAGATCAACTACTGTCTGAGCTCTATTATCAGCGCAGCACTCTAGGTAAATGACTGCCCGACTAAACCCGTCGATGCAACCATGGATAACGAATCGCCAGGATATAAGCTTATGGTTTGAGTCAATATGCCAAAGAAAATTCGGCCCGGAACGTTATAAACCCGTCTACAAATCGCATACCTCCTTCGCATATTTCTTCCAATAGTATCGATTCTCCGAAGACTTTCTCTGACCCTTTCTCTTTGGACATAGATCTTTCTAGCCCTTAAACTACCTGATATAACATTCTCCACTATATGGGGTAAGCCTTAAAATATCTCTTATCTGCCCATCTAAACTATCATCGGTGATGTCTGTAAAGCTAGCCTCAACTCCATATTCAATCCTTCTCCGGTAAATTGTTTGTTCTGATACACCTAGGAAGCTAGCTATACTTTTCCATTTCATTCCGGTATCTCGTAATTGCTCTATCTGTACTTTGGTTATATCAAAACAAGGCCTCCCTCCCGTACTTGACCGGAATGAAATAACTTCTCTTCTATTCTCAGGAGACGTGTAATCCAAGATCGCTCTTAGCCTGCGTATATCCTCTTCTATTCCAACACTTAATCTTTCCAACAGCGAGACAAATTAGGGCTGAGGTGATAGTAAGTCTATCGTGTCGTCATATCTTTCATTGTTAACGGCCACGAGCATTGCTGTAACAATTGGAAGATTTCGTTCTAACTTGCATTTACAATGTTCCAAATCAAGAGTATCATTAAGTACTATAGCAATTTCTAAATGGCTAAACAATGCATCCAACATTTGGAAAAATTCAGTAAGTTCTTCATTTGCTTCCAAATAAGTTGCATTACTAGCGGACGCCATCTTGGGAAATCTCGTTACAGTTTGTAAACAACTCGTGACCTCTTATAAATCTCTTTACACTGTTACAGTTTATAAGAAAACTCGTCTTATAAATCTCGTCATATGAAACTCGTCATATAAAACTCGTCATATGAAACTCGTCTTATAAATCTCGTCATATGAAACTCGTCATATAAAACTCGTCTTATAAATCTCGTCACAGTTTATAAAACAACTCGTCATATAAATCTCGTCATACACAACTCAACAATAATAATATAGTTTTCACACCGCATTATAGTAATTTCGAGTACCACTTTACGAATCTCGAATAGGCTTATAGTAATTCTAATACGACTTATAAATCTCGATACACTTTTGGCAGGTTTGGCTTGCCATAGGCTACGCCTGTCGATATTTTGAAGCCAGTAGAGCCGAGTCTTTCCACGCATTTGTAAACACACGGCCGATTGACAGAAGTGTAAAATACTTGTACAAACTACGAAGCTTCAAAAACAAAACTCAAATTCATTTCTTTTTTGATTTATTTGGCAAACAAAACTTTCACAAATGCGACTTCACACCAAGTATACACAATTTTTTGATAATTACATTTTTGAAAAGGAAGCCATAGCCAACCATAACTTTAAGGCATTTTGCTGTTGCTGTTTATGTTGGTATCTCTGCGATTGTGCCTAAAACTAAAGCGTTTTTGTTTCAAAGTAGCATAGATAAGCACATAAAATTCTAAACAAACATCAGTTTTGTAAATGTATTTTTACCCCAAACAATTATTATTAGCGTTCTTCCGTGTACGTACAAATTTACAGAAAAACACAATTTTTAGTTCAAATTATGAGATTGGGTTTTAAAAGATAAATTAAATAATGTATGATAATACTCGTCACATCCTCCCAAACTAAGGGCTTCTGTATAAAGGTGTACGTACAAATATCTCATGGAGAAGCATGTATATTATGGAATACATCCAGTTGAATCTTTTCAAAATAAGCAAGCTGAACGATCAAGTCGGATCAACGACTGAGTCATTGTTTTTCACTGTTTCCACACTTTCATATTTTCCATTTCGAAATAGGTATTTAATAGAAAGCATCATAATTGACTGAATAAAGATTAAGCCCCATCACCTTTAAAGCCACAATATTCTGTGTTTGTTCTTTAAATAAAATCAGAAAAAGGCTTTGGTAAAAACATGTTTCTTTAACAAATCTCGCGTAACGCGTAGCCTCGCGCATGTGATGCACGTAAATTGACCTCCAGACACGCGTGTGGCTTCAAAAAATTATTAGGCTTTTCTAATACAGGTAGCCTTCCATCTATAAAAGTTCAATGGATAATACGTAGCGCACATTAACAAGATGGCGGCTTGTTCAAGATGTATGAATCAAACAAAATATGTTTGTATAACGTATGATACCCCGATATGCAATCGCAAAGAATGCAGTATTCCTGAAATTAATGAAGATTGTGTTGGTTGGATTCATCAGAGAATTGTTGCGTACTGTGAATTATGTCGAGATGAAAAAATTCAAGATTCTTGGGTCTCGGATTCAGCTAATTCTTTCAGTACCATCAGAAAACGTCGATTAAAAGAAGATGAGATAGAAATTTGTATTTCTAATGAAAGTTCTTCCGATAAATCAGATTTTGATCTTGCAGAACCTAAGCTGAAAGCACCAAAGAAGTGGAAGGGTAGGAAAGGCTTCTGGAAAGAATCGCAAGTGATGACATGATTAACATTGTAGACAATAATGAAAATTACAAAAAGAACTTGTGTTTATCAATATCAAGAAGCAAAAAAATAGTGAAGTTTACAGTAGCATTCTATAGGAACTGAACACAAGGTATTTGAAGCATAATCCACCAACAACTTTTCCTTTCAATATTACCCAGATGCGAACAAAATTTAAGGGGTGTGTATCCGACCTGTAAAAAACTTAGCATGACTATCAGCTACAGAAAGAAAGCGTGTTCAAGATAAGATACGATTTGGAAAATGGTTAGATCTTTTATGTCCACTCGTGAAGTCTCGTGATTCTTGTCAACCTGACCAAGCTTTAGAACCAAACACAATAAGTGAATGCGAGAATAGCACATTAGGAGAATATCTGTTAAAAGCAAAGTTGGTGGAAAGAAGAATTATTAAATTACAGAGTTGTTACTAGAAAACATGAATGCCTTGAAAAAAGTTATAGAGACTGATCCAACAAAACACATTTTAACCCTTATGAGAGAAGACATGAAACAGGCCAGGGAACCAGACCAACAGTTTCAACATATGTTCAACTTCAACAACCATCTTGTAGACAGTATCCAAATCAGTTTTCTCATACATGGCCAGGTAATGTTCAAACTAGCTATGAAAATGCATCATTCCAACCATTTTTTCATAACACATCTGGTGAAACATCCAATGCTACAATAAATAACACACTGGCAAGAAACAATATATCATTTCAAACTTCAGAAATCCAAAATATGTCATCAATGATTGTTCATGATTTTCATTTGAATACACCTAGCAGGTTTGAAAAATTGTGATAGTCTCTGTAGAACAATTATCATAAATTATATGGTTTTTAGTTAACTTAAGTTAAAATTTATGTTATTGAAAAGAACAAAGGGTTATAAAAGTTCACATTATCAGAAACTGACTAGGTTGTATGTTACTTCTATTTCTTTCAGTTCGTCTAGTTTGTAGTTACATTGCTGTAGTGCAAAGAATATGTACACCTTGAAATTTTCAACTGTTTTTTTTTTGAAATTATCAATATTGATCATTCATGTTCATGGAAAACATGTCAGTGATATAGCTTTTGAGTATTGTTTAATGAATGTCCGTCTAAAATTTGTTGGAAAGTTCGTGATGGATATGAAATTGTGTTCTCAAACTTTAAGCAATCAACACAAGAATACTTTATTGAGAGATTAGGATATCAATCCTCATTTTATCATCTACATAAACAAAAGGGTTTTATACATCAGAATAGCTGATACTGATTTTGTCCTTTTGTTGAACTTGTCTCTCTTTCCACAAGAACAGTGCAATGTCATTTCTAACAGATGAAGCTTTTCGGCAGCTATCTTTTGCTCTTGAACAACTTGTCATTTGTAGCAATACTCTTATTTTACATCTATCACGTTGTCGGATTGTTGTGTGATCAATTGTTAGGTCCATCTGTAAAGATAAGGTTTCATATTTCTCGATACAAATGTTATGAAGTAAGATATATTCCAAAGCATATAATTTCACAGTTTCTTTACTGATCTCTCATTTCTTGACAAAACACTCTCCAGCGACTTTTAAATTGTCTGAAAGCACTTTCTACCACCATTCGTGACCTGCTTAGTCTATAATTGAAATACTTTTGCATTTCATTTGGCTCGCCATCAGTAAAAGGCTTCATCAAGAAAATACTCAATGGAAAAGCAGAATCTCCTACCATTAATGGTGGCACCTCTGATTCTCCAATTTTCTTGGTTATTTGAGGAATAGCAGTACCAGATGTAATTTCTTTCCAAATTTGAGTGGACTGAAAAATGATAGAGTCATAGGAATTTCTGGATAGCCCACACTTGCCCACGCAAAATGGCATTTTGCGCCGACTATAGCCATGAGCACAATCGAATAAAAAGTTGTTGTATTCTTTTTGTGACTGTTGACCACCCCGGGGACAGCATGTAGATAAATAACAGCCGTCAACAGCACCCTAGCAACAAGGAAACTGCCAAAGTTGTTCAGTATCAAGTATCTTTTCCTCAAATTGTTCGTTTGTTTTGCGGAAAAACAGGCTCACTGATTCCGCCCACAATCTTTTGATAAGAGATTTACAAACATCGTTAACAATAACCTTCACAGTACTTTCTCCAAATCCAGTATTTCGGCCACTGTGTAGGGGTAATCTCCTCTTCCCAAAGATAAAGACAGATTGCCAAGCGGCATTCAGTGGATATAGGCTCTTCAGAATTAGTCATTCGTTGAAGATAAGGCCTTGTTTTCGTTTGAATGTAGTTAAACTTATCTCTTGCAACCTGGAACGTTTGTTTCAATCTGCTTTCGGAGTAATTACAGATAGTTTCCTACCAACCGCTATTTCGTTAAACTCGACAACAGGTCCTAGTCCGTTTTTTTTGCTAATGCTGTTTTGATTTTTGTGGCCATAAGTAAAGCTAAACAGTAAATCTGTAGTGTTAATAATCTTCTCTTTACAGTATGTAGAACATAGATCCAACTGCGTCTTCTTCTTGTACGGTTTAATATTTTTTGGTAAAAGAAAGTCATTAAAGCAAAGTTTGTTTTTCTTGTTAACGCCATCTCCATGTACCCCAGGCCTCAATGTTCTCGTATAAATTTATAAATTTGTCAAAAATTTGTCGTATAGTTTGCCTTTGCATTTTAGACGAATTTTTGACGAATTTAATTTGAAATAAATACGTCCAATTCAAATACGTCGTCTAACGCTGGCTTTAGAATTCGCTTTCCGCCTGGCAAATTAATTGTCACAATATTGAATAATCGCTGCAAGAATGGAGCACTTGAAGCGTTTAGGAAGTTTCAGCGTTAAGAACTAAAGCTTGGGAAAACCAAACTCGACTTGGAATTTCTCAAAACCCTTAAAACACGCTCACGATCCCTCTGGTTCAAAGTTACTAATCCAGCGCTTATCGACAATGCGAAAACAAACTACTGAATGACGAAATCAATTCAAAACATGCCAGAATAAGAGTACTTTCCGCACGGCCGACAAGAGCACACTCCAAACTAGCTTAACTCGTCTCCACTATGGACTTTATTCTCCTAAAAAACGTCTCCAAACGTGAAAATTCAAAGAAACTGACTCAGCATCAAGGCATTCAAGACCGCAAGTCATTTCACCTCAGTTCACCGCAAAACATCAACACAATCAATCCTGACAACGTAGTGTTTAACCTATCCAATCGCCTCATATTGACGAAAGAAGAAGAAATCCTTTCCAAAGGTTTGAACTTCGCTAACCTTCCAGCTAAACTAAAATTTTGCTCATTCCTTACACCATTCGAAAAGTTCTACTATCAACTCAAACAAGAACCTATTTATCAACCATCTGACTTTTCCCCTGCTTCCTTTAAAGCCAAGTTAAAAGATATTGTTACATGTTTGTAAATGTAGATCGTCCAGGTTGGTATAATCCTGAGAAGGACTGTTTTTGTTGTTGTTGACTGACGTTTAGACAACCTTAGCGGTAGTCATCTTCAGAGTCACAATGACTACCGCTTCATTTTGACTCGGAAGATGACTACCGCTAAGGTTGTCGAAACGTCAGTCAACAACAACAAAAACAGTCCTTCTCAGGACTATACCAACCTGGACGATCTACATTTACAAACATGTAACGATACTCTCGGGTTCAAACCATTTACTTTAAAAGATATTGCTTACTCTAGTTTTCGAAGCTATACTCGACCCAACGCTCTTTATACTCAAGACGAACTCAACATTCTCAAAGACCTTAGAAACGATAAAACCATAATGATCACAAAACTAGACAAAGGTAATGAGGTTGTTATTCCCAACAAAGACGACTACAACAAAAGATGGACGATATCTTATCGGAAAACACAAAATTTGAACAACTGAATAACGATCCAATCTAACTCACGCTTAAACGCGAAAACCAAGTAAAAGCACTGCTAATGAAACTGAAACTAATAACTCCCACTTGCACTAGCATCGCTTTACTTTATGAACTTCCAAAATCCACAAAGTTTCAAATTTTTTAAGACCCATCCTCTCTTCAATCAACCCCTATTCACACAATATAGCGAAGTTTTTATCCCACTTCTCACCCCCATCTCCGGCAACCCCTTCGTCATCAAGTTTTCTTTCTCCTTTGTTCAAGAACTTTTGAATTGCAGCATAAATTCCAATAACACAGTAATGGCTAGTTTTGATCTTACCTCCTTGTTCACTGATATCCCAGTACACGAGGCAATATCTTCATGTCTTTTCACAAAAAATCATAGTTAAAGAAATGTCCCTCTCATATCAAGCCACTCCTATACCGGCGATACGTAGATGACTGTTTCCTCCTTTTTAGTTGCTTAGAACATGCACCTCTCTTTCTTGATTTCCTTAATCAACAACATCCAAACATTCGTTTCACGTCCGAAATAGAAAATGACTGTAAACTTCCCATCCTCGACGTCGAAATAACGGGTTCTAATGGCACATTCTCTACTTGTGTTTACCGAAAACCTACTTTCACTGGTCTTTTTACAAACTTCCATAGCTTCATACCTCTAACATACAAACGCTCCATAGTTTCTTGCCTCATTCACCGAACCTTCCATCGTTGTTCCACCAATCAGAACTTTCATCGTCAACTTGAAGTCATTCGAAAACTGTTCCACTGTAATAGTTTCCCTTCCCAACTCTTCGATAAACTTGTCCGACGTTTCCTAAATAATCTTTTCGAACCTAAACCTCCCATGCACACTGTACCAAAGAAAATCATGTATTTTGTCATTTCCTTCACCGGCTCACACTACCTTCAGATTTGCACCCAAATTACTTGACTTTGCAATGCTGCTAATTCTCACCTCAATATTCGCTTTGTCTTTCGCTCTTATACACGCCTTTCATCCTTCTTTCCTTTCAGAGATAGAGTTCCTAAATTTCTGAAATCTAGTGTTGATTAGCTATTTAAGTGTCGACACTGCTCTGCGTCGTACGTGCGTCAAACCACGCGCCATTTACACACCAGAATATCGGAACATTTGAGTATCTCTCCTTTGACAGAAAAAACTTCATCCAGTCCAATCAATTCCAGTGTGATCGCCCAACTCAAAACCACTTATCACTCCGCCGACTTTGACGACTTCGACATTCTATCATCCTCTCGTAATGCATACGAACTATCCATCCACGAAAGCGTTCTCATCTCCAAGCTTAAACCATCTCTTAATGTTCAAGGCAGTTACATTCCACTAAATCTTATCTAATTCCATTCAACCCCACTCTATTCCTTAATACAAAAATCACACAACACTGTCATCACTATACCTTGTAATTTAACACTCTGTAAATAATGTATAATTAGTATATATGTTTTCTAACTTCCTACTTGTTTGTATAGTAATCTGAAGATGTGTTAAGCTAAAGATGAAACGTTATTGTTAAAAAATTACATACCCAAGGCCATATTAAAAGTTTTATGTTGGGTAATTATATTTATACTCAGATTTCGCTTTCCGCCTGGCAAACCAATTGTCACAATATTGATTAAACTCCCCTGGTGTTTTTTAAAAAATGTGTAGTCACGCAGCAGCTTCCAAACCTCTATATTGTTCAGCAAGATGTCTTTTCGCCAAAGCCAAGGTATTGAAGCCAAGGTGCTGTTCATCAATTCATTGATCTTGGTCAAGTCTTGTTAGCCTAGATTATACATTTCAACTAACTGCTTTCTTTATATCTCAATAGCAGCTTCTGTTTCACCTTCTGGAAGAGATGGGAGAGAATTGCAAGTTGACGTCTTCAAACTTTTTCTGCAAGGTTTTCCATTTGGAATTATGACCCATTCTTCCAACCGCTTTTGCTTTACAACTCGAGATGCTCGTCTTCGCAAGTTTAGGACTCGGTCTGCTATTTTGTTTGCCCATACTTGCTGCAAAAATGAAACAACGACATTCTATACAACTGAATCATGCAGGAATTTAAATTATTTTTGTAACCTACATGACCAGAACCAACTGATCTCTTTAAGAATGGTTATTTTTTAATCAGCAAAAGAGAAATATATCTTCTTTCGTGAGCAGTTGGTGATTCAGTATTTGCCAAAATTGAAGTAATCAATTGCCTGTTTAAAGCATTCTTTTTATGTGGATTTAAATCCTGCCTTCTTAATGCCTCATCTACTGCCGGTTCCCACTACACATAATATGACATATCAGTCTTCATTAACATACTTTAAACTTGTTGGGTATAAAAAATCAAGTTCTTCCATTCTTCTCACCTCCATTCCATTCCTTCTTCCTTCATTCCACCTATTTTCTTCTTATTCCTTCCATTCCTTCCTCCATTCCATTCCTTCTTTCTTCCTTCATTTCTTTTCTTCCATTCTTCCATTTCCTTTATTCTTTTCTTTTTCCATTCCACTTTTTCTTTCCTGTTATTGTTTCCTTTCTAATTTTGATATTGATGTTTCCCTTATACATGCTCTCTCTTCTATGTTTGCTATCTTGTTCATTCTTCTCACCCCTTTTCATCTTGTTTAGTTAGTTGTTAAAACCGACATGTGTGCTCTAGAAATAATTGCGTTAGTTGATGGAAAAATTGGAATCGTTAACTGGTAACAGGATACTTAGAGTTACAGTTACAAGAAGTTCTTTGTTTCGTTCCTCCAAATAAAACTACCATGTGTATGTCGTCGTTACCATCATGCTTTAAGAATAAAAATAAGTGGAGGAAGTAATTTACTTTTATTACTGGGTTTTTTAAAACTATACCCATTCCATTCATGTCATAGACTTGCTTGATGGAATGCTGTGAATTGTCTGATGACTTGCTTTTGTTGTTGAAGGTTTCGGTATTGATTTGATGCCTATGAAAATCCTCAGCTATGCATTGCTGACCCTTCCTGTGCTATTACAACTTTTCTTGGTTGTAAGTTTTAAGTTAAAGTACATGTAGATTTTAGAGCAGCACAGCTTCATCTCCAAGTTGTTTAAATTTTACATGTGTATATTTTAAGTATTGACTGTAGTCTAAAATTGGGAATCTTTGAATACTTTAGCTACATATCTTTTTAATTCTTATTTAAGATTCTGATTTGTTTCGAGTCCGGTCTTGTCGTTCTTTGGGATCTGAAGAATAGAATTGTCGATGAACGGTTTCAATCACCGCAGGTAAGAAAGTACGCCAATAATCCAGGAAAATTTTCTTGAAAAATTATATTAAAGCCTGTTTGTACTTGAAAAAAAATAATCAGATATTATTTATTACAGATTTCAAATTTTTTCGTGTATATCACAACAGATTCAAAAGAAACCAGTCAGTGACTAATGAATAATTATATAAAATACCCCCCAGCAATTAACATTTACTCCCCATCCTGATTTAAAGCAATTCTTCATGAAAATATCCTTGTTTTGGGACGATAGATTGCGATAGTCCAATTTATGACTTATTATTATAAACTACTACACAGCTTTTGTGCCATGGGTCGTAGCGGTTTTTTTCTTGAACGATTCCGATGAAAAAAGGTGGCAATCAAGTCAAAACATAAGTTTTCATTTCGCACCATATGATAAATGCGCTAATCAATGGCAGTGATATTCTTGCTATTTATAAAAATATAAATAATTTTCGGAAGAATTATTTGATAGTTTACTCGCGTAATGCTGGTACATCACATTTTTAAAATTTGCTGTAAAATTGTTGTTGTTTTAGCATTTCTTCCCGTCGCTTGCTATAATGAAGCTCGTTCACTTTGTTTGTATTTAGAATTCGTTGCAAAGTGCATCATGGTATTGCGATGGGAAACAATTCGTTACTAGTCATTACGACGGCAGTCTCTCTGTGTGGAATATTAAGAACCCACAAAGACCTATCGAAGTGTTCACTCCTCACTCTCAAGGTAAGCTCAACTCATGTTGAGGACAGCAAGCAAAAGAAGTAGGGGTGGGGTGCTTTTGCGTTCCTTTTAGCTTAAAAACTTGGTTTCAACTTCTTTATTCCACTTATTTAATCAATATTTTCTACAGGTAAATCAAAGAGCGGCGAGACCTTTAAATCAATCTGCAATCCTATATACAAAGTTTGTTTTGTGAGGTATGTCATTTTTGTCTGATCGTAAAAGTATTGCGAATTTGCGACAATAATTTTTTGCTAGTTTCCTTCATTTATGAGGTTTCAAGATGATTCGTGCGGAATAATTTGTGTAATGAGCTAAGTTTTCTGAAATATTAGCGATGAGTTATGAATTTCATGCAGTGCCACATAAAACTACTTTTATTCATCTTATGTTACAATAGTTGATATTCTGATGACGTCATTGAAAAAGAAATTTGCACTAGACTTGCATGTCATTGGTCGACCTGCTCAATATACGCATGCGGTTGAAAGGGAAAGAAATAGTTACTAACGTTGCTAAAGTCGACATGAACATTAGGCATAGTGATATGAGGAAGCGATTTTTAAATTTATAATCAAACGTATACTGGACAAATTGCGTCATTTAGGTTCTGATAATAGTATAGTTATAACAGTAAGCAGAGTTTAAAATAGCTGCCGGCGATAGCTGACATTGTTGCAGAACTAACCTGCGACTTTTCAAGATGAAGGAACATTTTTTGTATCAATTCCATACCCATAATCCTCGAATATAATCTTGAACTTAATGACTCCAGGGCTAGTAGTTCCTTAATGGTTAGGGACTCCGTTGATTATTTCCAAGTTTTGACACTACAACTAAATTCATTTTGATTCATTTATATTTTCAAGCAGCTAACATTTTTTCTTAGTGTTGAAGTACGTGCAGTAACGTTTCAAAAACTTATAAATTGCACTGTAAACTAAGTATAGGTTTAACTGCATTGTCGTTGTAAAGGCATCTTTTGCTGTGTATACATGCTTGTCTTTGCAACTAGTGCCACTTCTGTTCTTTCTGTTATTCATATACATGAATTTACATTAAAATAGGCAAAGCGTTCTCCTTCTCGAAGCCTTTTTGTCCGTTTTCTCCCCTCACAGAAAACACCGATTAAAATAAATAGCTGGTACTAAATGACATATCGAAAAAGCCTGTAATTAGTGTCTAACAACTTATTTTAAACCCTGGTAAGGAGTGAAAACGGCATCTCTACGTTATGGAATCGGATGAGTTGCACATTGGCAAAATGGCGGTGACAGTGACGTCAAAAGATCCTGGGTCTGACGTCATATGACGAATTCGCTTTAAGAAAGCACTGTATGTTACACATAATCTCCTTAAAAGCAAAACTAATTTGTCGCGTTACACACGTTTGTGGTATCTTGTGTCGTGCATCTTCAACGACATCCAATTCCAGAATAGAACAAGCGAGTTCCCGTTATGACGTCAAAAACAGCATTAGTTACTAGCTTTTTGATACTGCCGATGAAACACTAAAAATGAGTGTCAAAAAAATCCAGCAAATCATACTTTCGAACCATAAAATATCGTGAACTATGTAAATGGCACAAATGCAAAAAATGATACAGGCAATTTAAAATGTATGTTTTTAACATATATGTCCAAAAATATTTTATTGATGTTGTGTTACTAATCGTATTCATTCCCTTATATAAGGGAGTCGTGTTTTCTATTTTCTGGCGGTCTCAATCACGGCAACAAATATCAAGGTCTTACAGTGATGGAAGGCAAAACAAAAAAGTTATTAGACACCAAGCCTATTGTGGATTTCGCCATTATGAATTCAACACCTTGGGTGAGCGGTAAGTAGAGATTACTCAAAGTTTTATCAAAGAAATTTTATGATTCCTCAAGGTTTTGATGTTTATGCTGCTTCGAATGTTTATTTTAACATTGCACATTCATGTTGGAAAAGTGCAAGTGGACTTATTTTTGCTTTCTTATCTGCTTCTGTTAGCATTTATCAATAATTTACAATGTGAATATTCTGTGTACGGACGTTTTATTACATAAAATTTTTTTAAAAAACTAGTACCATGGTAAATAGTCAAAATAATAACGTAATAGTTCTTAAAAGAACTGTTTAAAGCCAGATCACTAACCCAACAATTCAAAAAGAATTCTAAAAATTGTTTTTAAAGCTGGAAGACACTATGCATTTCGCTAGACAACTCATCAGGTGTCAACGTCCGCTAAAGGAGAGCTTCAAAATCATACGACTTATATAATGTTAGGAAAAAGTTAACGTAATCTCGTAATTGAGTGATGATGCTTAAAACAGAGATTGTATAATCTATTACTTATTGTTTTAACCGTTTCCTCTTTTTAAATCAATGTTTAAAATTGTCACCACTACAAAGTCTCCATTTTGCGATATTTATGTTACATGGCTATGATTTTCAAACCATATTTAGAAGAAGTTGTTACCACTGGATTGATCGTTCTTCTCCAAACCGAACTCATTGTGTATGATTTAAGTAATCCGAAGTTCAGTCAGTAAGTATTTACTTGTGATATAATTATGTGCCCCATTTTACAAAATATTTAGAACAAATCATCTGCTGTGGCAGAAAATGGTGTCATTGTCTTTAGATTAGACAACGGTCGAAATCACATGTCAATATCCGTAAAGTTATTTAGTGTACTATATTCAGTGTTTTATAGCATATTTTGTTTATCATTTAGTGGCATGAGATTTGAAGCTCTGGGTTTATATTTGTTAAATTATTCGAGATTCGGCAATAACGTTCGGATAGCATGTGAAATATTATGATTTTTATTGTGGAACAAAATAACAACTTACGTATAAGCTAACAACGATATTACAATAACAAGTTCTGAATGTCACTTCATCTGACATGTGTCGTCTCTACTTAATTATGTTTTTCGCCTGATGTTTATATCTTAACACACCCTTTCGAAAAAAATAAACTAATCACTATTCCTTTAAATGTTTGTTACTCCCATAGTAGATCTCATTCGTTGAAATACAGTTTTTCCTAATGGTTTCGTTGACATATCAGCAACCATTTGTTGTGACGTACAATACTCAAGTGCAATTTCTTTCTTCAGTACTTTGTCGCGAATGAAATGATATTTTATGTCAATGTGTTTCGATCTTGGATGGTATTTCTGATTTTTCGACAAACTTATTGTTCCTTGATTATCTTCTTTTATGATAGTTGGTTCCTTTTGAGTGAAGTTTAAATCACGTAGTAATCCTCTTAACTATATTGCTTCTTGACATGCTTATGATGCTGCAAC